>NC_138882.1:62476191-62957799 GCF_965194825.1 Balaenoptera physalus
TCATGCTTTTAAAATTACCTTCTTTTGAGAAAAAGTAGATGGAAGGTAAAAATATGTTTAGATTTATGTATTAGGTATGTTTGGTTTAGAATACAGGCTAGTGATAGTTCCAAAAGGCCAGCTTAGTCTTATAAAAATCTTTATTGTAAAATGTGAATTTATTTGTCATAAGATAAAATTTTCATTCCCAGTTATTTCTAAGCTCTGGGCTCAAGTCTCTCGTCTTAAACAGGAGTTATCAGGAGTTATCCCCACCCTGTGTCTTCTGTCCTAGCTCTCTCTTTCTCTTTAGAATCAACATTTTGAAAAAAATGTCTGCATATTACTTCCTTCATTTCTTCACTTTCCCATCCTCCTTTCTACATTCCCCTTTCTCCTTTCTACCAATTCTTGCTTCTGCCTCCATTACTGCATTGAAGTGGTGCTTACGAAAGTCACCTTGACCTTTCATTTTTCTAAATCCAATGAATATTTTTAGTCTTCATTTTACTTTGTTGATCCTACCCTCCTTGCAAGAACTTATAAATGCTGGTCAGAGTTAAAATATAAAATCACAAAGAAAATTATTTTAGATTATTACATTCATAAAAAGCCTTGTGAATAAGAGGACTTCCAAGAAGAATCAGCAAAATGAAACTGGTGATATATCAGCTAGCTCTATATGGTTCCCTAAGATGCTGTCTGATCATGTGAGTTAGTATAAAACAAATTTGAACAAGTAATCTGAAAGTTCACCTAATCTCTCTATACCTCTCTACACTGGACTTACAAAGTAAGTATTTGATATGGTGCCAAGTAATTTTAGATTGTTTCATTTCATACTTTGTAAAACTTAAGTCTAAAAAGATACTCAGAAATACTAGAGTTGTTAAACTGAGACTATTTAAAGATATTCACATGTGAATTATTCATGTGATCTGGAAGTCCTATGCTGTGCTACTCAACTGAGTCATAGTCATAGCTGAGTTTCTTAGAAGAGAAGAAGTAGTCCAATACAGCTGATAGGTGGGCACCAGACTCTGGAAACATCCCATGTTCTGCTAGAAGAATGTTTTTTTACCTTTCTGCTATTATACACCTTATAGGATTCAAGGCCCTGGCTCAATTTTATCTCGGTGATAGGAAACTGCACCACCAGGAGCAGCTTCTTCCCGAAACATTTTTCTTCCCTTGTCAGTTGAGTAGGGATTCTAATCTTAGATTCAACTTTTGGCCTCTGTGAAGTGGCAACTTGATCCAATAGAGTATTGCATTTAGAATACAACTGATTCTAGTTCTCTCCCTGCTGAATAATCTCAGGCAATTCACTTTTTGAAGATTTAGTTTACAGTGACACTTCTGAGGATTAAAGAAGTTAGAGAAAATATATATGAAGCATCTGCCCACATGATGGTCACTCAGTATGTTGTATTCAAACTAAACCAAAATTCACACCAAGTTGTGAAGTTTATATATAGATTAAATATCTGGATCAACGTTTCCTTTCCTTAGTACAGTTAATTCTTTATGTTATTTTCTGTTCAACTTTTAAAATGATATGGGAAGATAATCTGTTCACAGTTTGGATTTTAACTCTGGAAAGTTACTTGGAATATATATTTTGGCCAGACATATTTCTATTTGTAGTTTACTTTAAGATTGTCCTGCAAAATGGCTGAATTTGGCATTTTAAGACTTCATGTCAGGGAAGTTAACAGAATAGGTCAGTTTACTGAAAGGTGTTGATTAGGACAGTGTAGAGAAATAGGAAGCTACCTTTGCTAGTGTAGAAGTGCCCCATGTGTTAAATTACCCATGTTCTGAATCTGTGGTGACTAATTTGGATTTGGACTCAATTTATCAGACCAAACCAGACTAACCTCAGACCAAAGTTATACTCCTGGTTTGCTGGGCCTCATTTGGAAGAAATTTGAGGAGTGGGGCATTTTAATGCATCAGTAAAAAGACAGCTTCTCAGGTCCACTTGGGACGTAGCTGCCATTCTTTAGTTCTTTGAGCTCAGACTCTATTACTGATCACGACGCAGGGTGCTATTGGCTTGTCCCAAATCTTTTTAAAGAGTAAAACAAGAGGAAATTGACTTAATTTGAAACAGGAGAAACTTTGATTAGACACAGCAAAGATGATGAAACACTAGAAATAGGCTGTCAAGGGAGAATGTGAAGTCTGTCCAGTTAACATTAGTAACAGTTAAATAACCAGCTTTCTAAAATAGTTTGTTAGAAACCTGCCTAAAATGGAAGTGGATGATCTCTTAAGAGTCTTTTTTACCTCTGGATTTTGATTGCCGAGTATTCTTGACATGGCTATGATCAAAAAAATACAGAAAAAGTGGGAATATTTGTAGCTTAAGGCGATTTATCTTTAAGAAAGCAAACTTCTTGCACTCAAGACAAACATCATGGAATAATACTAAGAAAAATTAGATGCCTTGCAAACCTTAGGGAAATATGCCTTCTGCAGTAAAGTATTCTTTCCCCAAATTATAGAAATGTTACATTAGTGATGAAGTGTTTAATGTATTTAGGCCCAGGCCCTCAATTGGTGAATTGAAACAGATATGTGTTCATAGTACTCTTTGTACCATAGAGGATTACATGTTTGGTGATGCAGTCTCTGTGGCCTCATCAGCAAATTGTTGCCTGTCTGACTAGGCTTTGCATGTAGCTTTGGGAGGCAGGGAATGGGGTAGCTGCAGAGAGGAGAAGGGAGGCCAGGAGAGAGGAGCCTAGCTTCCTCATCTTCCAAGGGAATTATACGGCAATCGACCATTGCCTTTTCTCTTCCAAGCCTTGAAGATCATCAAGGGAAGATCAGAACCCTCTATACATAGAGAGCTTCTGAAAACCCAAATAGATTTTTATCCCTCAGTCCTTCCTCAGCTTTGTATGAAGTATTTGAGAACCTCAAATTCCTACCCAATTAGTAAACAATTTCCTCCCCTGACATTACTGGGTTGTCAAACATTTAATACATGTTTATTAAGCACATACTGTGTTCCAGACAACTAAGGTTGACACTGGGAATAAAAAACACGAAGTCTCTAGAATATAAAAGTTTACAATCTAGACACCAGGATACTGTCATCTAGACATGAACTGGCCTTTCAGGAGCAGTACTACTACATGGGCTGTCAATAGATATTCTGTACTAATAAAAACATCTACAGGATGTTTATGGAGAAGGGAATGTACCTAGGTTCTCTGGTAAAATACTGATGTCTGTTGTCTTTCTAGCCAGCCACAGGCCTACATGTGCTCTGATACTAACACAGGTTTGTGTCACTAAGATTTTGAATGGCAGCTTTTTCTCTTTTAACTCTTGATTTTGATCATTGGCAAATTGTGTGTGTTATAATAATCTGGAATTATTTTAAACTACGAAAACAAGGTGCTATCTTCATTCTAGGATAGACACAATTATATTTAATAAGACTGGTATATTGACGTGAGTTATCTAATGTAGGTTTACATGTAACCTCCAAACATCAACTGTTATAGTTCCCACAAAAATTACCAGGGGAAGCCTGTGTCATACAGAAAAGGTGGATTTATTAATAAACATCCAGCAAGGGAGAACACTTTTTTAAAATGTCTTATAATATCTTGAAAGGGAAGTTATAGAGAATGTTTCATAGGGTTAGGATTAGGGTTAGCTTAAAACTCAGGTTATTTCAGGACAGGATTTCAAAACCATAGAGTGGGTAGGGATTGGTAAGATGGGTAGAAGGTTTTTACTTTTAATTGGCTTGCAGGTTGGTTATGGACACAGAGGAGGGATTTTCAAGTGAGTTGTTGACAGAAACTTCTAAAATGTTCTTTCCAAAGAAGGTGGAGTTGATTCTTGCTTGTTTTACAGTATTGGCAAATTTTCATTTCTCAGATTTGTAAGTTTGATGTTTATTTCTCAATTCCATACAGTCAAATTGGGCTTCGTGAGATAAACCCAGTTGGTTTTAGTGGTTAGCCCTCTTATGGAGTTCATTTTTATATTGCATAAATCTGAAAGGCAGAAATTTAAGATATTTTTCTAGTTTATTAGAATTTACATGCATATGTATATATGCATGTGTGTGTATTCCCTGCCAGTATTATGCATGTTACTTTATTGGTTTTTTTAATTGTCAGCAGTTGGATTAAAAAAAAAAAAACAAGCATGGTATGAAAGAAAAGTCATGATTCCTTGCTTAAATAAATTTTATTTAGTTATATCTTTTACTTTGTGGACATGATATTTGAAATGATATTACACAGATGAGCCTCCTCAGTGCTTTAAACAGAGGTTGAAGAGATAATTGTACTTTGAGGTCTGGTTAGAAAATGCCATAGTCAAGACTAAAGGGCAACATTTGGGACAGTACTATTGAGAAATATGTAGTATGTGCATGAAAGTCAACAACTCTATTATGTATGTGTGTTTAATTATGTGTTAGATAAATATAGATAATATATACATATCATTGGGAGAAGTATTTTCTAAGCTATAAAAGGCATCTTTTTAGCAGCTACTACCTTAATCTTAATGAGCAACTAAATTACTCTAGATCTGCTTTAATTTAGTATGAAGAATTGTATTAAATAAACCATATTACATTCTCAATTAGGGGGCTGCCACGTTAAAGGAGAAAGGAAAATCTGTTTTCCATCAGTTACGTTAGAACACAAAGCAGATCTATGTAGCTCTATGTTACCCTGTAGTGTGTTAATCACATACAAGGTGTGACGGAAGCCAGTGACAAAGAGTTTTCCTGATAGTGAACAGGCTCTGATAATAAGCTGGTTAAGGCTTCATAATGTTTCAGTGGTTAAGTAGTAAACAAAATGATAGAGGACTTCAAAAAGGATGGCACATTCCGTATAAAATCAAACCATAAGTCTTTTGTGACACTTTAGAATTTATGAAAACTAGTGCTTAAGGTCATAATGTCAGGAGCTGAGAAGAAAATAAAAGACAAAGCATGTGTACCTTTAAATACAAGACAAACTAGAGTCCCAAAGCAAGGATATCAGGGTGCACTCCTTGTGAAAAGAAGCATTTCAAAAATGAAGAAAAAGCAACTATATTCCTAGAGTATTTCTACAATAGCTTGACAAAGTTTGATGACGTTTCTTGCCTGTGTTTGAGCTATGGCATCCCTGAATTCCCATAGTTATTTTCTGATAATGAGGGGGCAGTGATATAAGAGGGAAGTAGAGATTTGGGGGAGAGGGGTTAGAGGGAATTGGTTTTAATTGATATATGTTGAATTTATTAAATTTTGATACAATATTCATTTAGAATTGCTACGTAATTTTTAAAAGATGACCTCTGTATATTGCTATTATTCTGCAGTTTTGGAGGATAGTTATTTCAACAGCTTTATGAGGTAATGGTATTAATTATAGATTTGTATTTGAGGAATGTTAGAACTTGAACAAATCTTAGATTTGTTTCATTTTACAGTTGAAGAATCTGAGACCAACAGATGTTAAAATACCTTTAGAAGGTTGCATATTTCTGTTAGTATCAGAACTAGAAGGAGAACCCAGGTCTCTTGGCCCTTATCCAATGTTCTTTGTATTATACCATACCACATTATTAGTGTCTGTAAATTCAGACTCTGAGACACAAAGAAAGTATGACTTTGCCAGGGCTATTAAACTATACTCATTGAGGATAGATACAGAAGATAGCTGAGTCTAGGGATTCCAGAATATGCTGGTCCACTGGGGTGTGATAAAGCTTTCACTGGTTTTCACTAAAATGGAAAAGAGAGGGAAAAGAAAAAAGTGTGTGTGTGTGTGTGTGTGTGAAAGTGAGAGAGGAAAGAAACGAGAGAGACCAGAACTGGGGAGGAGTTGTAAATGTAAAGTTAAAGTGTTTTAGTGTTGGGAAGGTATATCTTTATTTTGAGATCGTCTTTCTCACATTTTTAGTCTTAAAATGGCCTTTCTTTTATAAAACAATAATAGTAGGTGGCAGTTGATTTACATTTAATATCAGTCCCACAGATTTACTTTTTTAAAAAATTAAATTTATTCATTTATGTATTTATTTTTGGCTGCGTTGGGTCTTCGTTGCTACACGCGGGCTTTCTCTAGTTGCGGTGAGCGGGGACTACTCTCGTTGCAGTGAGCGGGCTTCTCATTGCAGTGGCTTCTCTTGTTGCGGAGCACGGACTCTAGGCACGCAGGCTTCAGTAGTTGTGGCACTCGGGCTCGTAGTTGTGGCCCGTGGGCTCTAGAGCACAGGCTCAGTAGTTGCGGCGCACGAGCTTAGCTGCTCCACGGCATGTGGAATCTTCCCGGACCAGGGTTCAAACCCATGTCCCCTCCATTGGCAGGTGGATTCTTAACCACTGCACCACCAGGGAAGTCCCAAGTCCCACAGATTTACTTTTGAACCTTTCTAAAATCTAAAATTTTGGGGACCACTGTCCTAACCTATTAATTCACTATGGTTGATAAATAGATCTTCAACATCTATAAGCTAAAAAATTTAATTTTCAAGAAATCTGGAACATAAAAATCAGTGTTTCAGAAACATAAAGATGAAAAATACAGCATCATATAGCAAAACTGTACTATCTTTTTTGATTCTAACCAATTTGCTATTAAGGAAAAAGAAATGAAAATATTTAAACAAATATTGCGTTCCTCATAACATGCTTCATTCCAAGATGCTACATTTGGTAAATATACCTGAGGCTGCGTTATCACAAACTAGAGCAAACCTTTATGGCACAAGTACAATATCTTAATAATGTTTTATACTTAGCCTCTAAATTTAAAAATGCATATTTTAAAACATCCTCCAAAGTTAGCTGCTAATATTAGAATTAAGAAAGTCACTGAAAACTAGTATATACCAGTATTTATTGTGGTTCTATCTAAGGTAAAGATATTAGGGTATTTTTTCTATTATTTTCAACTTTCAGTCAGGAAATAGTTTTATAATCATAAAACTCCAAATGTTTTCAAAAAGTCATAACTGCTTGAGACTTAAAGGCCTTGATACTGTTTGGTCAGGGTGTTTTGCCATTTTCTTTCCTATGATCTATAACAAAAAGCTCACTGTACTTAAAAAGTCTCAAGGCCATCTTTTGTGAAAACTCCACTTGTCATTGTAGTGGATTCATTGTAGTAGGAATCTGTAATCATTGTTGGATCTTTTGCAGAACATAATTTTCTATATCCTAAATGATTACTCAGCTTGGTATAGAATAACATATTCTGTTTCATATTTACTGAGGGAGAAACTTTTGTTTTTGTTTTTTTCTGAAGAGCTGAGACGACAACCATAGTTGTCATCCAGTAAACAATAATGTACATGTTACTCATTATGTTAGTCATAGAAAAGTAAACCTGTTGTTTTATAGTACAAAAATACTTAAAATCAGAATAAAATTATCATTAATACAGAAAATAACAGTACAGTCTATATCATTGTTACTGCACTTTTTGGCCTTATAATGTTAAGAGATGCCCTGGTTCTGTGGGTTTGCTCAGTCATAAACTGATATTAAAAAATAATCATAATAAAAGAAAGGCAAAAGCTTTAAAAGAAATTCAGATCAGCCTAAGGGTAGTCTTATTAAATCTGATGCTAACTCACTGCATTGGAAAATCAGCTTTCCCAAGACACTAACAAGTCAAGCTTTAGTGTCAAAAGCTAGCCGTGGAGTCTCATGGATGTTTTTGGTTTGTGTGTTTGGACTTCTGTCAAATATAGTGTAGACAGTCTTAAAAAAAAAAAACTCAGGCTTGTGTGTGTAGGTTCATTAATAAGAACATTGCAGTAAGTTTAAAGTGTAATAAGGTTTAAGTTAGAAAAGCTGTTGTTTGTGATGAAAACAGCTTATTTATTACACATTTCTACATTTATTAGGTGTATTTTTATTATTAAACTAGAATAGTAAAATCTTACAAGAAGGGTAGAGATGATAACTCATAGAATAAGCGTGAATTTTCTTCTTCGTGCAGAGCATTACTTACTAGGCCAAATACATTTTTATGGATATACAGTTTAAGGATTTACTTTTTTATTTTATTTTTTTTGGCCACACCATGCAGCACGTGGGACCTTTGTTCCCTGACCAGGGATCGAACCTGCGCCCCCTGCATTGGAAGTGCAGAGTCTTAACCACTGGACCACCAGGGAAGGATTTACTTTTTTAAATTATACGTACCTCTGTAACATTTCACAGATATTCACAAGAAGCAAGTTTTAGTCTTAGTGGAATAGCAAACCCCATATTTTACATGCTTTGGGTGCTTGATGATTTCAACTTCTGTTCTTACACTAGGAATCCACATGCTTGAACTTAAATTATAATAAAACATTCAAATCATATGTCTATCATCTTCCTTGAATACTTCTTCATTCAGATAATCAAATTTAAAATTTTTCTACCAAAATGAAAAATTAGTTTTATACCTCTTGCCAAGTGAAACAAACTACTATTCATGAAAGAAACAATACCACTCAAATTAGTTCCAGTATTTAATGTAGATCTAATAGGATATCTGGTATTATAAGGCATATTCTATTAAATATTGTTATTATAACAGTTGAATTAATGTTTATTATTTTAAGTAAAATGCAATAATATTTATGATAACTCTTACTTTTATACAATTTAATTTTAAATAATTATATTAGGAAATAAACTGACAACTAATAGGAATTTTAATAGATAACCACTAGAAAGAATGAAAGCTTAATAATTTGGTGGCAAAATTGCCATTAGCAGTACCATAGCCAAAAAATATCTTCTACTTCCACCAACCTAAGTTGATAAGTAACATCTATATAGTTTCAGAGTTGTACAGTATAGAACACACAGTCTAACAGCTGACACTGCTAAGAGATATATTGATAATGTGAAACTTAAAATTTAACAAGAAAAATTTTGATAATAATAAATACATTTATTATAAAATTTCATATGTATTCTTACATCCCAGAAATTTATTCCATGATGACAGTTTTTGACTTCAGCGTTACTTGGCTTTGTATGAAAATTGCTCAGCATTTACCTAAAATGTATATTTGGTCCACCTCTTAGTTATCGTGATCATCCTAACTATTGGAGGACAGTAGTATTGCCTGGCACCTTTCCAACTTAAAAAAAAAATAACTATAAACAAGTGTTAAAGATACCACAGAGGAGTTTAAAACTAAGAACCCTGTGATTAGGATGACAAGAAATACCTGAAGCCTTTTTTTTCCATCTAAGTCATCAGTGGTACTGTCCATTAATTAAGTGAATACACTTGTCAGAAGTAACCACAACCTGTGGAGCTAGATGGGTTCAGCTGTTAACTTTTGTAATAATTTGCCTACTTGTCCTTCAAAAACACGTACCAATGAAGTTCTCTGTGAATAGATGCTACAAATACAATGAATAAGCCACTGTCTTGCTCCTCAAGAGTTCATGGTTGAGCTTCCCTGGTGGCGCAGTGGTTGAGAATCTGCCTGCCAATGCAGGGGACACGGGTTCGAGCCCTGGTCTGGGAGGATCCCACATGCCGCGGAGCAACTAGACCCGTGAGGCACAATTACTGAGCCTGCGCGTCTGGAGCCTGTGCTCCGCAACAAGAGAGGCCGCGATAGTGAGAGGCCCGCGCACCGCGATGAACAGTGGCCCCCACTTGCCACAACTAGAGAAAGCCCTTGCACAGAAATAAAGACCCAACACAGCCAAAAATAAATAAATAAATAAATTTTTTTTAAAAAGGAGTTCATGGTTAAAGCAGGAGATATTTAAAGAAATAATTATGACCAAATAAGACATTATTATTTTGTGGTTGAAACAAAATTGAATTAAATTCTGCTATTTGTTTTTTGTAGTAAACCATTTCAGTTTTTAGGAGAAATACTTTAATAGTGCTTTTTTTTTTCCTACTGAAACATGTTATCTAAACAAAAAGATACAGCAAAAGATGTAATTTTAATGCTTAACCACCTGTCATTAGTGCCACAGTAATTATAGCCACAAGACTGTTTGGAAACTGAAGTCTGGTTGCTTACCTAAATTCTAGTAATACTTAGATAAAGAATTTGTGAAATTTGAACTTTTCCAGTTTTTGCCATTGCCAATGGCGATTGATAATCCAAACAGAGATGTCTTTAGTATATGTAATAAATTGATTTTTATTGATGATCATATACAGTAATTCTGAACAGGTACTTTTAATGTTTTCTCTGACCCAAACAAAGGCCCCAAAATTCTCTTCTTATAAGCTAAATGTACTGCTATCTGAGTGCCAAGGAAATGCCTTCATAAGCTTACATAAAAATAGTTGACTTTGTTTGCAATAGGAATATGATGAAGAATGGGCTAAGAAAATTCAGAGTGAAAAGTTTCGCTGGCATAACTCTCAGTGGCTGGAGATGGTAGAGAGTCGTCAGATGGATGAGAGTGAGCAGTACTTGTATGGTGATGATCGAATTGAGCCATACATCCATGAAGGAGACATTCTCGAGAGACCTGACCTTTTCTACAGCTCAGGTAAAATGATAACCAAAGCAAAAATAAGTAGTCTGTGTGTGTGATATAAATAGGGACTTTTGTCTGCCAACCTTGCTCATTCCCAAGCTTTGTAAGCACTTCTTTTAGTATAAAAATGGCCTTCTGCTAATGATTTTAGACATAACATCAGTACACACACCACGCAAACCTATTAACTCACCATTATTTTTTTCCAAGTTAGTCTTTGATGTGATCTCCATTAAAAAGGCTGTGACCAGGAAATAATTGCTCTTAGAATGTGTAACTTAAAATGACATCTTCAAGATTTCCGACTTCTGTTTGAAAATGTGATATTTTTCTCTATTCTGCATTTATTTAAATGTATAATTTACTGATTTATGTTTTCTTTTCCAGTGTGTTTCATTTTAACAGTCTCATTTTGCCATGGTTTTGCTTTAGTTTCGAACTAGTAACCCCTGTTTGGTTCTCTGGTTGAGAAGATTTAGACATTTTATAGCAATAGTTTTTTCATTCTAAACTCTTGCTAGTATTTTCAAGGCAAAACTTAATTTTTACATAGATCTTACATACCCTTGTTGATTCTGCCATCCTGCCTTTTTCCAGGGATTTTGGTACTAAGAACAGTAAGTTTTTGCATATTCTGCCTTTTAGTGTGTTTCACTGTTACCAGTATTAATTACTTCATTGAAGTCATTTAGTTGAAGAGATGAAAGAAAGGATTTCTAACTAAGATCTGTAGCAGGTTGCAAATAAAAAGCATTTAAAGTAATTGTATCTGAATTAATGGCTCACCTTTTTTTCCTGCTATGTATTCATTCATATATTTTCATAACTGTATGCTGTGCATATTGCCCGTAAGGCTCCATTATTTTTATATTTGATATAGATACTTGAATCCTGGGAAATCGGTACTTTAGTTTGAAAATTAAATAGATTTCTTCCTAACTGAACTTTACAGTAGTTATGAAATACTGCTTTGAGTTTCAAACCAGATGGAGTAGATCATTAATTTCAACCAACCAGAATTTCTTAATTCAGTAATGGCAAGCAGCTGTTCCTTACCTAGTCCAGATATTCATGAAGTAAAATGATGTAAAATATATATGATGTGAATTTTTTGATAATAGAAATCAGAATTTCTTGGAATCAGGTTTCTTGCTTTGAAAATTGATAGATAGCTACTTCTCAGTGTGAATCAGTGAGCAGTTCCCAAAAACGAGTAAAACTTGTAACCACCTCAGTATTTAACTTTGTTGTTTTAATACAATTAGAATTTCAGAACAGATTTCTAAAAAATTACACCACTTTTCCAAAATTAATTCATTTAAATTGACCCCTTAAAATGAAAATCATAACATTTTTCTGTGAGATACAATTAAAATGTACAACCTATGCTTTTGTAAGAAATCTGAATTGTACACATTTTTATATATCTAAATTTAGAAACAGCCACAGCTGATGGAAAAATAAATAAATTTAAGCATTCGAGGGGTGAAATGTTATCTTTAGATAGCCTCATGGTTTTTTTTTATACCTATAGCCTGATGATATGGTACACACTTGACAGCAGAGATTACATTGCTATGAGTTTAAAGATATAGTTCTCATATCAAGCCACCTGTACTTTTTTAGTTTATTATTTTACCTAGTTTATTTTTCATGAATAGTTCAACAACTAAGTGAGTCTCTGTGGTGTTTTTGATATGTGTCATGGAAATCTAGACAATGCTAGTCTCTTGTCTTTTATTTTGTGCAGTTGTATCTTCAGAAACATCAGATAAATTTGTAATACTGCAGATTTGTTGGGATGCTTTAGCTATCTTACTTAAGTCTCTGGGTCTCCATGAAACTTTAGGCTGCTTCTGATAAAAGCAACTTTAGTAGTTTTTCAACCACAGAGGTTAAGCTAAATGGCCAGTGATACCCTGGTCTTATCTTTTATTTAAAAATGAAATAGCATTCGCTACTTCCTGGTCATTAGTATTGCCCTCTATGCTTTCCGACTGTTAAACATGTCAAAATGTATCTGTTTCTTTCTTGCTATTATTTTAAAAAAGGACCTTCCCCGTTCTGTTATCTGAAATAAGAATCTACTTATACATCTCCTTCTAGTTACATTATTTTTTTTTCTTAGTTTAAAATAATTGTGATTGCAGTTACTGACTAATTTCCTTTTCTATCATGAAAATGATGCTGTTTGCTTTAGTTAGTACTTTTTACCCACAGAGGAAGTATATTATAATTTATAAAGCTGTATTGCTACTACACATTTGTAAATTGTTTGTTACTTTTTTGCTTTTGTTCTTCATTCATTGTGATGAATCTTATTCTTAGCATTTAATATGTAACTATATTACAGAATATGAAGCTTAAAATGGTTTATTTCTGTCTCAGGATCATTGTAAAACCATAATTTTCATTTACCTATGTGTTTATGTGATGTATCTTATCAGGTGTAGCCAAATAAGTTATGATTTATCTATTTTAGTCATTTCTTTTTCTCATTTTCTTCACTCTTGATATGTTTCCTCCCACACAGTCATGATTTCACTTTTAGCTAGTTCACCAAAGAGCCTAACACTACGTTTTCGTTCGACTTTTAGAAATAAAGTTTACTTCAGTAACAATATATAAGAAGATACTGAGTTTTTGTATTTTTTTACTTTTATTCACAATATGTATAAGCCAGTTTTTTTTAACTGAGTTTCAGAAATCAGAAAGTTGATAAATTATCTATGCTGGCAGTAAATTTGCTTTGATTTCCTTCTTGTTCCAATACATACCCCATTTTACTCATAACCACATTTATCATCATTACTTAGAGCACCTCAGGAAGGTGTGTTATATAACTATGGTCTAAAAGGTTTCATGTAATTTAATAACCTAAATGTATATAATGCTCTACAATTTACAAAGTGCTCTGGTATATATCCTCTCTGTCTTCTATTTGTTCTCTGGGCATTTAAATGTTACATGAAATTCTTTGATTCCTTGTTGCTGTCTTTGAAACAGTAAGGTTAGAGTAGGAGCTTAAGAAGGACACTCCTAGATTTATCTGAATATGTGATTACAACCAAAAATACATGATTCCTTTTCAGTATTTCTATAAAAATTAATTTTGGTTACAGAATGCTGAGAAACAGATAGTTCCAAAGAAGTTGAAGTGCTTGAGTTGATGATTTAAGATATAATTTAACTTTTATACTTCATTCTAGTGAAGAATGATTGCTCATATATCAGAGTTACCTAAATTTTGTCAAGTCATTAAAGGGCAGTGTAGAAGCTGTAGTTTACTGAATGAATTGCAGAGCCTTAGGATGATTAAAAATTAAGTTCAGAAGTATAAATTTACTCTTTATTCACATAATATCAGGCTTATTATATTACTAAACTTACTGTATTCTAGGTTTATAAAATTTCTTAAACTAGTTGTATTCTGGGTTTATAAAATTTCTGGCTGAATCTTTAAACTCAATTTTTTTAGTTTCATCTCTATTTGATGAGATTCCCGTTTGTAGTTCCCTGTATTCCATTTATCCTTTTTACTCATTTTTCCCTTTGAAGACAATGAGAGCTCTGAATCAAAATGAAGATGTTGAGAATTTGACAACAGTTTTTCATTTAAGTTCTTCCTCATCTGATTCACTTCACTAGATCGTGTTTCATGTAATATAAACTTCTAATGTATAATTCAGGTATTTTTATTTGGTTGTATTTATATCTGAGTGTTATATTTCTGAGTGTTAGAATCTTTTATTCTGCTGGCATGCTGAATACCTTTGTATTCATTTTCAAAGTGTGGTATACATTTTATTTTGGCATTTTACTTAGCTTTGTTCCTCTAAAATTGCCAGATTTCTTAACTCCTGATCCTAAATTATTTGGTTTTAATTTAACAGAGAAACTTGTTGATTTTTGTGGTCTTCACCTTGTTAATTTTAGCCAAACTTTCACAGTCTTAAATTCATAGAAAATTAGTTTTTCTAGCCACTTAACTCTCAATCTATGGTGTCTTGGCATTCCCATAATTTCATTTTTTGTAACTTTTTTTGTGTTTAGCTGGCCTTGTGGTTTATAGAATTTTTAACTTTTCAAGGACACAGAAACTGGACTAAATATTACATACTTTTTAGCTACCTCTTAAGTATTTTAAATTTACTAAAGTAATAAGGTAAATACCAAAGGTATTATTAACAATTCAACAATTAAATAATAATGCAAGTCTTTAGTATATGGTATGTAACAAATGGATATATGTAACAAATGAGTAGTACAGGAGTCTTATGGAAATACCAATTATTTTTACCTATTCATTTCCCAACTCTATTAAGTTTTACCATCTATTCAATTTTTAATACCCTTACTCCTAAACAGATTTTATCATTTAATTCCCAGCTGTCTATCAATACTCAAATCCGTTACACCTCTGCCTCCCTCCCTTCCCAAGTAGGATTTTCTAACCCCTACAGAACACAGTAATCCCTCTGTAGCTTTTTCAGCCTCCAGCATTCATTTAGTATGTATATCCCTTCCTGTTGTGTATCATTTATTAACGAAATGTACTATTTAATTGCATCTTAAGTGTCTATTTGTGTTTCACTTAACCTGAAATTCCTGAAAACAGAAATTATGTATTCTAAGTTTTTCCACAGGACCTAGCAAAGTATTATTGCATGTGGTAGGTGTAAAATGATTGTCTGGTGACTGAATAATTTGCTTATTACTATGTGCCAAATTTATAAACTATGTTGTGGATACCACCTAGCCAACAAGTGACCTAGAGGTCACTTACCAACCCAGAATACTTTTGAGAAAAGGAAACATTAAAAGGCCTCAGAGCTTTTCAAATAGTAATTAACAAAAGCCATATACTAAAATATATTTGTTCTATGCATAAGACAGCCCTGAAGCCATCACTTAGATCTTTTTTCCTCAGATTCTTCTTATTCTTAACTTACTCATAATTGTATCAAAAATAGGTCATCTGGATTCTTAGATTGGAGTGAGTGAGAAAGTAGTATCACTCTAAAATCAGCAAGAAGTAATAATAAAGACTTAGATTTAGGAAAAGGAGCACTTCATAAGCAAAGAAAAAGTGCTCAAAAAGCATACTAGTGTAGCCACATAGCGTAGGTAGTCAAATATATCTAATAACCTAGGGCGTTACTATATAATAATTGATGTTTTTAATGATTGAGTTATCAAGAAGTTTTAAAATTATATTCAGTGTACTTTTTAAAAACACAGGAAATATAAAATGTATTTTCAAGGATTTCTAACCCAAGTTTGTGTGTTTGTTTTAAGGTTTGACACTTAAAGTGTCAAGCATTGCTTATATAAAAATTCACTTATTTGAAATGTATAATTCCCTAATCATACTACACAAATGAAGCTGTCTGGGTATAAAATGTCGGACATACTAGAGTGTTGGTCTTTACCAAAACCATGCTATTTAATGTCTCTTCTATTTCCTTACTCATTCTGTTTCTTAGCCTGGAAGGTTTATTGTCCCTCCCTATCCTACCTCACCCCTTAACTTTTGTTGTCTTCTCCAGAAGACTAGAAGCCCCTTGAAGGCAGAGATTGTCTTATTCATCTCTGTAATAAAATAGTACTACCACATAGTAGATGCTCAATAAATGTCCAATCATTGTAAAAGAACACTTAAGTATATATGCTCTTCTGTTGATACTCCCAGAGAGAATTGAATATCATGCTAACATTTTTCTTCCGGATTAAATATACAAGTTATTTTCTATTGTGTTACTTGATAGAACAGTTTCCTTTTTATTCCCTGCAAAGATGTTTCACTAGTTACTATTTTCTTTCTTCCTAGATGGATTAGTTGCCTCTGAAGGAGCCATGAGTCCAGATTTCTTCAATGATTATCACCTTCAAAATGGAGATGTAGCTGGGCAGCATTCATTTCCTGGCAGGTAAACAGTCTTCCAAGAAAAATCTAATATATGCTGTTCCCCTTGTTTTTGAAAAGCTAAAATTCTCTTTACTTCCCATTTTTCTTTTTCCATTAAAGAGTAAAAAAAAAAAAGAAAAGAATCCTGAATATTTTCAAGAACATACTCATTTGATTTTAAGTTAACTTATGAAGTCACATTTTGTATGTAAAAAAATGAAGATCACAGTTATAAAAAAAAAAATGTGTGTGTGTGTATATATATATATATATATATATATATATATATATATATATATATATATATATATATATATATATATATATGCTTCCTCACTTTGGAAAATACAGGCTGTCTATTGAAATAGACAGTACTTTTGCCAAATTAATGACCCAGATTGTTTCCTAAGTGTTTTCCAAAGCCAATAGAATATAAAATAAGAACACAATACATGTATTTTTTTTTAACTTTGTTCTTTTTTTTTTTTAACATCTTCATTGGAGTATAATTGCTTTACAATGGTGTGTTAGTTTCTGCTTTATAACAAAGTGAATCAGCTATACATATACATATGTCCCCATATCTCCTCCTTCTTGCGTCACCCTCCCTATCCCACCCCTCTAGGTGGTCACAAAGCACTGAGCTGATCTCCCTGTGCTATGCAGCTGCTTCCCACTAGCTATCTATTCTACATTTGGTAGTGTACATATGTCCATGCCACTCTCTCACTTCGTCCCAGCTTACCCTTCCCCCTCCCCGTGTCCTCAAGTCCCTTCTCTAGTAGGTCTGCGTCTTTATTCCTGTCCTGCCCCTAGGTTCTTGAGAGCGATTTTTTTTTCTTTTTTTTTTTAGATTCCATATATATGTCTTAGCATACAGTATTTGTTTTTCTCTTTCTGACTTACTTCACTCCGTATGACAGACTCTAGGTCCATTTACCTCACTACAAATAACTCTATTTCATTTCTTTTTATGTCTGAGTAATATTCCATTGTATATATGTGCCACATCTTCTTTATGCCTGCATCTGTCAGTGGACACTTAGGTTGCTTCCATGTCCTGGCTATTGTAAATACTGCTGCAATGAACATTGTGGTACATGACTCTTTTTGAATTATGGTTTTCTCACGGTATATGCCCAGTAGTGGGATTGCTGGGTCATATGGTAGTTCTATTTTTAGTTTTCTAAGGAACCTCCATCCTGTTCTCCATAGTGGCTGTATCAATTTACATTCCCACCAACAGTGCAAGAGGGTTCCCTTTTCTCTACACCCTCTCCAGCATTTATTGTTACAATACATGTATTTTAACAATTATTCAGACATCACCATTTTAAAAAGTTGGTGCTTTGATTAAATTAAAGACTTTTCCTCCCTGCATAGCATTCAAATAAAATATTCAAGAAAAAAAACCTAACATGTCAGCATTGTTGTACAATTATAGTAAAGTTTCCCCCAACAGATATCCTGCTTCATTACTGGTCTCATAGATTTTTTAAGTCTTGCCAGAAAGTGTAAATAATAGTTTTCCCTTCATATCATTGCTAGAGGTGTAATATTTTAATTTAGGATGACTATTGAAATTTCACATTAAAATGGTCCAATGAATAGGTGTAGTCTTTTTGCCCTTAAGACTAGTTTTTTCTTTAGATTATTGATTTAATTTTCTCTTCTAAAATTTTACATTTTATTAACATAAATATTTATGTTTGGAGAATGTGTTTAAGAATACAGTTGTGACCAACGTGTTACAACTCTTGAATCATCGCTTGTAGTAAGCCATTGTAATTCAATAGTAATAATTATTGCAACCATTATCAATTATCTATTATGTATAATTTATTTTGCAAATATTTATTATGTTTATTTTAACCTACTTAGCAAGATTATTATAATGTCTATTTTCATAGACATTTTAAAAATGAAGAAATCAAGGCTCTAATAATTTAAGTAACCAACTCACACATGTAGGATGATAGAGAAAAAAATTTGAACTTAGGTCTATATGTCTTATGGTCTTTCCAGTATAACATGGTGCCTAATTTTGAAGGAAACATAGCATATTATGGTGACTTTTAAGTGTTTTTTTTTGTTTTTTTTTTTTGCCACAACCCATATTAAGAAATACCTTTCATATTGCAACCTGGTGCACACATACATATTTATATATATACATATATATATATGTTATATATATAGACACACATATATAAAACAAAAAATTCTTAAAACAGTAATTAATTACTCTTACTATCTGTAATACACAATGATATATTCTGTTTTAGTCTATTCAATTTTATTTTTAAAATGCAGATTGCAACCCACTATATTGATTTCACAACCCACTGTTGGTCGTGACAAAATTTAAAAGCATAGTGGAAAAATACAGGGGTATTTTATGAAATGTAATAACCTTATATGTAGTTCAGTAGTCTTTAGTGAACTTTAAATAAATAACACTTTAGAAATAGTTTCATTGGTGTACTGGATTGTCATGATGAGAAACTACTTGCCTTAGGAAAAAAAAAAATTAAACATGGTTAAATACCAGAAGCATATGGCTTTTGATTACTTCTGATGTCTCTGTCTATGTTAGCTATAATTATTTAAATAGAGATTCTCTTTAATTATTATAACTATTATACTCCATCATGTGACAGTTCACTGTACAAATGTTTTCTGAAACATAATTAGAAAGGGAAGAAATTATTTTGTTATATAATCCTAATGTTTGTATTGAAAATTTTTGCTGATAGCATTTAAAAGATTAATTTTTCTGCCATTTATATTTCACTATGAACAAAACATTGTTTTTGTGTGATACTAACCATGCGTTGCTTATTTGAGAAAGACATGATTTTTTTCTATAGTTATGTGATTTTAAAGAACCTGAACATTTTCATTAAAATTGAATATCCAAAGGAATGAACTTGAGCTCAGCTCAGCAAAATCTTTCATTTCTGGTTTTCAAAAATGGTCATTTTATAAAACAATAAAGATGTTTAGAGAGAGATGGCTATACTCAAAGACTAAGTTATGTACTGTGTCCAAAGATTTCAGGATTTTATTCCTCAGTTCTGTTAACAAGTGTTTTTTTAAAAGACTGGGAAAGTTCTCTTACCTTTGTGCCTTTAGTTCCTTTTCAAGAATAAAAATATATAAGTAGCTTTTTTCACATCATAAAAGACACATCACAGCAATGTTGGTTTAAAGGATTAGTTAATAAAACTTCATGTAGACTATATATTTTTTCAAATCAAAAGAGTGATATACTTATTTATTATAATCATTTTGAATTGAGAATTGTTTGCCCTTTCAAAAGAACTTCCCTTGAGAAAGCTAAGTCTTTCATCTCTTGTCTTTTGTAGTTTTTCAGGCCTTAAATCATGTAACTGTATCATTTTTTCTTTGTATTTCCAGAAGAAATAATTTACTATGAATTTCCTCAGTTTTTTTTCTAAGTAACAGATCAAATAAAAAGGGACTCTAAATTTTATCAGCAGATATACAGAGAAAGCTTACAGTATAACCAAAAATTCATAGTTGTTCTTTTCTACATTTTTTATTGACCTTCTCTAGAATCATTTACTCTTTCTTTTATGAATAATTTTTATTGTTAGGATTGTCTTCTGATAGTATTTCTTTGTTCTTCTTTGATAGCAACAAACCATGGATCTTAACTCTGGCTTATTTTTTTAATTCTACAAAGATTTAAGTATTTTAAATTGTTCCATAATTATTCACATATTTTGGCATGATAATTTTGATGCATAATGTCCCAGATGTGAAACTTGAAACTAATGGCTACCTTTAGGCTTCTGATATCCAATAGGTAAATTTAAAACCTATTAGACCAAATAACATTGACTTAAAATGATGCTTTTGAAATGTTTCATTTTAATTGATTTTAAGCAAAATGGGAATATTTTTTGAAAAATGTAGACACAAGGTGTTGAACTTTTATTCTTCATCTTTACTGTGAAGATGAGAATAAGCAGACTTACTGAACAACATGAAGAATTTGGGTTAATTATGAAAGAATAATGTCTTGATTGAATTTTGAATATTGAAAAAGCTGATTTTAAAAACAGGAAATGTTATCTATTTTGAGGGCTTTTTTTTTTTCTTTAAATCAGGAAAATTGTCCAGATGACTTACAAATTCTTTCCCTGTTCTTCATCATATGTCTTTGATTAACAAGCAGTGTCAAGTTAATTGGAATAGTAATAATATTTTTAAAATGTATAAAATGTGAATTTTTATAATTACCATTGTTTCTAATGATTTGAGAACACGAAACAGCATGACAGTGCCAAGTGGCATGCTATTCAACCAGTAATCGTGACTTTTCAGTCTTTGTGGATTTTTAACATGTCATTTTCAGTGGGTTCAGGTAAAGTAGATGGTCCCAAGCTACTGCAGGGTAAAGAATAAATTTCTAATTTGTGTAAGAGTTTTTTTTTTTTTAATTGTTCACAGAAAAATTCTTCAATTTCTTCCTAAAATAACCATGTTTAGTAATGGGACAAGTCTGTTAAAATGGGGTAACTGAGTCAAATTTAGAGTATTGTTTAAACAGTTCAAATTGTATATTACTTAAAATCCAAGTCGGGGGGGGTCCTTCTTAATCTGAACATCTGCATTTTTGTAATATAGCAGGGCAGTTTAATTGGAAACAGTGAAAACTGTTAAACTCATCCATCCTATTCTACAAGGGAGACTGGATGTTTGATAAAATACATACTGGCAGTTGGACAGCGAATCCTGGGTTTTAGACATGTGTCACTATCAGTTTGAACCTCTTGGCACCAGAATCTCCCAACATTTTAAGGTAATGCAAAGTGGATTAGGGCTCCAAGGCATTAGCTATAGAGTTGACATTGCCAGTGGGTCAGATGTAAATCTTCCCCTCCCAAAACCTGAACTGGCGTTAGAAAGTAAAGTGGAACTTGCTATTGAAGCTAATTAAAAATAATAGGAGTAAGACTAGCTTTTTTTCCCCTTATATACAATGTATCCGTACCATATTTTTGGACAGTTTTTTTTATTATAACTCTTACTTTTCAAGACTAACAAGAACCTCATGTTGAGTATTTTTAAACTGCTTCCAGCTTTTACAAATCAGTTTTTGTTGCAGTAAAAATGGTCCATTTTTCTTTTATAAGAATCCAATTTTCATAAACTGGAAAAAAATTTCAGAGACTGCTTAGGTTTCCTTGGGGCTTTGAAAAATATTTTTCAGAGGGCCTGAAGATCTTCTCTGTGGTTGGCACAGTGATGTCATCTACTGACCATTTCACTAGAGTCAGAGATGAACTAAATGTGTGCATTATTGAGCCATCTGAATCTTACACTTTCATTTTCTGTGTATATGCCTGCCTCTTTTTTCTTTCTTAGAGTACTTGGTGATTAACTTTTCTGTTCATTATATGTATTGTATATTTCACATATATACCTTTTATTCTGTTCTCTCTAATATATTTTCTTTAAAACATTAAATCATGGTTGAAACATTAGTTGCACTTTTTAAAATTGTACTGACTAGAGCTAACATATTATTTTCTTAATATATGAGAAATAATCTTTTATCCAAAATTTTAAATGTGTAATTTTTCCTAAGACAGGGACTCTACATGTAAAAATTAGACTTATTTCTTTAGCTATAAGATCACCTTCATTAAACTCAGCCATTTAGTTAACTCAGTTATTTCACTTGAGAAAAGCAACCTTAAAATTAAATATTACCTGTCTAAAAGGCATTGTATAGTATTTACCGACCTTTATTATTATTCCTAGAACTATATATTAGGGTATTATTTCAAAGCAGTTATTCAAAAGATAAATCAAATTAATGTCTATATTACAACCCTTAATTTGGCAATCGAGAAATTCTCATATATTGAGATAAAATTAAATATGCCTATAAAATCCCTTATTTGATAAGTCCTATATCAATTTTAATTGATAAACCAAACTCTTCCATTTGTTCTAATAGTTTCAGTTTTAGTAACCTTCATTACTGTGGCAGTAATGTAGAAATTATATGGAAGGATCAAAAGAAAGTGAAAAGAACCTCATAGAAACATTTCCCTTTGATAGATATTGGAGACCAACCATTTGTTCAGCAACATTGTAAGAACTAAATGAATTATAAAATACTTATTAAATCTTTTAAAGGTAATCATTAAAAAAAAAACGCTGCTTTATTTAGTGTGTAGCTTTTTTGTTCCTAATTTCTTTATAACTTTTTCTCAGAGGAGAACATGCTTCATGAAATCTTTAAAAAAACTCCTGACTTTAGTAATTTTTCCAGACATGGTGAATATAAAATAAAGCAGCCAGATTCCGTTTTCACCTATCAGTTGCTAAAGATTTTCTAATGCTAATACCCACACATGGGAGCAAAGAGGTACTCTGACACACTTCTTGTGAGACTTAAGTGGACAAAACCTTTGTGAAATATATTTGGTAACAGAGAACAGAAGCCTAAAATTGTATACTTCCTTTATTCTGTAACTTCATTTCTCAGAATTTATCCTCATGAAATAATCAGAGATAAAGACTGGATAAATGATTGTGTGATTTCTTTCTATCAAGAAAATAGATACATTGAGTATCGTGAGATACACTTACCTAATTGGGGAATAAATGTTATTTTTAGTACCTACTTTTGTGCCACATGATTTTGTCCACATATTAGATTATATTATACCAGTGTTCTGATTTAAGTAAATATGAAAGTCAAAATAGGTAAAAATAGATACATTTAGCAAGAGATATTTACTTTATATAAAATTCATCTTTTTAAAGAATTGACCCCAGAGACCTTTTAATTTGCTTTTTTCTTATTGAGAAAAATTTTTAATAAAACTGTTATTCACCTATGATGTTTTGACAGCATAAAATTGAGTACACCACTGCCACATCTGTAATTCTAGTAATGAAAGCTGACAGTATGTTTGAAATATTTGGTCATTCCATTTATATTTTTTTGCATGTATTAAAACATTATTATTAACAGTGCATAATATTTAAAAAAAAACCTTGCTGAATGCTTTGTTCAGGCACTGTTATACATTGTATTTACTCTTTGTTTTTCATATGCACATTTGCGAAGTTCCCTAACACTTGTTCTTAGCTGTATCTAAGTTGGGATATTTGCAAGAGTTGCTTCTCACTTTAAATGGAATTTTGTTAAATCATGATTAAAACATATACAGCAGAACCTCTATAGAAACCATGGTGTTGGGTAACAAGACAATATCCTGTTTACTTTTAAAAGTTACTCTGTTTCAGGGTATATGATTTGATCTAAAAATATCCAGATCTGTGCAAATTTTTATTATAATTGTATTTGGTTGTCCAAATGACATTGTTTTTAGTATGTATAAACATGTATTTCACACTCAGTAATAATTGCTACGGCTAGGTATAACCAATAGAAATAATCTTAAGTTCTTCCCACCTTCATTAGTATTAACCAATCAGAAATGCATGGTAAAAATTTCTTGAAATGAATAAAACCATTCATAAGAAATACTACTATATGACAGGTAAAATCCCATCTAAGGTAATGAAGTGGTTAAATCTGTGGGATGGTGAAAACAGGAGAACAAGAGTGGCAATAGCTGTGTAACACAGTTCTGATGAGAAAATCAAACCAATGCAAATAGATGGTTTTTTACACTATGAGACTGGCTGTAACACGATCCTAACATTAAATCACATTACATTTTTTTGTCTCTAAATACTCTCATAACAATTCTGCTAGTTTTCTTTTTTTTATTTTTTTTTTTCAGAAGATGGAATGTCTTAGGAGCCTTCTAAAAGTTTTAAAGAATAAAATGTTTAAGGCACTTTTTTGGTCTAAATCTTAGTATACCAGGACTAATAACTTGCATGTAGCTAACACTTATATCATCATATGTCTCATTTGACCATCAACAGTGTGTGAGGTATATAGGGCAAAGAGTAGTATTGGCTCTATTTTAACAAATGTAGAAATTAAGACTCAGAGATTTTTAAGGGACTAGCCCAGAACCAGTTAGGTAATAAATAGTGAAGCCTTTAAGCTTGGTAAGAGCCAGCATTCTTAGTATTACACCATTACTGCCTCCAAAAGGCAAGCAGATATATTAGTCTTAACAGTGAACTGTGCTTTAGAAAATTTTAGAGTAAGTGTTATCAAACTTCAGAGTAAGATATGTAGGTTTTTTTGCGTGATACAATATATTGTTTACTTATTTTACTTTAATACACTGTATATGGCTTACTGCAAATTGGTATTTAGATTGCTTGGAGAACAAGTTGCTAAAAATTTATTAACACATTAAGTAACTAATTAGTTCACTACCATTAAATTCTTTTAAGTAGTTAGTTCATTAAGTTCTCTACAGATTAATCCAGTTGTATAAAAAATGAGGATGAAATGAGTGGGATAATCTCAGTCTAGAAGGGTTAATGTCTCATGCAAATCATTTATTTAGCTAATTAACCAATATAAATGTTTATATACATGATGCTATTATTTTATGCCTATAAATGAATCTTCATATATTAGTCTTAGTTGACTTATTTGTTTAGACTTTTTAATAAGAGAAAACTTCTTTCTAGCCATAAAAGGGCAAGGAAATTCCATTCCACTGCTTGGGCACTAATGATTTGCATTTCCCAAGGAAAATTGAATTAGGTTTTATTAGTAAATTGGGCCTATAACTTTTAAGGCCAGATTCTATTAGATTATCACACATCAGCATTAGCAAATTGTAAACTTTACTGAAATATAGAAATACAAGCCAACAATCAAGGCTAAGAATCCTGGAAACCTGGGAAGATGTTTTATGCTAGAGAAATTATACTGACTTGAAAAAATATTTTAAGTGATTTACTTTCCTTTGGAAATTTAGAAACGAGAAGAAGTTGGTGACAGACTGCTCTCATCAAATTCGTGTTAATTTTCAATCTGGTGATCTGAGCTAAGTTTTTGGAGGTATGCATGTTAGCTATATGTAAAATCCAAAGATGCTCCCAAAGGAAACCAAATTTATTGCCACTTTATTAGGACTTCCATTTAGGAGAAGAAATTCAGCGTAATTGAGTCTATAAATGAAAAAAGTAATCTGAATATGACTAGATCCTATAAAAATGTTAACACATCAGTTATGGTGTAGCTTTGTACTAGAAGAAATGAATGAGAGTTAGTCCATTCATGACTAGGAAGTTCATTATATCACCACCATTTAAGAGTGATTATCCAATGTTAAAGTTCATACATTTTTATACATATTAATAGCATTTTTGTTGGCTGTACAGATATATAAAAATTAGTTATAAGTTTAAAAAGAAAGAAAGTAGAAAGTCCTTAAGCAAAGATGACTGCTTTTTTGACATATTTGACCTATGAAATGCTCTTATTTTCAAAAAAATTATGGGTTTTTTTAAAGGGAATAGGATGCGGATTACCATTATAATTTTATTTATTTATTTATTTATTCATGGCTGTATCGGGTCTTACTTGTGGAACACAGGATCTTTCATTGCAGGATCTTTTGTTGTGGCATCTTTTGTTGCGGTGCATGGGCTTTTCTCTAGTTGTGGTGCGCGGGCTCTCAGGCTCAGTAGTTGTGGCGCACAGGCTCCAGAGCACATGGGCTCTGTAGTTGCGGCATGTGGCACTCTAGTTGTGGAGCGCAGGCTCAGTAGTTGTGGTGCGTGGGCTTAGTTGCCCCGCAGCATGTGGGATCTTAGTTCCCGACCAGAGATCGAACCTGAGTCACCTGCATTGGAAGACAGATTCTTAACCACTGGACCACCAGGGAAGTCCCAGATTACCATTACAAAGTCTTGCTTATTCGTAGTCTAATGAGAATTTTAAAATTATAAGCAATTTGGTTGATAAGCACCACCACCCCCTCCAAAAAAATAAAAGAGAGAGGAAAATAGAGCATGTCATCTTTTATTTCCCTTAAGTCTGGATTCAATGATACTGAGCTTACTCCTAAACTCAGGGACGGGTTGATTGATTCTAGCCCATCTGTGTTTTGATTGATATAACAATGTGATTTAAGTATTTATGAATAATTGTTTAAAAGTCCCTATTTAGAAATATTAAACATATATTAGAAATGTTAAACAAATGTTTTTTCTTAAATATTTTTTAAAAACAGACGAAACCTAGAGCCTATAGGTTTTTAAATGTAATATTAATTTATTCCCGTTTTCTCCATATTGCCCATAGTCCTTCCAGATGTGCTATTACAAATAGCTCACCCCTCAGATATGAGCCATATGGGCTCTGTAAACTGATTTGCACTTATTTTGAATAGGAATTGTACAGATTACAGATGAATTATTAAGGTAAATGTATATTGCCAAATAAATCTAAGAGCAAAATATTAAACTGTAGTAAATGAGAAAGGAATGTGCAAATGAAGACCTGCCTGCTTTAATAAGTTTAGTGGTTACCTCCTCAGTTTCAACCAAAAGAAAAGAGTTTTTTTCTTTTTTTTGTTGTTGTGTTGAAAAAAAAAAAAGTCTTTAAAACTGCTTACAGAAGTATCTAAGACAAAAACAAGGAAATATAATGTTCTAAACTCAGCCAGTCCAAACCATTTGAGCTGCTATGACAGCTCATAAAACTGAGAGTAGTTTTTAACTGGGCTCTGTTTTACATTGCCAAAGTGAATTTTCCTTGCAGGAAGTAGCCAGAGGGTTTATTTAGTTTCCAATCCAAGGCTTTGATCTTTCTGTACTGTCACATCTCGGGTTACATAGCCCTTTTTCACTGCAGTAAATCTGCAACCGTTAATGAGAATAAAATTTCCTCCTCCTTGCTGATCACTTGCTGTTAAATGCCAAAGCACAGCCAACTGCATATTTGCAGATTTCAGCTACAATGTATGAAAACAGGGCAATCAGTTTAAACTTGTTGTCTTTGTAATTCATTTTATTGGGCTTTCTTCCTTTTTAAGTGACCTATTTTATCAAGTAAGTGGTTGCAAGGCCAAGCCTGGGAGAAAGATTTAGAATGCTAATAAGCTGAGAGGAGAAAGGTGTGCACGTGTTGGGGAGGCAGGGTACGGGAGTGGTTGCACATGCACATGCACTGCCATTAATGTTCAAATTGGGTCTGCTTTCGTGCTCTTGAAAGACCCGACCTCTCTTTCCGCTCAAATAAAGTAAGCTGGTTTGTTGTTTCTTTGATTATGTTGTATGTTCAGTTTCAACATAAATTTGCACTTAATGAGTTTATTTAATAAGTCAGAACATTATTTTTCACTTTCGACTTCAGAGAAGATTTCATAGTATTTAAAGGAACTTAAAGGATTTCAAAAAACTTGATCTCTACATTGTAAGAGCTATTCTTAAAGTAAAAAGAACATCATTATAAGTATCCACTGAACCATCTTACCAAATGGGTCCTTACAAATATTGGAAATATTATAAATATCTGTTGAATAAATCAATGGAAATTCAAAATCACATTTAAGCAAGCTGAATTTTATACATTATTAAATATATGCATCTTCAGACTGAAATATAGTAAAATCTCATTTATTTTTTACTGCAGTGAAACCTCTCAGTTGAAGCATTAACTATTTGATTCAGTTAATATACGTTGTTAAATTTATTTTTCACTTATACCTTTTATCTTTACTACCGTCTTATTTTGTGGTTGGCAACTAAACTTATTTCTGTCAAGAAATTCACTTTTAGAATGCCATTTTAGATGATAGCCATTGATAAATACATTTTATTAATATATGTTGATATAGATCATTATTAATCTACATAAATATGAAATATGCTAAAATACATGAAAGAAAGAAATCAGCTTCTATTTTCTCACCATTCAAGCCAGTTACTATTATCTTATAGCTGTCTGTTTTCACAAAATAAATTATTTCTATTTTCATAAAAATCAAAATGTTGAGATAAATCAACAGTGCATAATACCCATTCATTGATTTAGACAACTATCATAAAAACAATAACTGAAAATATATTGAAACACAGAATAAGATTTCTAACTTGGGGGCAGTAAAGTCAGATCTTCTGATAAAACAGAGGACCCATTTTTGGGAAAGTGTCAGTTTTTAGTTACCCCAATAAGAAAGGAGGGTAAGAAAAGAATGGCTTGAAAATTTTAGGAGAGGGGGAGGTACAGCACTACCCTAGGCCTTTTCAGAAGGTATTTAGTATAATGTAGAAATGCTGAACTTTAAAATTGTAGCTTGTACTCTTAGAATTATTGTGTTTTCAAATAAGCCTATCTACGTGTACTTAAACTGTAACATGAAAGTTTGCATGTGGGAAAAAAATGGTAGAAACTAAAGCACAGTTTTAGACACTGTATCTGGGGGTGGTGGGGACTGTTCTCTAGTTTGCTTCTTTGTTTTTCTGATACTTTAAATCTGCATCATACAGTCCACAATCCATCCAAAATTCTGGACATGAAAGTCCACAGAAAATTTCTGCACAAAATAAACATATTTTTTTAAGTTTTTGTTGTTCTTTAAAAAGAAAAAGAAAAATCTTAAATAAGTGAAACTGCTCCAAAAAGTTTGTTTCTGTAACATGAACCATCCAGTCCAGTTTTACATGAAATTACTGGAAAGGAATAGAAACAATGCAGGCTTCAGTGCCATACAGACTTAATCTTTATTCTAATTGTATTATTTGAAATATTATTCTCTAAAATGGTTTCAAATCTGTGTATAATCTGAGATAGGCTGATTAATAGTAATGCTGGCATTTACTGAAATATATTTACTGAGTGCCAGGCAGTGTGCTAATTGCTATCATTACATCCCTTATCTAATTTGATCTTCACAACAGCTCAGGAAAGGAGACATTAAGAAAACCCAAGCTTATTGAGTTAAGCAACTTGCCCAAGTTATCTCCCCACCTCTCAGTGTCTACTCTTATTTTTACCCCACCTCACTCTCTTCCCTCTGTTACAGGCAAGGAAGTGCCCTTTTTTTCAAAGTCCAGTTTTGCTCGGAACCCCATCCCTTCTTACCTTCCTAAGGACTTCTTTCATGTCATCACTCTTTTCCCTTCTACTAGATCGTTCCTGTCAGGGTATAAACACAATGTGGAATCTCCAACGTTAAACTCTCTTTGCCCCAACATCACATTCCAGCTACTACCCATTTCTCATTTCTCTTCATGCAGTGCATCTCAAAAGACTCCCATTCACTCTTCTATTTCTCCGGTTTTGTCAAAATCGCTAGTAATCTTCATATTGCCAAATCCATGGACCTTTCTCATCTTTAACTCTCAGCAGTGTTGGACACAGATATCCAGGCCCTGCTTTTTGAAACTCCCTTCTTTCAGCTCTCAAGATACCCTGTTTTTTTAATTCTCCTCCTAAGATCTTCTCCATTCCTTCCCAATGTTCTCTGCTGGGTCTTCCTCCTCCTTTTCACCTTTAAATGCTGGTTACTTCAGGACTTCAACCTTGTTCTCTATCCATATCATTTTGGGGAGCCCTCTTTTCTAATTACACCCACTACCTAGAGGATTTCATCCAGATCCCATGGCATTAAATGCTATCTGAAGGCTTGTATTTTTATCGGATGCCTCTCCTCTGAGCACCAGCTTTATTCCTCTCACTGTTTAACATACCCAATTGAATGTTTAATAAAATCATCAGACTTAACTTTTGATTTCCTACATGCAAATAGGTGCCTCCTCTAATCTTCCATCTCAGTAAGTGTCACCACCATCCAGTAGTTCAAGCCATAAACTTTGGAGTCTTCCCTGGTTCCTCCCTTTTCTTCACCATTACCACTCTCCCCAGTGCAAACCATCTGCAAGTCCTGTTGTTTTCATTTCTAGACTGTCTCAAATTTGGCCTTTTCTTTCCATTTCCACCGTTAGTACTCTAGTCCAAGCCACCATCATCTGTCACCTGAACCATTCAAAATAGCCTCCTAATTAATTTCTCTGCTTCTGCATTTACCTTCCCTTGAAATCCATTTTCCCCCCATAGTAACCATTGTGATCTTTTTAAAGTGTAAATCAGATCATTTCAAATGTATAATGTGTAGTATTTATTAACTATATAATCAAGATTATATATAGTATTATGTGCTTGTATTATAAAATTGTTGGTAGGAGCCTATGCTATATGGGAAATTTTTTAGTAACCTACATAACATAAAAAACTGCCTTTTGAATTGCAGTCTTTTATATACATAAAGATGATTGCCTTTATAGTTATGATTGAGTTAAGAAATTCTTAGTACACATGTATTATACTACCACATATCCAGTTGAATATATCTGTACTGATAAGTACTCATTTATACGGAACGTAAGCATTCTCTAGCTTAAAAAAAAAATGGTTTATTGTCAATAGAAACTTGTAATGTCCCAATATTACAAGGTTTATATTAGTTTTCATTATCAAATAGCCTATGTTTTGTAGAAACAAATTCTACCCCATACTTAACATGAATAAAAGGTTTCTTTGATCTTGTTACTTTCCTATTACTGGGTCTTAACTAATGACCTATTGATAATCAATAGATCAGAAGTATAGCATATATACTGTTGGAGATTATTTCCAAAAGATACTTTTAACTTTTACTTAGTTTCTGTGATGACAAATGAGATTAACTTTATAGAGTATTAAATAAAAATACAATTAAAGGAAGAATGTGCATTTAATGTTTTCTTTTTAAGACTTAAAATTTATTTATTCAGTAACTTTTATAATTTAGAAACACTTGGAGGGCTCTAGGGATAGAGGTCAATAAGAAATAATCCCTTTCCCATTGAGAAGGGTATATAGTTCAGGGTTAAAATATAATTTTTTGAGATGACTTAAAGTATCCTATTTATTATTCTTTATATCACTTTTTAAAAAAATCTTTAAAGGTAATAGTATTATCGTGCTTAGAAAAATAATTAAGGAATTAATACTAAGCACAGTGTCAGTTTTTATACATCAGTGGTCTTCTACATGTTCCTGCTAACTTTTTTGTTATTCTCACACCTTGATTAAATAAGCGTGTGTGTATGTGTGTCCCAATGAAAGAAACATCTTAAACATTTTTGATTTGTCCTTAATCTTTAGAGGACACAAATTAATCATTAGAGAAGAATGCCGTAATGTCTTAAATAGACACTTTTTTTTTTTAAGAGCATGCTATTTGGAGTGTTGTCATTTGTTAACTTCTGTTACAAAAGATTATACCTTTAACATTTTCTTACAGAAGAAAAAATCAGATAATCTAATGACACTAGTATTTGTCAGTTATATCTCAAAGCCAGAATAAACATAAAAATAATTTTAAAAGATACTGTGATGAATTTTCTTAGATAAAAAAGTAAACAGATTTATAGATTCATATTTTTGCAGTTTAACCTAAGCAGTGCAATATTTGACAAAGAATCACATTATTATTAAAATACAACCTCCTGAGTTATATAGGCTATTTAATAAGACACTGATCTTTAATGGTCTGGTAATTCACTAGAATTTAGTTACTTCATTATAACAGTAAGCACTTTGGAGGGATTAGTTCAGACAGCAGCTTTTCATAGCTTTGTAATAGAATGTCTCTTTAGAAACACATCAATGTCCTACAAAACATAATTTGAATAATTGTGAGATTTGAAGAGACATTGTATCAAAGTGTTTGATTTAAATGTTGGGTTCTGATGCCTCCCATCTCATGAGCAAAGGTTTACATAGGTAGGTAGATAGGTAGATAGATATTCCCAAGGAAATAAGTGACAAAACATTTTAGTCCTTGAATGTTTTTTAATGCTGATATCATAGCTGTTGATGAATTCTCAAAACTTTTAATTGAAAGAGTTTTAGATTTGTTAAAATGCATTAGGTTTTCTCATTTTTTAAAAAAGGTAGTAAACCTCCATTGAGGGTTATGGAAATGGAAAGGAAGTCTGTAGTTAAGGGGATTAATTATGACCTATAATCCTGTGGATTTTACCTGTAGGGATTTTAGGCCAGTGTGCAGTCTTTCAGCAGTAGCCCAAATCACTTGGTAATCTCGTAAGTACTCAGCACCTCTGCCAACTAAATATAACTCAGACCTACTTCAGAGAGGCAAATGCGGCAGTCTGTAATAGAATCTATTTTCAAATGCGGCCTTGTTTCTGTATTTGAGAAGAAGGGTTAGTATTTTTCTAAACTTTATACTTTTATCATTAAAGTTAATTATTGGTAAGTGTAAAATCTATGTATGGCTATGTTGGTTTTTACATAAAAGCTACACATTTCAGACTAGAGAGGCACAATCAACAAATGATTTCTTGTGCCTGTAATCAAAGTTAAACATTTTAAATAATTAGTCTTTTGAATAGACTTACAGAGAGGAGCATAATTAATGATTTTCTGAATATCATCTCTTTTGTGGACATAAGTCAGCATTCTATCTCAAATAATATACCATACTTTAATATATTTTTAAGCCTATTTTCTTTGTTTAGCTTTTTCTAAAGTTGATACATCCTACTTTTTCAGAAATTCTTTCCATTTCAGGTTTTCCCAGCCAAAAACAAAGCACCTTCATATTGGCCTGTCAGAAATTAAAAGGCAAAACAATCTTAAAAAGGAATCCAGATTTGTGTGGACAGTATCAAGTGGCTAATTTAGAGCCCCTCAAATGTGAAAGGATGGGAGGAGGCTTCTATGAACATAGTTAGGCAAGTAAATTTTTAAATTGCAACTGTAACTTAAATTGATACAAGAAACCCCACAAAGCTATATTTACATGGGTACTTAAACTTCATGTGGAGATCTCTTTTGAGGTGGTAAATAAGCAGGAATTCTTAAAAGTCTCAAAAAGTTTTTTTAAAAGGTTTCTAGGTTTTAAGGACTTTATAAATATTGGGCTATTATAGTTCAGCTCATTCTCTGTATATACTAAGGGGAAAACAGAAACTATGTCAGTATCTTACAGTTGAATTTTGCCTTTTTCTTCTAAAATCTGAGGGAGAGAAGTACTATTTGCCATCAGCAAGTGTGCACCCTAGTCATTTTAAATCAATTTGTAATCTTTCCTTGTCCAGCATACTTGAAGTAACTAATATGGATATACCTATGTGCTAGTTGGAAATACTGCTTAAAACCCTACACTGCCTGTAATTTCAAAAATGTATAGTGCATTCCCATCTCCCTGAAGAATTCTCCTCATATCTACCCAGCTCTGCTTATGTGTCCCGTATTGTCAGGTTGGCACCACCGCAAGACAGTGAACACCACAGAATGAAGATACCCCACCCTAAACACTTCTGTGACCCTGTGCCCTTTTCAAAGAAAAGCCAACACTATAGCAGTAAACCTAAGTGCAGGAATGTATGCAATGTGGAAAGTGATGATTTGTGTGAAATAACTAAAAACCTTACCCTTGATTTACTACTTTCAAAATAAAGTCCCTGAATATAAAATATGATGAAAAAGCATGTAAAGAGACTTTCCCAGTATTATTCATCCCTAAAGGTGTGGTATCGTTTGCATCCATCTTGACATAGAATCTGAAGGGTTTTGATTGAATAATTTTATTTATACAAGCAGTCCAGTCTCACTATGGTAAAGGAAGATATGATTGGCCATGGCATTATTTTAGTGCAACAACAATTAGTTGCCTATGTGTAGGCATAAATCTCTATGAATTATGTAAGAGCCCTGTAAAGGCAAACAGAAAGCATGTGTAAGAAGCATGCCAAGTATGATAGAGTATCTCTTAACAGTCTAGATTATATGGCAGGAGCCAGAATTTCATAAGTATTTTCTAGGGAAGCCTCTATCATTTTCATATGTCATAACAATAACACCAAGTACATACTACAAGAGTCTTTGTACTGTTCTTGTAAGAGACCTGGAAATATAATAACCTCAAGGCAGAGAGATGTTAAAAGGGATAGCCATTATTCTTATTTTACCAAAAAAAAAAAAAAAAAAGAAATCATGACAAAGAAAGTTACAGTTTTAGACGGAGACAAGTTATATCAGTAGAGACATAAATTATATCCAGATATTCTGGTTTTGAGGTCATTGCACCCCACTAACTTTAATAAAATGCAGGAGTTGTTGATAAGTTCATACTTAAGTTAGTGTAGCTGAATTTGTAAACATAATTACTAGTCCTTAAATTAAAGGAGAAAAATGCCCTTGTACATCAGTGAGAAAGAAAAAAAAAAAGTATGCTTCCTTATGTTGCTTTGAAAATAATAATTTTAAAATATGGTAATAGGGCGAAGTCAGAAAAGTAATTGTTAGAATCATATACTTCTGCATTCCAGTCTACACGGAATTTGCTTGGTGTCAATGCAGTGTGTGCAAAAGGTGCTTAGCCCCATTCTATGAAGACACTGTTAGAAATACCTTGTTTCATCATCAGAAGACTGCAATCCAGTTGATCAGGATGACTTCAATCAGTTTGTATCTTGACAATCTAAAATTAGCCTTAGACCTAAGTAGAAAATTAATTTACAGACCTATAATATAATAAATACATTCTCAAGGGCCAAGAGAGTTTATGAAATTTAAGAGTAGAGATTTACTTTAGTAACTGTTCTTCTAGTGCTAAATGCATTGTTGGTGTATTATGTAGTATATGGAGATCCTAAGTGCTGTAGAGGATACTAAATAACTATTAAATATTTATCTGACCTGTATTGATTACTGAAATTACTGAAGGCTGAAAGTATCTATATAACACTGCCCAACATAGATGTTTTAATTATGCTAAGTGAAATAAGTCAGACAGAGAAAGCAAATACTATATGATATCACATATGTGTAATCTAAAAAATAGAGCAAATTAGTGAATAAAACAAAAAAGCAGACTCACAGATATAGACAACAAACTAGTGGTTACCAGTGAGGAGAGGGAAAGGGGAGTGACAAGATAGGGGTAAATGGGGGAAAAAGTGTTTTTATTGGATTATATGAAATCATGTGTTTAAAACTTGAAAATTGTAAAGCACTGTAGGATTTAAAGAATCATTCAATTTAAATTTTTTATTAAAAAAATAAAGTATCATAATAATACAAGGAAATGCCTGTTGTTATATATTTGATATTATAAACTTATTTTAGAATCGAACTTTCAAACTTTGATGCTTAGCTACTTAAAAACATGTACTTTTAATTTGTTTAAATATAATTTCTATTATCCATACTTGTGCCCTCAATTTTAGAAAAATATTACTTAGTCTGATTTAGCTACAAAAAAAGGTCCTTATCAATCACCACTTGATTTTTATCAGCCAAAGGTAATTTGCAGGCTATTTAGCCTAAAAATTATTGAGACAAATAAATGAATAAGTAGACTAGGGCATAAATTGGAAACTTTCCATTAAGCTTATATTTGATAATGTTTTTGAGATTTTTTTTTTACAACTAACATTTATATACCTCTTATGAAAAGTAGTAAAAGAAAAAGTTTCAAAGCTATATAAAAATATTCCAAACGGTATTATTTATTTAAGGACTTCGGACAAGGTTTTAACAGAAGCTTAACATTAATTTTTAATTTACAAGAGACTGATATGTCAGTAGGGGTAGCATGCATGTTAGATAGTGGTATTACCTCTTTGATTATATCCATATGTCAGATTTCTGTCTGCTTTATAAAGAATGATGGGGAGTTGATATAGCCCATTATGTATAGTACTTGTGATAATTTTAGGTTCTATTCCATCTCTTGAACTTGTTCATTTTGATAGTGCATTATCATTCTAAGATTCTGGTTGGTGTTTAAATTTCAGTAACTGAAGGTCATTATTCATATTTTAACTGGACTAAAAAGTTTCTAAGGCTGACATTAACTTTTGAATTATGCTCGAGCTCTTAGACTTTACAGCATGTTTAGTTTCTTTTCATTTCTTATTAGTATTTTTCAGTACTTAATAGTCTCCTGCTCCCACCTCCAACAAGAACTCTCCTCTCTGTTCAACATCAGAAACATTTTCCTCTTTGGCATGTGCTTTTAGTTCCCCAAGCAGTATAAGCAAATTGGAAAGTTCAGCTGTCATTCTTGGAAGGTCATAGATCACACTAGCAGCCTGAGTAATCCAAGAGGTTTTAAGTATCATAGCATTTAGTTTAAAGTGAAATTTGCTCTGACAGAGCTGGCAGACCAATAGGAAAAAGAAATATTTGTGCTTGGAGAAGTGCATATGTAGAGACCAAGAGTCTAACTGATGGCTGGAAGTGATTTCAGTCTAAAAAAACAAATCATTAAGAGAGTGCATAGGGGTAAAATACACAGTTCATATTTTAAAGAGTCTCAAAATGAACCAGCAACTAAGGTTAGCATTACATAGTAATTAGCTGTGGTGTTCAGACTTTAACTCACTCAGTACCAGACAGTATGGTTAAACTATCACTGTGAAAACATCGCTACTTAAACTCTCTACTTTAAACCTACAGCAGTAATTTTTGTACCTTAAAAACCAAAGTATTATGACAGGTTATATAAATGTTGAACCAGTAACAGACAAACAATTATTTAAAGGAGGTGCTAATGACTCAGTTTATTGACCTAGGGGTTACTTAAGCAGCTCAGCAAGTTCCCTTAACATTTGGTGGTGTGAACTGAGGCATTCCTTGATATTATAGAACTGCTAATTTCAAGAAGTCCTTGTATTTAATTGAAGAAATGCAAGTTAAAGATGACAAGATGGTATACTTTCATTAAAAGATTGCTATAAAAATTTTGAGACCATTATAAGTTTCAGTAAATATTCACTTCAGCATCATCACATCTGATGGCTTCTATTAGGCACCTATTAGAGTATTTTTTCTGTTAATTGCTACAAATAAGGAAAAAGAAAATATCTTCTAATGGCTTCAGTTATTTCTTTTAAGTCATTGTTCTGTTCAAGAAAGCCAATTTTGAGTCATAGGAATACAAGGTTTATAAATTCTTTCCTTAGATGTGCAAAGCAGATTAATAAGAGTAGAATAGAAGGGACTCCAGCAAGATGGTAGACTGACCTGACTTGGAAGGGCCCCCTCCTGTATAGCTATAGAAAAGATGGACAAAATATAACCCCAAGTGACACACAAACACAAAAGAACCACCACAAGAATATTGAACTAGGTATAGGTTATATGGTATAGGAAGATAGAACTGAATTCCCTATGTAGAGCCTGGAACTTCAAAGGGCTGCCTTTTTCTCATCATTTGAAAAGAGGACTAGATGATTTTAATTCAGCAGCCCAGAGAAGTGGCTAAAACTTGTCTTCTGCCCTAGACCCTAGATGGGGAGGATAGTCACCCATGAGGAATAGGAATCATACACTTGCTTCATGAACACGTATGGGGTCAGAATTTATACTATACATTTAATTCAGGAAACCCCAAGTCAAGAAATTATCATTAAAATGGTTTCAGGACAATGAAATTCCAGGACCTTGATATAGTATAAACAAATACAGAACCTCTCTGTAGAAATATTTCGAAGCTCAAGGGCCAGCAGACAGGCAAAAAAAAAACCAAACAAACCTAAAGTTGAACACAATAAAAGATGACTAAGCTCGTGAAGAAAGGGACCGTCATGAAGAAGAATTGTCAGAGGCAACAGTAAAAGAGTAAGGATGCCCAAGAACTAGAGTTAATAGAAGAATCTCAGTGAGACTATAAATTTAAAAAAATAATAATAAAAAGGGATAGAAGACTTAATGCAAAGATGATATAATATGAAAAAGTACCAACTGTAACATCTCCACATAAAAAAATATAATCATTAAAATAGGCTCTGGAGATGGGTTAAATAACAGATTAAGATGTATAATAAGTGTAAATTGAATGGTATTAGAAGAGCGTCAGTGAAATGGAATTTCTTTCCATTTGGAATAAATCAGTGACTATTTTACACATGCTTCCTCCATCATTAGTACAAATTAGTTTTTATCTGAAGCATCTCAGTATAGTAACTAAATTGAAAGGATTTGTCCCCAAGATGGTATTTTCCCCTTAGAACTGACAGATGTCTTTTGCAAAAAAAATTTTTTAATAAGTTCCAGATGAGTACGTTAAATACAACCTCCCACAACTCCTATCATTTACCCTTAATTTTGAAGAAAATATTACTTAGTTTGATTTCACTAAAAATATGATTCTTTAAAATTGATAACCATGCATATAAAAGATTAAGAGTAAAAGAAAACTAAATGGAAAATGACAGCTAAACTTGATACATATTGGTGAAACTCATTAAAAGACTGCTTCACTCTGCTCATTTTCTCAATAACACAAAGGCTGAAGTCAAAAGCAATCAGTAACACTTTTGAGCAACCTAAAATATATATTATTACATTTAAATTTATAGAAACAAGATGTTATTGACAGGTTCAATGAAACTTTTAGAAGTTTTCCTATAATAGTAGTACTTTAACATGCAAGTGCATTACATTTTTCAGTGTCCAAGAGAATCAGCATCTTCTCTCATTCTTATAGGCCTCCACATTCACAAAACTTTTCTGCATATGAATGATAGCGATTCCTATTTAACTCTAAATTGTTTCGCATATATAAATTAAAGACAGCGATTATATGAAAAAGCAATGGAAACCACATTCTATCAATGTTAAATATGCTGAGAAATTTAAATTTGATAGAGCTTGCTTTAAAACTTTGTAAAAGTACGATACTCAGTGATAAAACAAGCTCTCCATCTAGCGGTGGATCTCTAAATTGCAAACATTTAGATCTTGATTTAGTAATGTCACTGTACAAATGCTAGGTATAATTTTATAGGCATTATGTCATTCAATCCAGGCTTCTCTTGTTGCTATATATGAATTTCAAGAAAAAAATGCTCTCTTCTGCCAGAATAGCCCATCTCTTCCTGTTCAATACAGGGACAAACTACTTCTACAGTTTGAGTTCATCTACATGGAATACTACAGCCTCTTATTTATTTGATGAAACATATCCCCATATTAAAGGGGCAAAAATTGTTTCATTCCAGTTAACTATAACCTCAACTTTTTGGCCAGTTTTGAAATTCTTTCTCTTCATTCTCAGTTCCCAAATAGTAAATGTATAACTGAAAAATCCATTTCAAAAGAGAAAAGATCCCATTTTTTGTCATGAAATGTAGCATATTTGATCATTGTTAGTTCTGCCAGTGCCTCTACAGACTCGCATTACTTCACATATGGACAGCCATAATATTCTTAAATGTTCCCCATGCTTTTGCCTCTCAACCCCTTGTTCCCCAATTATCTTTTTGAAACACAGAAGTAAGTTGTTCTTGGTCCCCTTCTTAAAAACGTTGACAACTCTCCAAAAGTATGTGGTTCTTAGTATGGCATAGGAAGAGCTTTTAAAGTCTAGTCCTAACCTCCTTTTCTAGCTTTATCTCCTGCTACTGCTTACATTGCAAACCTAAGACTTTGACCATAACAGATCATTTGCTCTTCTTCAGCCCTTTCTCTTGCTCAGGCTGCCACACCATCAGGAATTCTCTCTCTCTCTCCACTTGTGAAATCCTACTTGTCCTTTAAGATTCATCCATTCATGCAATCAAACACTTTTTGAAATCCCACGCCATGTCAGATACAATACTAGATGCTAGTGATATAGCAATGAATAAGATAGTCCTTACCATTCATGGTGCTTACAATCTAATAGGAAATGAAGACAAAAAATAAAAAATGGCAGGAAGTGAAAGATACATTAAAATCAAAGTATTTTCTATAAAGGCTTTCTAGTTCTTGAGATTCTTCTGTAACAATTGTACATATCTCTAATATACTCTCACGTTATATTAAGTATTTGGTCCTATTCTACTCTGTAGTAATTTATAAATGTACTAGGGTAACACAACACATTATTATCAGAATTTTGTTCCATATTAGTTGCCTCCAATCCATGGTCAGGGACCATGTCTTGTTTATTATTGCCTTCCAAGCAACACATCTTTTTTTTGACGTTGACTTCCAACACTATACTTAGCACATTATAGAAAGTCATGTACTATTTGAAAGGATGGGTGGATGGATGTACAAAAGATCACTATCACGTAGACCTAAATTTCCCATGACAAATCATACTTAAGCTGAAATTACTCTGATGATAAATTTATAACCTAGTTGGAAAGGAAGATAAACATACTGATTTTGGTTCTATGATCAGTATATTGGAGTAATTAATAGAAAGAATGAACTGTTCTAGAAGACTGTTACTAAATTATTTCATGCAGTGTTATAATGTCCTGGAGCTGTATCCTCCAAAAAATGTTAAGTCCTTTCACTTAACGATCCCAAAAGAATTCCAGCCTTCACAAAGATAGGATCTTTGTGGATCACAAAGATAGGTAGTTAATAAGTGTCACTGTTCCCTACTTGTAAGTATATTGTCATAAAGGATTTTGTCGTAGGGAGAATAGAATCCCCAAAGAAAGACCCAAGCTAAAAAGATGAAATTCAACATGGTAGTTATAAGTTATAAATTTCATGTGTGTCTGTATGTATATACACACACAACTATACACACACGTATACGGTCAATGTAAGCCATTTTGTGATAATGACTCCTTAAAAATTTTGTTCAAGATCAACACAGTTTTGGCCTACATTAGCAGAGAGTCAGAAATGGGATCTCGTTTTTATCTTCTGTACTGGTTTCAGACCGTATCATAAGTACCACATTGTTTTCAGCTTCTTTATTTTAAGATTAATACTGAAAAAATCGAAATACTTTAGAAAACAAATGATTTTAGAGACCATGTCATGAGGATTGATTAAATGAGAGTTGTGAAATAGTCATATTAAGGAATAATTAGACTTCTTGTGTAGTTTGAGAAGGTAATTCTAGGACTCATAGAACCAGATTTCAGATGGGTGTAATGAACTTTCTAATAGTTTGGTAAGTCTGTAGAAGGAATGAACTGCCTTGACAATGTAGAGTTATGGTGGTGTTATGACAAGAGCTGTATAGACCCTGTCAAGGATGTTGTGAATGAATGGGTACACTAGAGTATTTCTAAAAATATTTCCAAGTCAAAGATTCTATGAGCCTATGAAAAGAGAACTTGGCTTGAATGTATCCTTTTTTTTTTTTTTTTTCCTGTGGTATCCACTAATATATTCATTATGTGCTTTGCATTCATTTTGCTGACTTGGAAATTTCAAAGAAGAAAAAAACTTGTATTGCTTTTATCTAACTTTAATAAAATAATGATAATACTTTTCACTTATGCAGCACTTTTCACCCAAGGATTTCAAAGGGCTTTACAAATATGCACTAAGTAAGCCTCACAAACAGCCAGAGGTAGGTGACTTTCTTTCCTTTCTACAGGAATGTCAATTCTGGCACAGAAGTTTAATCAGAGCCTCGGAGTGCCTAGGATTCCTTACTGGCTGTCATTCCCTTTGTAATGTGCTGCATGTGAAGCATCACTTGTCATGTCTGGATTTCTTTTTTCCACCCTTCTCTGAATCATCTCAAGTTTAGAATTCTAATGAATGATGTTGAAAATTTGTTTGAAGCCTTGTAAATATTACAGAAAATTTTGTCTTCTGCTTGCTGAATGCTAATTAGATTTCTAAATGTTTGTTTAAAAATAAAACCTAGGTGTGGTTTTATATTTGTTGTTGTTCTTAGGACATAAAACTTAATTGGCACATGGATTTGGGGGCCTTACCTTTCCTAGTTGTCTTTTCACAACAAACAGTAACCATTTTCTTTAGACTAGAATTATATATTTTCAAGAAGAAGTATTGCATTTTGGTATTTTTCTAATTTAAAGGTCCAAAATATGATACCTAGACATTGAGGATAAAGGTTAAATGACGCTACATAATTAGTCTTGTAAAGAAAAAGTGGTCTAGTAGTGGCATATTCTACTCAAAAGGGACACACAGCTTTTTTATATAGTTTAGGAGTACCAGGAAGAGAATATGTACGTATGGAGACACACATGCAGTGTTGGATTAAATTCCAATATAAATAGCCAAATATACAAACTCTTCTCTGAAGCAGGATGGTCACACAGGGCAAGAGCAGGTACAGCATATCACAACTTAGTTTCTCTTGGTTCTGAGGGTCCCTGGTGAGGGCATGCAAGTGGCTTTAATACTGTGTACTCTAAGTCAAGTCTTAGTGGATCAGGAAAGGACAATTTTTGCTGTGACACTTCCTTTTATATTCACGCTTCTATCCCCTTCCAGAAGAATTTATATAATCTATTTGCTTCTGTTGGGAAAACTTACATTAGGCTCTTCTAGTTTTGAACCAGATTCAGCATTAACAAGGCTACATCCTTATCCCAAGGGAGAAAGTAGAGTAAGAGTTCACATGTTCCAGAAGAATATCTATCTCCAGGTTTTAGCATCCTGAAAAGTCCAATCTCCTCACTATATTAGAACCAAATGAGAGACTAAAGAATCACACTATTCTGTATCAGAGTGAATTTTATTTAAAAGCTATTAATTGTAGGGATATGGTTGATCTTTCATGATACAAAAGGATATAGAACTTATGTCAGAGTACCACCCAAACTGGTCATAATGTTTCAGATATTCTTTAAACAGCAATTTGATCTATGATACATGATGGATAATTCCAGAAAAACTCATTTTAAGAGTTGATCTCAAATTCTCCTATTTGAAAAATTTCCCGAAATGATATTTATGGAAGTTCACGAAAATTTGGTTTTTACATTGTAATACACACAGAAGTCTCTGGGTTAACTGTTGAGTTCATAAATAGAAGTTTATTGCAGTAAACCTGCAGGCTCAGAAAACTCAAACTCAACAGTGTTCAGGATTTGGTCTTACTTTCACTGACTTGGGGATGCATATTCTTACCAAAAATTGTGACTACATATTTAAAAAAAAAAAAACAATATCCATTTGTCAATTTACAATGAAAGTATAACCAGCAGGCAGATCAGATGTCTTAAGTTTATTCTTTACCCTGTTGGCAAGCCATATGAGAAAACAGTGATCAGAAATTTATTGGTCATAGAAATTAGAAAGTTTTGCAGTTTGAATGTATAATAACTTTAGACTCAGAACCTTTGTAAATGCCCCTTCCTCAATGAGGACAAGCCTGCCAAAAAGGTCATCTATTCCTGATGGTGTTATAGGTCACCCCAAGGGGTTGCTTGGGTTGGTTCTACTACAGCATTGCCTCTGAGGAGCTCCTTGTTCTGTGCCAACATGGCTGACAGACTCCCTTCTCAGTACCATCATCTTCTTTTAGATAGAATTACAGTCACATTGTTCCTCTGTGAGATGTTCTGTTTTGAAGGTACTTTCGCATATTTCTTCACTGATTAACCATATGCCTCTTGTTTCCAAGTTCTTAAAAGAGATCTCACCACAGCCCCTAGATTAATAAACAAAGACAAAATTAACTTGAGTTTTACCGAAGTCTGCTGCTATTCAGCCTCCAAAGAGATGCTAAAAAATGTAAGGAGTGGCTGAAGGCAGGTAATAAGTAGAAAGCTGAAAAAGGAAGGAGCTGAAATCCACAAGCTATACAGTCATCCTTTATATAATTGAGAGTTGTTTAGATACATGAGTATTTGTTAGCCTTAATGCTTCAAGAGAAAATTTTTCAATGGCCAACTTTTCCTCTAATTTTAAACTGATACAGGTGTGTCTTAGTCGTGGGCTCCATTAATTTCTAAAACATCTTTAAAGCTACCTCTAGAGTAATATTTCCCTTCATCAGAAAATTTAATCTTTCTTTCCATGGGACCAAAGTAGGAAGGGCATACTTATATTTTGCCATTTCAAAATAAAATTAAGACTTAAAAATTTCAAACAACTTTCAGAAATTACAGGCACAGTTTTTGATATAGAAGGAGCCCAAAAGTTTGATTTGTCCAGGACCGTTCACTACAAATGCTAACCTAAACCTTATATTTCAGAAATTCCATTCCCCTAAGAGGTAGATTCACATGAATTATATGCCCTTTACTTTTAGTATTTAATCCTATTCCAACACACACACACACACACACACATATACATACACATGCACACAAATTATTTAAAACCTTAACATTTTAATCGTTACTTCTAAAGCGTTTTAACTTAATCTCACTTTGAGTTGTGAGAAGAAATTAGTGCCTGTATGAATATACTTTTGAATCATATTGAGATTTTGCTGATAAAGGGAAAAGTATCTTTCCATCTAGCATTATCTGGAATAATCTTAAATCATTTAAATATATTTACTTTTTCAAAGCTTATATTTCTGGATTATAAATAATTTCTTTTGATTGGAAATAAGCTCACTAGCATTCACTGCATGCGCTATGCATGAGCATGTTATAGCTGCCATATTTGCCTGGCAAAATAAATATCTTGTCATTTCGCTAAGTGTTTAATAATTCTCTGACTCTTTAAAAGTACTTTTTCTTCTAAATGTATTAATAGATGAAAGAAGAATTTTTAAAGTAATATCAGTTTATCCGTGTTTCAATCTACCTTTTTAACTCTGAAGGTTATCTTTGGGCTTCTATTATTTCCATAGAATAAATTGAACCAAAATTTATAATTAGCTTGCTGTAACTCAAAACATGTACTATTTAGTAATTTTTTTGCATTGAGGCGTCAGAAGAAGAATTTGCATATCAAATCTGGCTAACTTTCAAATTTTGTAAAATTCTTTGTCTTCTTTTAGTCATAGGCTTGTGGTATGATTTGGCTCTGAGTGAGAGATTACTGCTAAAACTCAATTGCATGTCCTTACTAATAGTGAATTAGCCCTATGAAATAGAGACCTTATTATAAATAACAAAACTCACTTTACTACAGTTTTAATTTTATCATTCCCTAGCAATGTATTACTGATAGTTGCTAACATGTAAAATATTTTCACTTTCTGGCATAAACACCATACGTGAATGAAATTTGTTAAAACGTTTCTGATCTCTCTTTCTCTTTGTCTTGAATGCTACCTGATGACAGAGGTTTTCAACATTTTTAACACAAGTTATTAGAATTAAATATTTATTAAACACATTTTTATGACTACAGTAATTTAAGGAAGAAAAGAAGTTAATGATAGCCAGCCACATAAGTCACTTTTGCTGCTAGGAAGAGAATTTTGTAGGTATAAAGATCCAGGCCTCTTCTTTGACCTGCATTGGAATGAAAAATATAATTGATTATTCCTTTTTCTCTTTTTAGCCTCGGAATGGATGGCTTTGGCCAATCGGTTGGCATTCTTGGACGCCCTGCCACAGCTTATGGATTCCGCCCTGATGAACCTTACTACTATGGCTATGGATCTCGATAAAGTCATCCCTCTCCACTTGTGCTCTCAGCTTAGAAGAGATCTGTGTGGGTTGGGTTAACTTTGAATCTTGGCCTAATAATGCATGTTGATACTCTTGCGGGTCTGTGTTTCTTTTTACTTTTCCATATTGTTAGCTGCAGGTTAACTTCGACCGCTTCCGTCCTGTGTTAAGTACAGTTGATGCTTGACACTGTTCACTCATCAAACCACATCCTGATGCTGAATAACATTTACCATGAGACTCAAAAGTGAATGTTGAAAAGCAACTAGACTGGAAAACAAACACTACATTATGTACATTAATTGACTAATTTAATTTCTGTTAAAAAGAAGCATAAAGTACAAATGAATTAGCAAAAGTCATGTGTTTCTATTTAATGTGTTTCATTAGGAGTTACATGCTCATGTAGAGTGCATATAAATTTTATTTTTTCCTGTCCTTTTTTTCCCCTTGTAAACTCTTGAGTATTTCACATGATATGTGCTACCTTTAAAATTTATAAAAAGAGTATCACCTTTTTTATTTCATGCCATGTGCCTGAAAGGTTGCTTCCCAAAGTTATTAACTATGATTTTTTGATTAACAGTGGAACATATGCCATAATTATGTTATATGTGAGTAGAGTTTCTTCAGCAATTAATCCAAATTAATTTTGTCTTTCTGATTTTAATATAGAAAACCTAGGACATCTATTAGTATACATGAAACTAGATTAGCATTGGGTTTTTAAATTTTATTGTTCATGAAGTCTAAAATATGGAAAAGCTAATTAATTATGTTTCACTGAAGAAAACTAAGGAACAAAATATTTTGCTCACTTAGATACCCGTTTCCCATTTGTTCACTTGTTTTTACAAGATATAGGTAGTAAGAAATGGAAAGACATAATAATGAGTTGTGAAAATAACTCATGCATGTTATAGTATGGAAAAATTTACTTGAAAAACAGAGCAAATTAAATAATTACAGTCTACAGATATTTCCTTGAGCACCTGCTGTGGAAGAAATTATATGAGGCTTTGAAGTAAATACATAGATCAAAGACAAGAATTTAAAATCTCATTGGTCTACTATACTAGTTATTGGGCTTCATTTATATTTTAAACATAGAATAGTAGAGCTGGGAAGGGCCTTTGAAATAATTCAGTCCATCTACTTATTTGGGAAACCAATCACATAGATATTTAAAATATAGTCAACAGATAGTAACTACCTGCTATGTATAAGGAAGTATATCATGCTTCTTAGGGAATAAGTGAATCTAAGATACGATCTGTGTCTTTGAACTCACAACCCAATTGATCTTTCTGAAAACATGTATTTATTTGTCTTGGTTTCTATTTTAACTATAGAATGTTAAAGCTGGAAAGGGCCTTAGAAACAACCCTATCAAACTCTTTCAGTTGGAAAAACCATGCCAGGAGAAATTAAATGACTTCCCCAAGCTTATGTATTTAGTCTGTGACATAACCTGTCTTCATGCTTCCAATCCAGTAACCTCAGTTACTAATTATCGTGCCTTATTACTTGTCATATGTACAGAGTATAAATACATATGAGAAGTGACATTATTAGAAAGATAAAGCAAACATTCTATAACTTAACTTCCCTCGTACCATTATAAACTGATTTAGGAAGAACATCCACAACGATCCATAACATTTCCAGGGCTGGTCTCCAGGGTTTACATGCACATACTCATTCTCCCTGTATATTTTTTTCATTATTTTAGGACTTCACAGAATTAGAAATTGTGATCTCTCCACTCAGGCATGGACTGATTTACCTTTGCATTATTTATGAAGGAAAATTTTACTAAAGGAATAAGGAAGAATATCTAAAATTCTTACATACTTCAGAGAACAAAAGGTTTTGGCCTTGGGCACTTTTAGAAATACCGTTTATATGCAAGTCAGTTATCCTGGCCTTACCAGATTTTGTCTACAAATTAAAGTCATGTTTACTTTAAGAACTAAATTGCCATGGTCTCAAGCCATAGTTTATAGCTGGAAATTATTTCTTCTCAAGAGTTTTCTGCTCTTAGAGTTCCCTAAGGCGCTTTCTCACATGGGGCCAAGAATAGGTTCCTCGTGTTCTGTTTCCTCCCCTTGTCCCTACACTGCTTCGTCTAGGTTGTTCATCTTCATGAGATCACAGCTGCCCTCTTCATGGGAGAGCCACCACTACATTCACTCAGGACTTGGGCAAGAGGACACTGCTCCACCCTTTCCTAGCCCCTTCCATATGTGTGACACACCTATTGCTTAATTCTGCACAGCACAATAGAACTGAAGCCATATATCCTGTCATGACTTTACAGAGACCTCAGAAATGGTAGATGAGGTACATCACACAAAATAACTTGCTACTATTACTAGTTGTAGCTACGATCAGAGCTTAACAGTCACTAGGCTCTCACTTGGTGTTATGTTGCAGGGCTTACTCCATGCCGCCAGAAATATGCCAAGAATCTTTAGGACTCAAAGACTAAGCCAAATTGTCAGAAGGTCTCAGAGAAAAGAGAATGCTTTTTCTTCAACCCAATTGAAGGCCTATTTTTCAGAGTCTTTGTTTCTTGTTACAAGATTTTTTATTAGCTGCCTGGTCTTCAGGATTTTAAAGACCTTGCATATTTTAAGTCATGAAACAGAGAAAAAGAGAGAAATATAAATTGATCTTCCTACTTTTTGCCAAGTGGTACCTGGAGGGTTTTTTCCAAATCCAGCCAATTTGTCCTGGTTATTGGCAAATCTTCCCAAATTCTATCATTGAGGATACATCAACGTTTTCAGTGAGGTGAGTTTGTCTTTTTGTGTCTTTGTTGCTAGTTTAATGAGAATTTGGAAAATACTGGTGTCTCCTCAAATATCTAAAATCCCACATACACATTCTAGCCAGGTACCTGACAGTCTACTAAATTGAAGGGATAACATTAAGCTTCAATATATGTTCTCTGTGTAGTATAGCAGAACCTCCCTACTATTTGGGGTAAAGACTTGCATGAAATAGGCATTAAAGAATCGAATTAATAATACTGAGAAAAATCAGTGATAAAGAAAAATTTGATAAGCTCTCTGAGAAGGCAGAAGAAAATAACATAGATTAAATAATATATAAAAAATAATATAGAAGATAAAAATCAGAGCACCAATATTTGGCTGGTTGGTTTTCCAAGAGTTTTTTTTTTTTTTTTTTTTAAGGTACAGGAATAATAGCCAAAGATAATAGAAGAAAATATTACTGAGCTAAAAAGGATTTTTATCCCTGCAATATGTGAACCATTTTTTAAAATGGATACTGACATCTATTTTGACATAGAGAAGTTCTTGATAAAAATGAATTAAAATTTCCATAAGAATCCTGAAAAGAAAGACAAAATACCTTCAGAGAAGTTGACTGCCCTTAGACTTTTGACATTAAGCGGCAGAAGGTAGTGGAGTCTGATCCGTAAAGTGGTTTTAGTGGTTTTAGATTTAGAACTCAAAAATACCATACTTGATCAATTTTGTTCTTCTTTTTTCTGTTTTTTTGTTTGGGGTTTTTTTTGTTTGTTTTAGTTTTTTGTTTTGTGAAGGAGATGGATATTCTTTTTTTTTTTTTAATATTTTATTTATTTATTTATTTATTTATTTATGGCTGTGTTGGGTCTTCGTTTCTGTGCGAGGGCTTTCTCCAGTTGCAGCAAGTGGGGGCCATTCTTCATCGCGGTGCGCGGGCCTCTCACCATCGCGGCCTCTCTTGTTGCGGAGCACAGGCTCCAGATGCGCAGGCTCAGTAATTGTGGCTCACGGGCCTAGTTGCTCCACGGCATGTGGGATCTTCCCAGACCAGGGCGCGAACCCGTGTTACCTGCATTGGCAGGCAGACTCTCAACCACTGCGCCACCAGGGAAGCCCGGATATTCTTAAGTGGGAAAAATCTCATAGGAAAACAAAATGGCCTATATGGTCTGAGCCTTTTGTAAAGAGAAATCTCCCCTGAAAATTCAAACATGTTTGAACATCTTTGAACGTGGAGTTCAAATTTACACAATCTGTATAGTATTGGAAACCCTGGAGCACCTGGCAGAAACAAACACAAATCTCCTCTAGAGAAATATACCTTCAACCCAGGTTTCACAGGATTCTCACAGATTGAGATCAACTGAACATGAGCTCACATGGAAAGATTACAAAGCACATGAGGAAAGAAGCCACAATGAGAGAGAAAGCAGAGACAACAAACAAAATGAGGCACCTTCCCCCAGCAGATACTGGAATTTTCATACAGAGAATATGTTTAAATGTGTTTAAAATATTTAAAGAAATAAAGAGGGAATGTTAAATATAGTCAAGAAATAAAAGACAAATGGGAAACTAGAAATATATTGATATTTCAAGTTCAATGGGTGAGTTAAATTAGGCACAGTTGAGTAAGATAATAAAGTTAGATTTTTGAAAAAGCCAGAATGCATAAGAGTTATAAAGATGTAGGAATATAAGCAATTACGGGACATCAAATATAGGTGGAAAGTTCTAGAAGAAGAGAATAAAGGGATGAGGCAATACTTAAAGAGATAATTTTCTAAAATAACAAAAGATGAATATATCTTCAAAATGAGTGTCTTAGTCTGTTTAAACCACTAAAACAATACCACAGACTGTATGGGTTATAATCAACAAGCATTTTTTTCTCACAGGAAGTCCAGGATTATGGTGCTGGCAAATTTGGTGTGGTGGCTAGTAAGGACCCACTTTCTGTTTCATAGATGACACCTTCTGTGTCTTCACATGATGAAAGAGGATAAGGGATCTCTTTGGAGCCTCTTTTATAAGAGCACTAATCCCATTCATGAGGGCTCCACCCTCATGACCTAAGCACCTTCCAACAACTCCATTTCCTAATATCAATCCACCTTGAGGGTTAGGTTTCAACATATGAGTTGAGCAGGGACACAAACATTCAGATCACAGCAATGAGGAAGAACACCAAATCTGAAGACAGGAAACACACACACACACATATGGATGTACCAGCATGAAACTGCAGCATATCAAAGAAAAAGAAGAAATAAACAGCCAGAGAGAAAGAACATTTACAAAGATAACTATAATTGGGCTGACAATGATGGAAGCAAATAGCCAGTAGAAGAATATCTTCAGTGAGTTGATAGAAAATAACTGGTGACCTATAATTGTATATTCTGTTAAACTTATTCCAGTATAAAAGGAGATTGAGTAAACATAAGCAAGCTTCTGGTTTTGCCAGCAATCCTTGGCATTCCTTGGCTGGTAGATGCAGCACTCCAGTACCATCACTGTCTTCCTTCTGTGTCTTCACATCATCTTCCCTCTGCATGTCTGTCTCTCTGTCCAAATTTCCCCTTCCTATAAGAATACCAGTCATATTGGATTAGGGTCCACCCAAAGATCTTATTTTAACTTGATTACCTCTCTAAAGACCCTATTTCCAAATAAGGCCACTTTGAGGTACTGGGAGTTAGGACTTCAACATATATTTTGGAGGGGAGGCAATTCAACCCATAACAATATGCTTATGCCAAAGAGTGTACGAATAAGTTTCCTTTGTCCCACTGATGTTTTATAATCTCTGCTGGCCAAATTGCTCGAAACCAGTGATAAACAGAAAATCTTAAAAGCAGGCAGAGGTTAAAAAAAAATAGAGTGGAACAAAGATGAAGATGGCAGCAGATTTCTCATCAGAAACAATGTAAACAGGAAGACAGTGGAGCACTATCTTTAACAGTAATGAGAGGAAAAATTGTCAACCTAGAATTCTATACCCAGTGAAAATGCTTTCCAAGAATGAAGGTGAAAAAGGACATGTTCAGGCATACGAAAGCTGAAAGAAGTTATCACCAGCAGAGCCACACTACAAACATGTTAAAAGAAGTCTTTCAGGCAGAAGAAAAAATGATACCAGATGAAATATGGATCTCCACAAAAAAACTAAGAGCACTGAAAAAGGTAACGAAGGGGCAAATATTTCCTATCTTCCTGGTGTTGGACTTAGAAGCTCCTACCATAAATCACTTATGGCATGGGGGGTGGGGGAGGAGGGTAGGTGAAGGAAGGGAAAGGAAGAAGAAAGGAACAGAGGAGGAAACAAGAGGAGGAGGAGGTAAAAGAGAAGAATGTCTGCTTAGTATTAGTATTAGGCTATGTGACTGACTCTGGCTCTCCAGAAGAAATCTTAATTTTCCTATCAGGTATTTTCTCAGGAAAATTAATTTCCTCTCACAAAGAGCAAATAATCACATCAGACTACAGAGTTCTGCCCCAGCTCAGGTTTGAGATGATTCTCTTTCTCACCCATCAGTAGGAATAAAATGATGCTTGCTCAAACTCCATCGAATAATTTCGCTAGTTCAGTGGATCTCAAACAAACACTACCTTACATGAGAATCAAGTGGAGGGCTTCCCAGACCACCTTTCTGGGCCATATCCCAGTATTTCTGATTCAATAGGTCTGGGATGGGGCCCCAAATTTTGCCTTTCTAACAAGCCCCCCAGGTGATGCTGCTGCTTCTGATCCAAGGACCACACTTTGAGAACCATTGCATTAGTTCATAGTGTGGGAACCATTGCATTAGTTCATAGTGTGGGAACCATTGCATTAGTTCATAGTGTGGGCACTAGTTTTTATACCAGTGTGCATTCAATAGAATCACCTGAGGAGTTTTTTAAAAATGCAGGTACCCAAACTCCAGCTCAAACCAATTAAATCATAATCTCTGGGACAGGAGCCCAAGAATCATGGTTTAAAAGTTCCTCTGGGTGATTTTAATGTACAGCTGGCATTGATAATCGCTGATTTACAGGAAACCAGTAAATATGCAGGGACTCCCGCATGGAACATGTTTTAAATGGCTGTGTGCATGTCCATTCACCTAAGTTATAGGTTGCGGACGAGTAGGGATGTTGTGAGCATGAAATTCCTGTGCTGGTAGATACTATATCTGTAACACTTATTGCAGCACGTGTGGCAGATGCTGATGTTTTGATGTTCCTACAATTATTATATGTAATTCAGGCACCAAGACACAGGGATTCTGCTTCCACATAAAGCAGCCACAGCAAAAAGCACCAGCCTGAAAACCTACAAACACACAATACGGTACACACAAAACCAGCTGTCCTAATGGTCATCACAAATGGGGGTCGAGTTGCACAACTGGTCATAAATATTGTCATTGTCCCTGAATACAAGTGTAGGGCAGTAAGTCAACACTGTTTCTTGTTACCTTCATCAGAAGTCCTTAGAATCCATCTACCATGTTCCCTGGGAAATAGTACCCTAGGAACACAATCCTAGGACCTATTTGTAGTATCTGTCAACGTGGGACACCAAATTAGAGTAGATTTGATTGGCTTTCACTAGTTTAGATCCCAATTTTTACATGTCAGTTACTTGTAAGGGTGGTGCCCAACTCTCAGGATGTTGTCAGAACCCACCTTCCTAATACTTCCATGAAAAGAATCAGTGATGGATAGAACTCCTGTTGCCTCGGTTTTCCTTTTCACAGGCTTAGGGTTCAGGTTGCAGCATCTATTTCATTGCTATCTTTAGAAACCTCTTCCTCATCAACTATCTACATATAACACCGGTGCTTGTGATAGTTCGTTTTCCCACACCAGTTTTCCTTTAATTACCTAGCCATTTTGTTTTCATCTATTTGACTATACGGTTAGTCCATTAGTTATAGCCCACCAGCCACATGGCTTCCTGTGCTGTCTGTATTGAGACTGCCTGGAGCTAAGCATGTTGCGCCAATTAGCTTAGTCCTTCTACAAGGGAATCATCAGAGGGAAGCAAGAAGCCTAGTGTTTAACCTAATTCCAGGTTATGGTGGCATTGCTATCCTTGACTCACAAGTAGTCTTTGTGTTTCCTCTGTTCATCCTGACAGTGTTGTTTCTTTTTAGCAGAGGCTCCCTTCTGATCTCAATTGACATAGCCATCCCTCAGAATAGGAGAGGACCAGTGTTTGTCTTGCCACCTGCTTGTGAACGTAATAGTTTGGCCCTTTCCTTAAAGCACCATTGTCATTTTAATCAGATCAGGATCTAGGCCATCATTCTGGACTGTTCAGAGTTTTAACTGATCCAAAGTATAATTAGAAGCTTTGCTGCTATGGCTGTAGGCACCAGACCCATGAGGCCTTTCAACTCACATAGGTCCAACTAGATAGAAAGTGGTTGTTTTTCTAAGGATATGAATTTGTCTATGTCCCCTGAAATTCCTTACATCAAAATCCCACTGGTGGCTTCTGCTCTTTTCCTGACCCTACAGGGATCATCCTAAGATCTAAGATCCAAAGCCCACCGTGAGTAATACCACTAAAGAAAATTCTGGGACAGATAGAGTCAGCTATTTTTAATTGGTCTTATATCATTCAGAGTTTGATCAGAAGAACAGAACCACTCTGAGTGATATAGCATATGGAATTTATTACAGGAATTAGACTTTATATAATTGTGGGAACCAATAGAAAAGTCTATGAAAAACTGCTTCTTCTTAGTTGTGTGGAGTTTGAACTAGCAGTTGGGAATGGAATAGAGAACACTCCCGGGGAGCAAATCTAGGCCTTAACTAAGGAACACTCCCTGACTCCAGAGTAAAAGGAATTAGCAAATGTGCCTGGCAGGATTTCAGATTTGCCATGAACCAACAACTCCCATTGCTCCCCTTTTTGACTAGGAGTGTCCTTTGTGGTTATCCTGTCCCTGTCTCACCACTGCATATTGGGTGGGAGTAGAGGGGTGATGTGGCAGGTAACTTATTTCAGTTCACAATTCTCTGAATCAAGAGAAGCCGTAATAGAGGAGAACCTGAAAATCACACCCAAGGGGCCTCATCCTCACCTGAATATGATTTTGATGAGAAGCTCCCGTACTTCAAGCCAGAGCCTAATGCCATAATGGTAGGTGACTTTTGGGGGGAAAATTAAGTATATTCTGTATGTGGACAGAGTATAAATAATGCAGCCATACGGCTATGTGGTTTGATTGAAAAAGATGGCCATGGTATTTTTCTGCCCTTCTCAACGTGAGACAGACTCTGTTTCTTCACTTCTTGAATCTGGGCTCACCTTGTATCTTGCTCTGACCAATACAATGTGGCAGAAATGATATGTGAGTTCTGGGGCCTGGACCTCAAGAAGGCTTGCAGCTCCTGCCTTTGCCCTTGTAGAATGCTCCCTAAGCCTGACATGCTGTGAAAATACTTGGAGAAGCCCAAACATCCCAGCTGTCTCAGCTGAGCCGCCCACCCCAACCCTGCTGACATATCACCAAAACTCAGTTATGTGAGTGAGCCCAAGTAAGTCCAGAAGAAGGACCTCCCAATCAACCAAAAAACTGAAAAATGATAAATTGATGTTGTTTTAAGCCTGTGAGTTTTGGGCTGATGTGGCCGATTGTGTTTCCAGTGATGGCCCCTCTGATATATCCCATCCCACATGCTCGGCTAACAAAGTGATATTGACACTCCCCCCATCTAGTAATGGAGTCTATGTCCCCTCCCCTTGAGCCTGGGTTTCAACCAACAGCATTAAGCCAAAGTGATGTTACATGACTTCCTAGGCTAAGTCATAAAAGTACTTTCACTTCTGCCTTGTTCTCTTGGAACCAGCTGCCATGCTGTGAGAGGGTCCAGCCACATGGAGAAGCCAGGTATAGGGCTTGCAGGAGATGGTCCCATCTGAGGTCCCTGCAGACAGGTAGGATCAACAGCTAGAGGTGAATAAGCCTTCAGAGGATTCCAGCCTTCCCCCCACCCCCTACCCTCAAACCCCCGCAGAGGATACCACATGAGCCAAGATCAGCTGCCCTGCCAAGCCCTGCCCAAACCCTTACAGATTTGTGAGCAAAAAGAAAAGTAATGTTGCTGTTTGAAGCTCTTAAATTTGTGATGGTTTGTTATGCAGCAATTGATAACTGATACAAATTATATCAGAGAGTGATATATATAAAGGCCTATACAAATGCTTCAAATCACAAGTACTAAGACTTCCTTAAACCTTTCACTTTCTCTTCACATCTATTACCACCACTAGTATTTTCCACAGATAGGAAGACTGTGAGTTCATGAGAGTTGTTACCTAAATGAAGAACAATCAAGAACAACAACATACCACCCTGTAGAGTGACTATTTTAATTCATTTCCCAGCAAAGTTATCAGTTCCTATAAATCATGATCTCTCAAGGCCACTTAGAAATATTTTGATTACCAGAGGTCCAACATACGGCGCTTTGCAGTATAAAATACTTGTGTGTGATCCTCATGACCGCTCAGTATAGAAACCCTGCAGTTAATTAACCTGTGAGAAGAAATGTTTAGCATGCACTTAACTTCCTCTACTCTTTTCTCTTCCAGGCCTCTTAATCTTGTTTGGTTGGTAGTTTGGGGAACTGAAGTAAGTGAATCTGGAATCTGGAAGTTGGTAACTGCTACTTAAAAGCAAAGTAAATACCTCTTATGAGGTCAACTCTTTTTCCTCCTTACCTGCAATTTACCAGTGTCTCAAGTCTGCTGTGTCATCAGCCCTGGGCTAGGGCGTGACTGTGAAATTGAACCCCAGAGAGCATGAATATTATTGTTTGCACCAGGTGGGATGTGGAGCTGCGCATTAAGGCCTAGAGTCCAGGAGGGCAAGTTAAAGAGGCATTGAAACTTCTCAGTTTAGCTTAACTTTCAGGGCTCATTTATTTCCAATCCTGGGCCGAAGGAATCCATTTTAATACAGTGATTTTGGAAAGGAGACCCCTAATTTTGGAAGGGAGCTCAAAGGGATCTGCAAACCCCAGAAATGCAGTGAAATACTTTCAAAATGGAAGCCCAGCCTATCAATCATATCTCATTGAAATTAGTTAAGTCTAACCACTTGCTTTGTTTTTTAACATTCCTAATGTTGTCTTTATGACTATCCCCAATTAATTTTCCATTTTTGTCACACTTGACTTTTAGTAACATAGAATATGACATAAGGCACCTACCGATACAGAGTTCCCTTTTGTCACAACTGCTGACAACAACTTGATGAGTATTATATCCATCCTCCTTCATGTGCAGGTGTGTGCATGTTCACGCATATTATATGCGCATTTTTAACTGAGAAAAAAATTCACACACCATAAAAGTCATCATTTTAAAATGTACAATTCAGTGGTTATTAATATAGTCATCAGTTGTGCAACCATCACCACTATGTAATTCCAGAACATTTTCATCAACCTGAAAAGAAGCCGTGTACCAATTAGCATTCACTCCCCATTCCCCTCTACCTCCAACCCATGGCAACCACTAATCTACTTTCTGTCTCTGTGGATTTACCTGTCCTGGATATTTCATATAAATGGAATCATAATATATGGGCTTTTGTGTTTGGCTTCTTTTACATAGAATAAAGTTTTCACAGCCCTGTATGTTCTAGTATGTGTCAGCACAGATCTTCCTCGACTTACCATGGGGTTACATCCAGATAAACCCATCGTAATGTGAAAATATCATAAGTGGAAAATATATTCGATGCACTTACTGAAGATCACAGCTTAGCCTAGCCTACCTTAAACATGCTCAGAACACTTACATTAGCCTACAATTGGGCAAAATCATCTAACACAAAGCCTATTTTATAATGAAGTGTTGAGTATCTCATATAATTTATTGAATACTGTACTGATGTAAGACTACAAGAGCTTCCAATCTAAGTTTACATTTCAGTTCCTTATTCCTTTATTAAATTGTCTTTAAAATTACAAAAGTAATCTATGCTCACTATATCACAAAAAACACAAAATATGCAGATATATCATGAATAAAAGTAATTCCATCTCCCTACCCCACACAGTGACTATCAAAACAGACTAGTATCTATCTTTCCACACTTCCATTCACCATTCATCAATAAATGCTTGTTGACATCCTACAATGAATGTTAGATCAATGAACAAAACAAAATTATTTCCCTTGTGGAACTTGTATCACAGCAGAGGAGAAAGAAGCCATTTAAATACAATTGTTTAAAAAGATAGAATGGGGTCTCTCAGGTAAATATGAGTCACACATTAAGGCTTTGAAGCCCTAAGGCCGTGGAAAGGCAAAGGTTCAAGAATGAAAGGAATGAGAACTCTAATGAAAAAAGCCAGGCCCCCTGAGGTCTGGACCAGTCACAGAACAGCAATAACAGGATGTAATAGTGTTTGAATGTTTGACATGTGGTAGCCCTTTACATGCTTTACCTAATCTAACCCTCACAAACACAAGTAGGTACTACTTTAATCCTTATTTTGCAGCTGAGAACATGGAGGTTGAGTAAAATGAATTTGCCCAAGAATACTCCAGACAGTGAGTAGCAAAAGTGGGCTCAAACCAAGATCTGCTAACATTGGAGCCTGCCATATTGGAAGAAAATATGCAATGAGGTTGAAAATAGTCTTAGTGAGAGCAAAACAGGGAACTAGCCAGATGGGATCTGGTCAGAAAGTGGTGCTGTGATTTTGAAAATGATGCACAGTTGAGACTGTAGGGTATGACCTGAGAAAGGCTCGTGTGTCTCCCAGACACGTCTCTGAAAGGTGGCCATAGATGGTCGTGCATACTAGATTCTAGTGTCTGGTCCTCAGCTTTGCTGGATTGGAATTGAGAGTTTGGACACCAGCTATGATCAAGTTCTAGGAGAAAAAAAATAACAAACTCAAAAAAGACTGATGCATATAAAAGCAAGAAGTAAGGGACTTCCCTGGTGGCGCAGTGGTTAAGAATCCGCCTGCCAAAGCAGGGGACACAGGTTCAATCCCTGGTCCTGGAAGATCCCATATGCTGCAGAGCAACTAAGCCCGTGCACCACAACTACTGAGCCTGCGCTCTAGCGTCTGCGAGTCACAACTACTGAGCCCGTGTGCCACAACTACTGAAGCCTGAGTGCCTAGAGCCCGAGCTCTGCAACGAGAAGCCACTGCAATGAGAAGCCTGTGCACTGCAACGAAGAGTAGCCCCTGCTCGTGGCAACTGGAGAAAGCCTGCGTGCAACAGTGAAGACCCAACACAGCAAAAAATAAATTAATTAATTAAAAAAAAAAGCAAGAAGTAATTTATTAATTTACAAAGAGAAGTAGAACCAGAAAGTATGAATACCTAGTTAGCGTGCACTCATGAGAGTGGCTCATATAGGCCCATGAGAGCTGACTGTTAAATGTTCAGGAATTTTGGAAACCAGTTGTTAAACACAGCCATTGTTAAAAATTAAATTACATAAACTCATCATTAAATATATTATATTTTTAAAGGTAAGAAAGACTAAGAACTCATCACTTAAAACTTATTTTACTATATTATATTATTATCTATGCTCAGAGGTTATTTACATCTTTTATAGCTCTATGATGGAAATACTATATAATGTGGGAGCACATTTCTTCCCAACTCTGCATTCAGTGATGTCATATTGATACCTTGAAGTTGGCCATGGTGGGAGTATTTACACTATAGAAATCAGCAATGCTACAAATCAGGGCTTTGTTTAATGTTTTGTTGATTGTCTAGAGTTAATAAAGTGATGAAGAATGTTAATAACAATGCAAATTAAACTTAAAAGTCTTTCTTGACCTACATTAGAAATTGAGGAAATATTCTTCTAGTATTCAAAAATATTATTGGGTTCAGCATAGAAGATAACTCACAACCAACATATGTCTTTCTTGTTTCATTTTCATCTTAACTGTTAATATAAATGAAAATAGTAACCACCTTTCATATCAAAACTACACTCATTCACCAGTTGCAACCATAGGTTGACCATGAACACAAGAGTATGGCAAAAATCAATGAAAGCATACTGTGAGAATCAACTGGTTATGTGGAATCTACAGTAAAGAATATTATATATGGACAAAGAATCTTACACAGAGAGGCAGTAGTCTCTAAATTCATTTGTTCAGATACTGTGTTGTGTTACAGTTGTTTTTCTCTGTGTTGAGTATAGCTGAATCATACAGTATATCAGGATATTTACAACTTGATGAGACCATGATGCCCCAATTTTTGTCTCCTGTCTGGGCCTCTGCAGTGATTCTTCAAACCTTTATAGCCATCAGCCAACTTGATAGCTCCACTTGGATGTTTAACAGGTTCTGCAAACTTGTTATTGTTTCACCATGCATCCAATTGCTAGAGCCAAACCCAAGGCAGCAACCTTGATCCCTTACTTCACTTCCTCTTACCAGCTAATACCATTCATTCTATGTCTCAGTGGGCTTGCACTGCCCAAACAAAATATCATAGACTCAGGGGCTTAAACACCAGCCATCTGTATCTTCACAGTTCTAGTGAGAGCTCTCTTCCTGGCTTGCAGATGACTGCCTTCTCACCCTGCCCTCATGTGGCAGAGATAGAGAGAGAGCACGCTCTCCGGTGTCTCTTCTTATAAGGCACTAATCCCATTATGAGGATCACACCCTCATAACCTTATCTAACCCTAATTATTTACCAAAGGCCCATCCCCAAATGGGGTTAGGGCTTCAATACATGAATTAGGGTTTAGGGCTTCAATATCTAGATTTGATGGTGGTAGTTGGGGGGGTGGAGTTCGGGGTACACAGTTCAGTCCATAGCCCTCTATTCCAAAATATATTTCTGACTACTTAAGTCCATCTCTATTCCTTGTCCTGTAGCCCAAGTCACTATTATTCCCCACATAGACTATTGCTAAAGTCTCCTAACCTGTCTCCTTGCTGCCCTTCTCTCTTCTTATGATCCATTCTCCATATAATGGCCAGCGTGAGTTTTTAAAACTGTAGACTAGATTGTTACTCTCTTGCTTAGAATCCTCAGTGGTTTCCCAAAACGCCTTCCCATGACCCTCAAGCCCCAGCCTCTCCTAGTGGCCTCGTCGTGAACACTCTCCCCTTTACTTACTATACTCCAGCCACACTGGCCCTCTTCCTGTTCCTTAGACACATCAAGCAAGTTCCTGCCTTGGGATGTTTTCCGTTGCTGTCCCTGTGCCATAGATCTTCACATAATTATCATTCAGTGTTAGATCAAACATCACCTTTTCAGAGGCCATCTTTGGAGATCCGTCTAAAATAACTCCCTTTCCTCTCCTGTCTTCCCCCTTACCCTATTACTCTCTATCACATTGGGGTGGCAGTATTGCATAATGGTTAAGAAAATGAAATCTGTAGGCAAACTACTCTATGCCATTACCAGCTGTGTGACTTTGGTCAGCTTACCTAACCTTTCTGTGCATAACTTTTCTCTTGGGTAAAGTGGGATTGATGTACAGCTTAAATGAATTAACGCACAGTAAATACTCAACACGTGTAAGCTGCTATTACTACCATGTTTTATTTTTTTCATGGAATTTACCATTATCTGAATTTATCTTTATTCATTTATATATCATCTATCTCTCCCCTTATGGCCGCCGCCACCTGCCACCTCCCCTCCAAGACGTGAGGTCTGTGAGAGCAGGAAATTTATCTTGTTTTGTTTGCTGTAATATTTCCCCAGTCTCTAGAGCAGAGGCTGGCATATAGTGAGCACTTCTAAAGTATATGCTGACTAACTAAATGAACAAGAAACAATTGTCAGAAAAGCCTCAGAGTAACCAGGGAAGTGTAGAGTCATTTAGCTCATACCCAGCTTCACACACAGTAGATTGAAACTTATTTGTTGGTGGTGGCACAGGGCACTTCAAAAAGCAAAAGTAACATTCCTAGCACTAAGCTACTAGCACCTCCTCAATCAGTTAAAAAGAAAAGTTTTATTTGGACCCCTCAAAGAACCCACTTTTCTGCAATGACTGTTATCTTTTTCCTCCTTTTCTTAGTGGTCAGCAATGTGCATGGCTCAGAAAAGGTGTGTCAAATAGCCGTGGAATAAACATAGTCTGTAACATAAGGTTGTAAGTTCTATAACATTTGTATAGTGTTTACAGTTTACAAAGCAGGCCAATATTCCTTACAACGTGGGTATCATGATGTCTGTGGTCGACTTTAAATTTCTTCAGGACAGTGTAATATTCTGTGTGGGTCATTTGGTTGAAGTTATGCCCTGGAAGCTGCTGGCATTCTAGTAATTAGGAATCCACACTCCAGGAGTAGTTAGCTAGCATCATACCAGAAAGGTCACATTCCAGAGATGGAGCTACAAATACTTTAGTCACCTTGATCTCTGATGACACCGGATGTTTTGCTAATTATCAGAGTGAGTGCCAGAAATGGCTTTTGATTGGTAAAAGTAACAGCTTATTGATTATCATGATGAATACTAGAGATGAGCTCTCAAAAGAATGCTCTCCACTCCTGAAAAAACAGGGTGAGCACTAAAAATTCGAGTCCTCAGCCTTTGGAGATGCCATCTGAGGCTTCATTGCTATTGGTCCTGGCTCTACCACGGGTCTGGAAGATTTCTGGTTGCCAGATGCTGGCGGTAACTATGATGATAACAGAATCCTGCCTCTGTAGCCCTGTACTTCTGTTTCTCAGCTTTCTAGTGCAAGGTGGTGGTCAAACCATTTACAACTGCACCCTCCAATACTGTAATCTTTATCTACATGTGAATTTTGAGCGTTCATATATGGTCAGTTTAAATTGTAAAACATACATATCAGATTATGACGACAGTACAAAAAATGTAAAATATCTCATTAATAATTTTTTATTTTGGGTACGTGTTTAAATGACAACCTTCTGGCTATGTGTTAAAATATAATACTAAAATTGACCCCACCTCATTCTTTTTACAGTTTTGTTGCTGTTGTTGTTGTCGTTTTTGTTTTTTTGGCTGCACCAGGTGGCACGCAGGATCTTAGTTCCCCCGCCAGGTATGGAAGCCGTACCCCCTTGCAGTGTGAGCTCAGAGTCTTAACCCCTGGACCACCAAGGAAGCCCCTCTTTTTATTTTTACTGTTTTAAATATGGCTACCAGAAAATTTTAAATTACATATGTGGCTCAAATTCTATTTCTATAGGACAGTGCTGACCTAGGAAGGAGAGCTCGACTTTCAACAAGCTAATAGGACAGATTAAATACTATTTGTGCCTGCTTTCTAATAAATATTCATTTCTGAATAAGGGACAAAATTGGGTTTGATATTTGCTTTCACTTAATCTAGTGAAGAAACAGTGGGATCCTTATCCATACTGTAACAGACCAGAAAGAATTTAAAACTTTTAGGTGATCAAATGATTTAGGTCAGCTGTGAACTGTGAGGTTGTAAAAGCGTTAAATAGTAGCGATGACTACTACTAAGCTCATATGCAAGATAACAGAGAAAATATACTGGGTTTGAGCCATGTCGTTTTAAAACTATCACGTATATTCATTCTATTCGCATAACACCCTATTAAGTAGAAACCATCAATATTAATAATAAGTACTATTAATATTAATAGTCCCAATTTGACTCTCTGCTGGTTTTAGCATAACTTCAGATTTCCCATTTGAAAGGGCTTCAGCCGGAATCACTTCTACCTCTGCCAGCTTCAGCTGCGGATCCGTACGACTTCCGCCCACGCAGCGCAGCCAATCAAGGCTGCGGGGTGAGCGACGTCACTCTCCCAAAAGTCCTCGCCAATTCCCAGAGTACTCCTCTTCTCCGTCCTGCCCCCTTTCTATTTGTCAGAGGCGACCGGCGGCCATTTTAGGTTCGGGCGGAAATCCAGTTAAGACCTTGCGGTTAAAAGCCTGAAAATTAAAATCAAAGCAAACTTGCAGGTTCAAGTGAGAGCCCAAGAGAAGAGACATCTTCACTGACCAACTAGGCGGCTGCGGACAGAGAGTGAACCGCAGGGCCAGCACCGCCGCCCATACTCAAGATGGCACCGGCCTGAGAATCACCGGCGCGGCCGCCCCATCTCGGTTCCGGGTTCTTTTGCACCAGTGGTGGCGTTGTAGGGCGGAAGGCTGGCATCCTGTCCGGCTACCGGACCCGTCTCTATGGTGCCGGAGAGACCGGACCTGAGAAGATTGTGGGTGTAGTGGCCAGAGTATCACGGGGGAGGCAAGGGTGGTTGGTGTCAGCAGGGGGCGAAGAGGGGACCGAAGCTAAGATCCTCGGCCGCCTCCCCCGCCGCCCTCCCGCAGGTAACAGGGAGCCCCGCGCTCCGTCCTCCGTCAGTGCGGGCCTGGGCCGCTGGGGAGGGGGCCGGGCCGGGAGCGAGGCGCGGGGGGGTGGGGGGAACGCGCGCTGCGCTCTCGGGTCCGCGCTTGGGGCCCGCTCGGGGGCGAGCTCGGCGTGGCGTCGCTGCCGGTTGAGCTCTGCTCCCGACCTCCGCGCAGTCTCCCCCTGCTTTTTGCGGGGCGCCCTGCTAACCTGGGCTTCGCGGGCGACCCCCGCCCGGGGCGGCGCTGGCAGCCGGAGCTATTGAAGGAAGCCGTGGAGCCCGGCCTCGCGGGCAGGTGTGGAAGGTGAGGGGCCAGCTAAGCGGGAGCGCCGCCACCGCCCCTCAGAGACCCAGGGGAGTCGCAGTCGGATCCCCGCTGGCCCCCAGCCCCCGCGCCCGGGCCGCCCTCTTCGCCGCGGGGGTGGGGCGAGTGTGCGCGGCGGGGCCGAGCCGCGGGGAGCCTGGGGTTGCGCCCGCGCTGGGATGCTGCCTTCATTCTCGATCCGAGACCAGTGCCAGGCCCCCAGAGGCTCAGCTGGCTCCTGTCTTTGGGTAGTGCATTTTGGTAGTGCATTTAGAATGAAGATGAAAGAGTTCTGGGAAAATCGTATGTAGGAAACCGTGTGAATACTTATAGAGTTGGGTCCTGAATTGTGGAATCCCTGTTACTGCTCTTCTTAAGGACCCGTGTGCATACCCACATAACATCCCATGTCTTAGCTGAAATCATACTTAGTTCTTTCGCTACGCAAAGGCTTCATAACGTATTGCCGGACTGAGTTCAATATAGGGAATATATACGTGAAACAGATCAAAGCAAAGGGCCCGAAGTAATGTTATCACTAGATAACGAAATACCAATCAATACCGGGTGTCCTTTGAACTCACAGTGCAAGCCCTTATCGTTGGAACTTCCAAGCTGAGGGAGCTAGGATAACGATCATCTAGATTACTTCCTGTGAAAAGAACAGAGGGAGAGTTCCCCAGAGGACACTGATTTCTTAGTTTAGTGTATGAGTTGCCCAGTGACCTAGACAAGGACTTTTAATCCCACAGGTGGCCCAGAAACTTGATGTGCTGCCCAAGGAAGCAAAAGGATGGAGGAAGATAGGTGAACAGCATTTTAAAGAGAAGACCATCATGCGTATTCCAGTCAGAAACTGTGTACTCCACATTTTATGATAGAGAGTGGAGATGGTAAATTCTGCAAAATACCCATGCTAATATTAAAATATCCTTTTCTGCCTTTTTGTAACTTTTTAATTTCAAAGTTAAACGATTTGGTGTTTTCCATTTTACTCCTCAAGACAAAAAAAGATAGTATTTTGGAAGTCCAAGTGTTATTGTTTATCAGTATTACATTTCAGTAAGTCCATTTAGCTGAATTACCATTTTTAAAGTACTGTTGATAGCAACCGTTTTTGTGCCTCTTAGGGTACAGTTTTGTGAAGTTAAGAATTACTGCTTTAAGACCATCAAATTGCAGTCAACAGCACATCTTTTTGTTTCCCCCTAACGAAGTTTGCACTGGACATAGGCTATAACCTAGCTACTCTGTAAGCATTGCACGGATGGTATCAGTAGACTTCTGTCAACAGTAATCATGCTTTCAAACCAATAAAATGTCAGCCTTTTGAGTTCTCACAAGGAAGGGGTTCATTCCTTTCAATTTTTAAGTGGCATTTCTTGGGGTCTTAGACCCAAATACATACTGCTAAGAAAAACTGCCAGTTTTAACCTCTTCCTAAAGCTTTTATAACCCTAAATTGTTAATGATCTTATAGTGGAATTCAGAATATTAAATGAAAGGTTAATAGGTGTTGTAAGGCCCAGTATTCCCACAAGAAGGTATTTTGCTATTTAGAAATGACTAAGTTCATTGACTGTCCATTGCTGTACCTCTGCTGACTGCCATTCATTCAGCCAGAGCCTGCCCCTGACTCTTGGGACCATTTTATCTCCTTTGGAGATTAATATTAAAGCTAAGTGAATGGCATGATTTTCTGCCAAGAAGATTATTTTCTTGCAGCAGTTCCTTATGTGTGGATTTTGGAAAGCTGTATGTGGCTAAGAGAGAGAAGGAAGTTAGACTAGCTTCAGATATACACTTTTCGAAGCACTTCTCTAGCTCCTTTCTTTAGTCTGACTGGTTTTTCAGACAAGAGGAGTTAGAAAGAACTCCTGCTTATGAAATGGCAGTTGGTTTCAAAGAACATGGACCCATTCAGGCTACCTCAGGTGTGCCTCAGGCTACCCATGATTGTAAGGATGGCAGTGAGGCAGTGGATTTGAAGCTGGGCTTCTTGTAGCCTCGAGTTGGAGTAGTAACGTGACGCTCTAAATCTAAGTTACTCTCCCAGTGTTTGCTTTTCCTTCTCCTGCTGCCAGCTGGCTTCTTCTGTACTTGCCAGGTTTCTGCTTTTACGTGGCTTTGGCTTGCCATGGCCCTCACTCTACCTCATGGCCTCCTTTTACCTTCAGCTGTGCTGCTAACAGACAAAAATATCTCTTGTTCATTCAGATTCCTGGGGCAGACAGTGATTGTCCAGCTTAGCTCTTCATCCAGGTCATGGGTCCTAGAGATGGCTCATGTGTGATTAGACTGCCCTTTGGCCCAGGGTAGGCCCTTGACCCATAAACTGTGCCCAAGAAGAAGGCAGGTGCTAAACATGACCCTCCCGACTGGGGTGGGAGTGGGAGGTTGCTGCAGGCGCCACACCACCTCCAGAATAGGGGAATTAACGGTAATTGCTTTTCTCCAAGATCCTAAATAAATGCTAATTTTATTTGTAGTCCCAGTAGAAAGGTGAGTGTTAGATACACAGGTGACCCTTGAACAACATGGGTTTGAACCACACATGTCCATTTACACGCAGATTTTTTTCAATAAATATGCACTGCAGTACTTCATGATCTGCAGTTGAATCCCCTGCGTTGGTTGAATCCACAGATGTGGAACTGCAGGTGTGGAGGATCAACTGTAAAGTTATACTCACGCTTTTGACTGAGAGGGTGTTGGTGCCCTTAACCCCTGCGTTTTTTAAGGGTCAACTGTAGTTGAGATACTTTTTAATACTGTTTTTCGTTTGTTTGTTTTTTTACTTCTATCATTCTTAAGAAAGAGAAATTGCTTGGTAGGTAGGAACTCAGTGAATTTGTTACAAATCCAGCTTAGTTCTTATCCTCAGAAACATTCTTGGGTTTAAAAAAAAAAACCAGTTTTAGGTAGGTTTAGCCCTTACACGTGTTGTGTTCCTTATTCAGTGACGTATGTGGGTCTGTAGGCCCTTGAAATTCTCTGTTTGGGGTATCTGTTTTGAGCAGCATTACATACTCTGATGCCCTAGTAAGCGTTGTATGGAACTTCACCAAAGTGGGAAAAAATCCAAATAGAAGGTCAGTATATAATGATTCTTGGGTTTATATTTACCCAAAGGATACAGATTTTAAACTGAATTTTTTAAAGATCCACATAGAATTTGGGGCTGTTTTTTAGAACTAGCAGCTTGTTTCCCACACTGCCAGAATTAGTAAGAACTCTTTTTATCTTTTATTTTTTAAATAATGGTAAAGCCAGAACTGAAAACTGACTGCCACAAACTTTTCAGACATGTGTTGTTTGGCCTATACAGGTTTAAAAACATTTGAGCCAATGTTGGAAAATAGGAAATTTCCACATAACTATTCAGGCTCTTGGCTCTGTATGGTAAATGGTGTGACCTGCCAACTCTGAAAAGGCAGTCCTGGTTGGAACCTTGTGATGGTGGCTCCCGTCAGAGTGCAAGCCCAGTCAGTAGGTGCCTGTGCACACAGTAGGCCTTTTGCTATTCCACCAATACTGCTGCACTGCTGTGCATTGTCTTTTGTAACCATGTGAGTTTGTATCCCTGTTGTAAAGAAAGATATGCTCTTTTATGGAAGATTTGGGAGGTGCAAGCAAATGTATGTCTATGTTTATATATATATATATGTGAATCATCCATGATCTGATGCCCACAACAAACCTCTGTTAATACTTTACATATTTTTGTCTAGTCTGTGTGTGTGTGTGTGTGTGTGTGTATGCACGTGTATGTATATATATAGATAGCTATAGCTATAGATCACTCATCACTATAATCATAATCCAAATACTGAATATATCCATTCTCCCCAAAGTTTCCTTATACCCCTTTGTAATCCTTTCCTCTCCTGTGGCCCCTCTAACTGCCCTCACCCCAGGCAACCACTGATCTATTTTCTGTCATTATATAGTAGTTTGCATTTTCTGGAATCTCATGTACGTGTGGGTTGTCTTTTTAAAATTTTATTTATTTATTTATTTATGGCTGTGTTGGGTCTTCGTTTCTGTGCGAGGGCTTTCTCTAGTTGCGGCAAGTGGGGACCACTCTTCATCGCGGTGCGCGGGCCTCTCACTATCGCGGCCTCTCTTGTTGCGGAGCACAGGCTCCAGACGCGCGGGCTCAGTAGTTGTGGCTCACGGGCCTAGTTGCTCCGCGGCATGTGGGATCTTCCCGGACCAGGGCTCGAACCCGTGTCCCCTGCATTGGCAGGCAGATTCTCAACCACTGCGCCACCAGGGAAGCCCCAGCTTGTCTTTTTAACATTTGAGATTATACAGTTTTACATTTTCCCCTTTTTAGCCTAACTTTGAAGACAGTTACGGGATTGTACTTTTTCTTATGTTTATTGTCATTTGTGTTCAATGAGTAGTCTGTTTCCTTTCCCATTAATCCACAGGTGTTTAGTGTTTTCTTGGTTTATACGCACTTTCCATTTGTTAACGTGTTTTTCATCATTGTTAGAAATATTCTCCAGTTCGTATTGTTTTCCTTATAATTATAGGTTATTTTAGACATGCAGAAGTTCATCATCTTTGAGTGATCAAGTTTTGCAACACTTTCCTCTGCGAGGCAGGACATGAGTGGTTTTAGGGAGCAAGACAGTTCTTACTCTGTATTTGATCGCCTTTCCACTGTGAAAGTTCTGCGTGTGCGCAGTGGGGGGTTGGGAGCAGCGGTAACTGCTTGTGTCTGTTTAAGTGTATTTTCTCTAGAGCTGAAAGTTGTTCATTGACAAGCATTGCAGGTAACTTGCTGAACATTTACTACTTCTGTTGTCAAACAGCCTACTTTATGAGGGTTGTAGGAACTAGTAGGTTTGAGTTCCTGGGTCTGGGTACTCGGCTATCTCTAGCTCATGTCTCAGATAGAGACTCAACGTTAGGAAATATTTTCTGTTTTCTTTCAGGTCTGCTTGGCTTTGAGGAGGAGCTGCAGCACCCCTGCCTCACAGCCTAAGGGATGGGCTCAGAGAACAGCGCTTTGAAGAGCTATGCCCTGAAAGAACCACCGTTCACCTTACCTTCTGGACTTGCTGTTTACCCCGCTGTATTGCAGGATGGCAAATTCGCTTCGGTTTTTGTGTATAAGAGAGAAAACGAAGACAAGGTTAATAAAGCTGCCAAGGTACTGTAATAGGTGACTACCTAATAGTTAGTACTTTTTACTGTCGTCTTGTATTCTATTAAAATATGAAATTAATGAAGATCAAAGGGGGTAGGTCATAAGGAATAGTATTTTTATTCATGTCCTTTAAAAATATAGTTGCCCTTACTTCACGGGAATGTCTCTAACTTGCACGACAAGGTCAAGTACCATAGGTAAGCCAGAAGCTTTATGCAACTCAGCGTGATAGCTCTTATCCTATTTTATTTTTTTAGTGAGAAAGTTTGGGAGGTGATTTTACATGGCTCATAGAAGATAAAGGGACTTAATCTAGCTTAGCAAAAATGCTGTAAGTATGGACATTTTAATCGGTGTATTGATGATGGACCTGGAAATTAAATATTTTAGGAACTGTAGCTACTGTTTTTTCTTTTCCTGAGGCATTGTGATGCTCCCAGAAAGAATGTGAAACTGGAATGTGGGACTGGATGCCCGGGAAAGAATGTGACCTGGGCTCTACTTCTTGCCGAGGGAGCTTAGAGCGTTAACTTCTGGCGGCTTCCGTTTCCTTCTGCCTCACACCTCCTAAGTGCTCCTCCCGGTAAAGGGTGCCAGTGCCATGCTGGCTGACCTACTGTCAGGGGACCCTGGCCTCTTATTAGAAAAAGTGATTTCTCCTTGGAATATAATTAAAGAAAACAGCCCTAAGTGTCTTTTCAAATTTAGTGAAAACAAAGGTATTAGGTGATATTTCCTTGGATAGCTAGCTGCTTCTTTGGGTATTCAGGCATTCAGATTATCTTCAGGAAGGTTCTGAAAAGGCACGCATTAATTAACTCTTCGTTGTTTACTATGGCAGGCGTACTTTTCAGATTGATTTGGTATCTTTATTTTGTTAGAGTTATGATCTACGTACCTTGAGTCACTTTGTACTATCAACAAGAATGAAACATTGGTATCTATTTCATAGGTCTGTTTAAATGGTTTGTACCTTTTTTTATGATTATAAAGGGCTATGTTATAATATGTAATATTAGTAATATAATTTTGGCATTTTGTTTTTCACACCGGTTCAGTATTTGATGTCTCTGATCAGGCATGAAGTTAACAGTTGTAAGGTGGTTCCTGAGGAAAACGTTCCTCTCAGGATGCATTTTCCATTTATGGACTGTGGTAAAAAGTATAGCTGGCTGTTGTGTTGCTAAGTAATTGTGCTTTTTGGTAAGACTATGTGTTTGTCTCTTTTCATCCCAACTAGGAATTGTTAATAATTTTTTATTGTGATTTTGCAAAAGATAAAATGCCTTGCCTCCCTGTCTTATTAACTGTATGTAGAGTTAATATCTGACATATTTCCTGTTATTTTCATCTGATAAGGTTGCACTTTTTTTTAGTAATAATTTAGAGCGACTGTTACTAGTAAAGTACTAGCGATTTACAATTCTTAGGGTTTTTTTCAAAAGACCATAAGATTTTTGAAAATTACATTAATCTTTATGGTGTATGTACCAAGAAAGTAGAACAACACAGGTCAAAAAGGTTCTAAAGGAAAGAAACAAAGACCTGCGCTCAATGTTTGAGGATTTCCGTGCTGTAGTAATTGCAAAGCTTGAGAGGGAGGATTTTTTTGCCCCTTGGTATCTGTGCATACTCTTCTGAGCCTTTTCAAATAGTTCATACTTGTCTCTTATGTTCTTCAGGCCATTATGTGGCTTTGAATACTTGAGCCATGAACCTGAGAAATCTGAAATGGCAACAAAATGATAAGGAGTTTAGATGTAGGTTACAGTACTTGAGAAATGTATGGCATTGCGTCAGGTTTTAGGAACTTGATTTCCGAGATACCTGAAGTATTAAAACACCATAGGTCACTTGCCTCACTTTCTCTAGAGTTAAGGCTCCTAGTTCTACCACTGATAGTTCTAATGATCGTTTCAAGCAGATATAGCAGTGTTTTCCTTACCAAATATTGTTAGGTAGTGATTGTACTCTTCCTCCACTGTTGTAAATAAAAAATAACAATCACAGCACACTGTTCAACCTCTGAAAAAAGACGAAATGCAAGTATAACCTTTGGCCACAAAACAACATCAGAAATATTTCAAGTCCATCATATCTTCTCATCTTACCTTGAATTCATTAGCTACAATAGTATAACTTTCTCACTGGTGATTATGACTCATTTCTAACCAATAGCCTATAAGGAATGATAAATCCTGAGTCAGAACTCGGTTACTGTGGTTTGCTATAATATAATCTAAGTGCTTAGTTAGGGCTTCATGGTGAGTACAGGCTCAGAGAATGATTCCTGAGTGTCTTTATACCAAGCAGCCACTTCGGAGTAGGTATATAGATGCTATGTCAGTGCTCTGCTTAGTGCCTTAGGAGACATTATGCTCTTCTCCGTGATGGGTTCAGGCTGCTTTGTGGAAAGGTTGGTCAACATATTTGAGAACCACATTGTGTGGGCACGAGAAAGAGATAGAAGGGATGAATGCTGTGCCTGCATTCTGTTTGGAAAATGCTTTACTGCTCTTCCTTAAGTTGACATTTTCTTTCTGTTCCTCTCCCTCTCCAGCCCTTTGCTATGCTACTTACAACCCTCATTCCAGTAAATCAACTTCCCTACATCGTCAGCTTTTAAAAAATGATTTCCTTCCCCTCATGATCAAAATCTGGTTCTCTTACAAGGCTTCTAAGCGTCAGCGGCTCAGGAGAACTTGGGAAGTATTCCCCCCTCCCTCAGGTATGATGGGGTCACCAGGTGGAAGTGGCCCTTTGCCAGCTCCCACCACAGTTTTCAGACTTCACAGTCTCATCCTTTCTTCTCTAAATATCTGTCAAAGCCTCTTGTCTGAACTCCAGATCTATATTTCCACCTGCCTCTTGAATATCTCCACCTGGGTATTCCAGCAGCACCCAAATGCAGGCTTTCCAACATAGAAATCTTTTTTTTTTTTTTAACTTTTTATTTTATATCTAAGTATAGCCGATTAACAATGTTGTGATTGTTTCAGGTGCACAGCAAAGGGACTCAGCCATGCATATCCGTGTATCCATTCTCCCCCAAACTCCCCTCCCATCCAGGCTGCCACATAACACTGAGCAGAGTTCCCTGTGCTATACAGTAGGTCCTTGTTGGTTATCCATTTTAAATATAGCAGTGTGTACAAATCGATCCCAAACTCCCTAACTATCCCTTCCCCACCCCCAGTAACCATAAGTTCTTTAAGTCTGTGAGTCTGTTTCTGTTTTGTAAATAAGTTCATTTGTATCATTTCTTTTCCAATTCCGCATATAAGGGATATCATACCATATTTCTCTTTCTCTGTCTGACTTCACTCAGTATGACAATTTCTAGGTCCATCCATGTTGCTGCAAATGGCATTATTTCATTCTTTTTAATGGCTGAGTAATATTCCATTGTATATATGTACCACATCTTCTTTATCCATTCCTCTGTCGATGGACATTTAGGTTGCTTCCATGTCTTGGCTGTTGTAAACAGTGCTGCAATGAACATTGGGGTGCATGTATCCTTTCGGACCATGTTTTTCTCTAGATACATGTCCAGGAGTGGGATTGCAGGCTCATATGGTAGCTCTGTTTTTAGTTTTTTAAGGAACAACGTAGAATTCTTTATTCCTTTCCCTTTCTGCATTTTATTCCTAGTTTATGATCTAACCTACAGGCAGTGGGCATTTAAAGACAGAACATACTTACCGTCTTTATCTCAGATTTGCATCTTAAGGGTACAAGGAAGAATATTTCTCCCTGAAGATTCTTGCCCTCTAGTATAGGCATCTTGTTATTTTGTCATTATTTCTTTAATAGAGTAAAATTAAGGCTTTCTCCCTGTCTTAAAACTTGCAAGTGAATTTGATCTATAGTTAAGAACTACTACTTTGTGTTGTTTTCAAAGTGAAGTAGCAAATTAGAGGTAGAATGGTGATGAAAAGTTAAGCCCCTAAGGCTTGAATTAATTCTCTGGGTAACTGATTCCTGAAAAGTAGGGATAGTTTATATTCAAGACTAGAGTCACACACTTAACATCTCTGTGTGGGCATAGATAAGTATACATATTGGCACATTATCTAGTACTACTCATATTTAATAATAAAGGCCCTTACTCAGAATCCTTTTTCAGAGACCAGCACCTAGTACAGTGAATGAGATGTGATAGGCATTCAGTAACTTTGGGACAAATGCTTTCAAGTCACTCTCATCTGACAGCAGTCACCTGTCTTCACCAGAACAAGAGCCATTTATGTCTTTAATTGATGTTCATTGAGAAAATATCCTAGTTACACTTAGCAAATACCTCTTGTTGTTCCGTCTGTTCTTTGGAGCAGCAGAAGCTTGGATCTATTTGATTCGTAACTGCTAACCTTTCCTGTGAATCTGTGCATAATTTTTGCATAACGTTGTGTGCCAAAGGGGAGTGACAAGTAAGGTTTTTGCTAAGTTAAGAGCTTTGTTCAGAATCATGCAAGAGTTATCCCATTCTTCATTCAACAAACAAGAAGTCACTTTGGATAAAGAATTTTGCTGGTCATGTAAGGTTAAAAGGATAAACAGAAGCAAAATAGAACATATTATTTATTAATCAGGTGAACATTTATTGACTGTGTATTCTCATGCCAGCACTGAACCAGGTAGCATTCCTTCTGACTTACTAGTCTGCCCTGAGTATTAGAAGGAGAATAAAAGAAGGTTTAAAACCAAAGGAGAATAATTAGAGCCCTAAGACACAAAAGCTGAATGAAGACATTTTCCTGAACAGGCGAAAATGAAGTATTTCATGTTTGGCTTGCAAATTATTTGAAATGTTTCTTATAATGAAAATATGAAAGAGGCTGCATAATTTTACTTGGAAACCACAGCTCCAGAGACACCTATAGGAAGTTCTCTTCATTTAACACACACGCATTCAACCAACCTGCTAGCACAGTTCTTGGCTTATCTGGACCTTTGCTGTATTTATATGGGTATGTATGGATTGTTTTAAAAGCTGATATACAAATTAATGGTTTATAATTGCTAGTTAAAAAAATTTTCTTAACTCTTTGTTGTTTATTAGAGTAAATCAGGGGAGGGTAACAGCTTCCTTCTTAAGAATAAACAAAAAATCCTATTGGGGCTATCCCCAGAGTTGGCAAAATTTGAGATAAGAAAATAAATTGGGCAAATCAATCCACTCAGAAGATTCTCCTATGATCTTACCTGGGAGAAGTTTAATAGACAAATGTGAGGTGACTGATATAAAACTTGTACCAATGCTGGGTTATGGGCTCTTCAACTATCCCATGTTCTTCTGAGAAGACGTTTTGGAACATTCCAAACTAACTGCTTATTTGTGAAAATGAAACCTGATATTATATTGGGGGCTGTTCTCCAAGTGAAATTTTCCATCAGTCTCCTCCCAATTTGATGATTGGTTTACAAGGCTTCCCCAATGTCCAGTGGATTGTACAGGGTAGAACTCGGAGATTTAAAGTCATGTAATTTCTTTTAGAAAAACTGGGTGATTTGTAAGGAAAACCACCAATCCAGCATTTAAGTTTTGCTGTAAATACATGATAAGATTATTACCTGGGTTGGGAATTTTGGCTTATGGATCTCCTAAGTTACTCAGGTCAAATTTTAGGGGGTAAACAGCATGGGTGGAGATTGGAAAAATCTGGATCTCGTAAGTCTGTTATAAAACCAACCAGGGAAGGAAAGCAACTCAACAGAATTAACCTCTCGTGTTCAGACACAAAATTGTTTTATATTTGTCATCCATCTGTGTATACTCTTTTTTCTGCTAAGAAAATAGGACAAAGGAAAAAGGTGTGTGTTTTGGGGGAGAATACTCCATATTAGGAGGTTCTAAAGTGGGTTATCCATACCCTAGGGATTGTGCAGTATGATTCATTGCCATTTGGGGAAAATATATCAAGAATGTCTATTTAAGTTTACCTTTAATCTTTTATTTTGATACTTTCTCTTTTTTTCCATTTATTTATTTTTGGCTGCGTTGGGTCTTCGTTGCTGCACATGGGCTTTCTCTAGTTGCAGCGAGCAGGGGCTGCTCTTCGTTGTGGTGTGCGGGCTTCTCATTGCGGTGGCTTCTCTTTGTTGAGGAGCATGGGCTCTAGCTGTGCGGGCTTCAGTAGTTGTGGCATGAGGGCTCAGTAGTTGTGGCTCGCGGGCTCAGTAGTTGTGGTGCATGGACTTAATTGCTCTGTGGCATGTGGGATCTTCCCAGACCAGGGCTTGAACCTGTGTCCCCTGCATTGGCAGGCGGATTCTCAACCACTGCGCCACCAGGGAAGTCCTGGTACTTTCTGTTTTGTGGGTGTTTTATAGTAGTATATGTATTTTATATATATAACATATATATACAAAATATATATTATACGTTCATATAATATATATCATGCATAAGCTACATATTTAACCTTTTTACTGGTGTGAAGTGTGTGAACAAAAACCTTTGACGATCACTTTTCTAGATGATAAAAAGAAGTTTTAAAGATGGTTGAATATTTTAGTATTTTTTAGTATTCCATTTTAATTTATCTTGACTTGGGGTCTGTATTTCTTTATTTTTCTTTATTTTTTTAAAATGGTTGCACTAAGGACTTCAGTATACATAACTAACTTTTAATAGTCTACTTTTGGTTAGAAAGTAGCCTTGGAATCATATAGGTGTCTCCAGCCCCCAACCCTGCCGTTCTTTGGTTACATATATATCAACTATACGTGCACACTAGCACACAGGCATACATATACATCACACACATTGAAAATCTCACCAGGCAGTGTTAACAATATTTACTTTACATAGGCATCTATATTTTAAATAAGAAGTAAAAAGTAACCTTCAAATTTATCCTGAGGTTTATTATTTCTGATTTCTGATGCTCTTCCTTCACTCCTGAAGATCTAAGTTTCCCTTTGATATCATTTCCTCTTTAGCTTGAAGAACTTTAACATTTTTGTAGAGCGAATCTTGTAGCAACAACTTTTCTATTTTCCATGATCAAAAATGCCTTTATTTTGCCTTCTTTCCTAAAGGATATTTTTGCTAGATACAGAATTCAGGGTTGATCTTTTGTTTTTTCTTTCATTGCTTTAAAGATAGTTCCCCTTTGTCTTTTGGACTCTGTTTTCTTATGAGAAATTAGTATCATTCAGTTTGTTATTTCTCTCCACCTGTGTTGTTTTTCTCTAGCTGCTTCCAACATTTTTTAATATATCTTTGATTTTCAGCAGTTTGATCATAATGTAGTTCTATTTATCCTATTTGGTGTTCATTGAAGTTCTTAAATCTGTAAACTTAAGTATTTGGCCAAATTTGGGAAGTTTTCAGCCATTATATTTTTTAGCCCCAATTCTCTCTTCTTTCTTTTTCGGAACTCCAATTATATGCATTAAATTTTTTGTTATCGTCACCCAGTTTTCTAAAGCTCTGATCTTTTTTTTTTTTTTTTTTTTAATACTTTTTCCTCTTTGTTCTTTAGATTGGTTAACATCTTCAGGTTTACTGACTCTTGCCTCTGTCATCATCATTCTGTTTTTCAGTCCATCCATTTAATTTTTTATTTGTAATATTTTATTTTTAATTTCTAAAATTTCCATTTAGTTCTTTTATGTAACATTCATGTCTCTTCTGAGAACTTCTATCTTACCACTTGTCTCATAACCGTTTCCTTTACCTCCAGGGGGAATTGTTATAGTAGCTGCTTCAAATTCTTTCTGATAATTCTCTCTCTGGTCTATCTGGTGGTCAATCTTGGGGTTGATACTTGTTGGTTGTCTTTTCACATTTTCATGGTTCTTTGTCAGTTGAGTGACTTTGGATTGCATTCTGGGCATTTTGAATGTCCTGTTGCATAGACCTTGGTTCTGCTGTAATCCTGTGGAGAATATTGATGTTTTTTTGTTTGCAGGCAGTCAGTCCCCTTGGGTTCAAGCTGCTGCTTCTTCTTTTTTTAACTACTCTCCTACCACCCTTCCTGTGCATGGTAGTTCAAACCTTAGTTCATTTCTCAAAACTTTGCTGTGCTCGTTTGGGTCTGTCCTGTGCGTGTTCGGTTCAGGGGTTAGTCTGAGCCCTGCGTAGGTATACAGATAACTAGGGCATCTCCTTTTCCCTCCCTTAGCCCTCTCTCCTCTGGGGCAGCTTCCTCATACTCAGCCCTGCTTTGGTGCTCCTGGCCAGAAAGATGGCAAGGTTTCTCTCAGAGTTTTAGCCACCTTTGCTGCACTGCTCTGCACCTGGGGACCGCCTTCAGTGCACAGCTGTGAGAAGGGACATTCCCTGAACCGGGAAACTCCCCCCAGTGGGTGACTCCCCTCCATAATCTACGTGTTTTTGTTTACTTTTCAGAGTTCTTAGGTAGTCGTTTTTGGCACTTTGTTAGGAGTTTATAGCAGTAATCATTGGAGATCTAGGCTCTTGGGGGGCTTACCCTCCCATAATGGAACTGGAATTCTCTGTAGAGTAATGTAGATGTTGGTAAAGTGAATACTGTCAGAGCAAGTCACGTATTCTTCTCTGCCTTTTTTGAAACTTGGTGGGGGTAGGTGGGAGAGGTAGGGAGCTGGAAAAGACCTTGAATGTAAGAATACATTTTCTGACTTGACTACAATGTTAATGAAACTATAGTTAATCTTGTTTTGAGTCATTAACTTCACCAACTCTTCTGTTTATATTTTTAAAGCACTTGAAGACACTTCGTCACCCGTGCTTGCTAAGATTTTTATCTTGCACTGTGGAAGCAGATGGTATTCATCTTGTCACTGAGCGAGTGCAGCCTCTGGAAGTGGCTTTGGAAACATTGTCTTCTGCAGAGGTCTGTGCTGGGATCTATGATATATTGCTGGCTCTTATCTTCCTTCATGACAGAGTAAGTAACCTGGACACAGTCTGCCTCACAGGCTTTCATGTAGACCAGGGGTGGGGTGGTGGGAGGAGGCTGACACATGGGGTAGTGCTGGTGAATTATGGTATCTGTAGAAATCATAAGTTACTCTTCTTATCAGAAGGCTTCCTGAGGGAAAACAGCATATAAGATGCTACAGACAGACAGGTGGTTTGGGGAACAGGTGACAAGTTCTTTGTCCCTGGGCAGTTATTTATAGAACTTTATTTCAGTTTACTATAGTCTCTCTAGTTTTCGATAAGTCTTTACATAAAAATAGCTACAGCTGGTATTTGTTATTAAGTCAAGATAAAGGTTTAGTAACATCGGTGCTGCTGATGGACCAACGTTCCTATTTGTTTTCAGGAGTTTTTTTTTTTTTTTAGATTTTAAAGAAAGAAATTACCATTTCTTAGAAAGAGGCAGAGTTTTACACACCCCTTTCCATTCAAGTAGGTGGTACCAAAGAGAGAGAGCCCCTAACACTGTGGCAATGTTTGCTATGAAGGGGATAGAGTATTTTGTTTACTTCTTGTTTATTTCTTAAGGGTATTATTGAGCTATTATTTGTTAATGGAATTTACATTCTAAAGTATTAAGGCCTTTCGCAGCCCCCCTCCCCCACCCCCCCAGATTTAAAAACACCAGTTGTAAGTTAGAAGCACTTGCATTTGACTCATCTTAATGTGTTTTTAAAACATTTTCTGTTATTGGGAGACAGACTCTCCAAATATCACTTTGGATTTATCATCTCTTAAAGTATGTCTAAGATTCACATAAGTAGAATTATTAATGCCCCACTGTGGAGGAATATTTTCTTTGTTGGAGAAATGCATGAATGTGGTAAAAAGTTTGAATAGTATGAGAGTGCAGATAGGGAAAAACAAGTCCCTGCCTCATCCTTGAATCCAGCGCCCTACTTCTCTCCATCGACAACCATGATGATCAGTGTGTTGGTCCAGAGATATTCCTTGTGTGTAGAAAGCAGATATCTCTGTGCTTATTCTCCTTTGCTTTTTCTCAAGCGGAAACACACCATGCATACTATTTTAAGCTTTCCTTTAAAAAATATATAACTTGGAGTGTTTTATATAAAAACGTGTACATATTTGATCTGGTGGGTAGAATATTTAAAATGCACTTATCTACTGGAATAATTTCTGGTTTGGAGAAAAACATACTTCAACCCTGTTCTCGTTTTCTTCTTCCCTCTCATTTATTTGACTGTACTATTTTTTATAGTTTTAAATTTGGCTCTTCTGTGGTCTGTGGGATATTTCTGGTGGTCCTTATCATTCCATTTTCCTCTTCTTCAGGCAGAATTTTTTTAATGCCTACTGACAAGATTTCAGGTGAAGTGGATCTGGGTTCGTGATAGAATGTAGGTGAGAAAGAATTTAGAGGAGAAAATTAATACAATAACCTATGGGAGCAAAGATAAATTGTACCTTTAAAGGCATTTGAAGCATACAATGTAGGTTAAAAAGACTTGCAAATTTATGTTTAAGGACACTTGTATCTCCTGACTCCCATGGAGATGGGGTTGTGTAATATCTGTGCAGTGGCTTTTACGTCTTTATTAACCTGCCTCACCAGGCAGGGGGAGATAAGCCTTTCTATTGTGTTTTTTCCCTTTTTTCTAACCTCATAATGTTTAAGCAGCCTCATTCAATTCGTCATTCCTTAAAGTTGTAGTTCTGTTTATTATGCCACAAGTAGGAAGACTTGCCATAACTTTTTTTTTTTTTTTTTTTTTTTTTTGGTGATGAGTACTTAGTTTTTTAAAACTTCTACTCAGAAAATTGGAGTGGCAGTCTTCTTCCTGTTCTTTTTTTCCAGGGACACCTCACACACAACAATGTCTGTTTATCATCTGTGTTTGTGAGTGAAGATGGGCACTGGAAGCTGGGAGGAATGGAAACAGTCTGTAAAGTTCCTCAGGCCACACCAGAGGTAAGCCAGGTGACAGGCCCTCTTTGTTACTCAGAATTTGATAGCATTTTGGTGTGTGGTTCTCCCCTAGGGACTTTCCTTCAATGTTAGTGTGATCTCAGATTCGGAGACTTGACTTTTTTGTCAATACTCATATTCATAGAATTGTGGGATTTTACTCTCCAGGGGGAGACTAGGAGTCATTTTTTCTTTTCTCCTCATTCTATAGTTGAGGAATCAGACTGAAAGAGGTAGAGTGGCTTAGTCAAATTTTTAATTAAATGCCCGTCCTCTGTGCTCCTGTAGTAGCCTGTACTTAATTTTCCCATTGAATGTTTAACGTTGAAATCACCTTCATGTGTCTGTCTTCTTTACTAGTGGTTGAGCTTCTTGAGGGTGATAGTCTCGTATACTTATCTTTATATATCCACCTAGAATAGTGCCTGGCACATATTAGGTACGTTAGAAATGTTCATTGAACAATCGTTCAAGTTGTCCAGAGTCATACGTCATGTCTTAAGAGCTGGCATCAGGAGCTGTGCATCTCAGCTCCTCCTAGTGGGCTGTATTGTTGCTGCCTGTGGTACTTCTTGAACAGTAATTTTGTCTGACAGTGATCTACATATTCCCCTCCTGGCTTGAGCAACCTTGCTATTCTCTGTTTTGTTTCCTGTTTTCACCATCTTGCATGTTGCCACTAGACTTAACTCTTTTTAAAACAGAAAAACCACTCCCATCATAATTTCCCTATTGACAGGGTGACTCCCTGACTTCCTGGCTCGGCCTAATTTCCCTTGTTCCCTTGTGTGCAGCTTCCACACGGGGGCCTTGTTGCATGTGCACCTTCAGGGGCTCTGGCTCAATTCAAATGCTCCTTCCACCACGAAGACATTCCTTTATTATTTCTGCCCCTGTTGATCACTTTCTTCTCAGAAGTCAGCTTCCATCTAATTAGTATACCAGGACATAATTCTTCCTGTGGGGTTCATCCCAGATTCTTTACCATGGCATACAAGGCCCTTCACAGTCTCCTCCCCAGCCTGCCTTTAGCTCCGTATACCACTCAGTTATTGAGCTACACTCCGCTTGCATCCCGTTCCACGCAGCTCAGCTGTGTTCTCACGGGTGGTCCTCCTTCACCCTCTTCTTTCTTTGTGTGCCTTCTTTCTTTCTGTTGCTGGGATGCCTTTCTTCCCCTGGGTTCTCTGCAGGATGTAAGATCGGGCTGACGCCTAGCTGAAGTCTAGATCTGGCTAAGTCTCCTCTTTATGAAGCCCTCCCCCAGGCGTTCCCTACCCAACAAGAGTAGTTCCCTCCTGGGCTTCCATGGCACTCAGCCAGCACATGTTATCGAAGTTCTTAGTTTACGTTCTAGGTTGCGAGCACCTGGCTGGGGGCGGGGATTTATTGCATTCATTTTGTATTCCTGGTGCCCTAAATGGCGCTTGGGACATATAAGCTCTTGAAAAATAATCTTTGAATCAGTGAATGAATGTACTTGTTCTGTGGATGTTGGCTTTGTCTCTGTAGTTTATAAGGTCCTCATATATCTCATGTGAGAGCAAACCTTATGATTGACTTGACTCAGTGAGCAGATTAATGATAGATTTGTTCTCCGCTAGAGAAGGCTTTTATGTGTTAATATCTATGCAGGATGAGAAAGAAGTATTTCTAATTCCCTTATAAGGAAATCAGTTACAGAGATGCCTCTGAACACCAGAGGGTTTCTGTTAAACCAGCTGAAGGGGAAAGGAAAGGGAACTGATAATTTATTTTCCACTAAGCCTTGTGCCATGCCAGGTACTGTGTCTACATTTTTTAGTTATCAAGATTTTAAATTTATGCATTTAATGTGTGGCATTGGTTTGAAGGTTTCATTGCTGCTGTTTCCATTGCTCTTTGCTTTTGTAACTTAATGTAAGAGATTGGTTCACCAAACATACGCTTGAATTACTTTCCTTAATTTATTTCTCTGTCTAGTTTCTGAGGAGTATTCGGTCAGTAAGGGACCCAGCATCTATCCCTCCTGAAGAGATGGTAAGAGGATACGCTTCAGATGTAATGAAGGCTTCTTTGTGTAACTGAGTATGAAACTTTAAAAAAACCTTTCCTCTGCCCACCTCTTTCTTTGCTAAGTTATAGACGCCTCATAATTCCTCTGGCCTTGAAGGCTTCTAAGATTTATTGTATCATCACAGCAGAAAGCCTTTTTCTTGACACTCAGCTTACATTTTTTGGTCATATAGACACCCGTGATAGTGCTTAAAGATAAGAGGTACCTCAGTGAGCAGGGTTGGCACTTCATAGCTATTTCATGGTAAGTCTTTGTACATTATTGGAAGCCATGAGAGCTGAGGAAGCAAGACCCGAGCCCTTTTCTGTACTTCACCCAACCGGTCATCTGCCTATCTGGCCATTAGTTGGGATTCCAAGATGTAAGGAAGAGCAATTATTAATATTATGGTGCTGGTAAAGAAAGAGTGTATTTACCAGTAAATTCAAAAGCAGCTGCTTTCTCTAAATTTGTTCTTAACCACTATAGACATTGACCCCCGAAGACATATTTAGTGTGCTTTACAGGAAATACAAACCCAACTATAAACTTAAGTATAAACCTAAGACTTGAAATAACTCAGGTTTATTCAAATCAGTACTATGTATATATAGTAGTGTTTTTCAAACTGATGATTTGTGGGTTTTGAATCAATTTAGGGGTCCTGACCAGCATTTTAAGGGAGAAAAAGAAAGGAATAAAATAGAAAATATCATTGGACATCTTGGGTAGTAAAGCTAAGTACTGTTTTATGAAATTTTTGTTTCTGATATGTATTTATACATGTATATGCATATGTTGATAATGATAATTATGATAATTTTTTTTCTCTGGTTTGCAGTCAAAAATATTTTTCAAAGCCACAGACATATATTCTGACCTTTTTTTCTTTTTGCCCTTGTTTGATATTATTAGTATCTTTGATAAATTCTATTCACTAATAGTTTTAAGAGCCTATAAATTTGTGTGTGGTAATATGTAGTGAGCTTTGAGTATAATGAAAATGGGAGAAAGTGCTTCAGAGAAAAGTAGAAATGGTTTGTAAAGCAGATCCTCTGGTTTTAATGGTCTTTACTGCTTTTAGTTTCCAGAATTCACAACTCTGCCAGAGTCACACGGACATGCTCGGGATGCGTATTCTTTTGGGACGTTGGTGGAAAGTTTGCTCACAATCTTAAGTGAACAGGGTGAGTTGGAGTTACGCTACTGCATCCACAGACTAAGTAGGAAAATCATCCGTGGCTTGTTCTGTGTGTATTCAAAGCACTGCAGTCTTTGATCATAGTAAGGAGCTGTTGCTTACCAAGTAAGTTGTTTAGGGCAGATCCTCATAGCAGTGAGGGAAGAAGCTTTGGGTTTCTTTACTTTGCATAGTTAAAAGAATTTTAAGTAGGAAGCACTTTGAACTATGGCTATGAATATCATATGTTATTATCTTATTAATTGGTATTTATGGTCTAAAGACGATTCCTTATCAAGCCAGCCACTAAGTAAGTGAACGCTGTTATTGATGTATATGTAATGATCTGAAGAGTAGAGGAAGATTCAAAGTTTTTTATTAATTTCTAAATCAAGATTAACGTTTCTTTATCTTTATTTTTTCAAAGTCCTTTTGATTTTTTTCTTTGTGATTTCATTTACTCATACTTTTTTCTTTTGTTGGCCCTCAAAGCCCAGGCCACTGAACCCATAGGTCTCTTCTGAGCTCTCTGGCGGCATGCTTGGCAGCCTGCTTCACTCTCCTCCAGCCACGCCAGGCCTTCAGTCGTCCACCCTTTAAGTGTACTGGGGTCCATGTCCCATTAGGCCCCTTACCGGCCTATATCTCACATTGCTGCAGCTCTGACGCGGTTTCTTCTTCCCAGTTCACGCGATGCTCTGCAGTCACAAGCACCATTCGGCTGTCAGCTCTGCATTGTCCCAGCCTAAACACTTGAGAATTAAACCCTAAGGCGTTCTTGGTGGATGACGAACTCACTGTTCTTCCCTATGTCTAGAATGGTGGCAATTATGTACCACCCCCGAGAGAATTGAAAATATAGTCATTCAGATAACTTCCTGTGTTCTGTGGGTGAGGAGACTTGGTTGAAAAGGCCCTCAAACCTGCCGCTTATTAAACCTCCTCCTCTGGGCCTGAGCTGAGTTAAACTGACAGTCGGGAAATGAGAGGGCTTCCAAGGGGAGGCACGTGAGCAGGGGCTTGGATGTGTTGGCAGGACAATTTTCTACACCTGCCAAGGAGTTTGGCTTCAGGCAAGCAGGAAGCTGTTCAGCAACAGCCAGGGCTTTGTTTGTTTGGGCTTTTACAGGTTGGTTTTTGCTCTCGTCAGTCTCCAGCTATAGAGGTCCTGAAAAGAGGGAGACGGCCTTGGAAACTAACTGTCGCTCTGGATTTCAGTTTCAGCGGATGTTCTCTCCAGCTTTCAGCAGACCTTGCACTCAACCCTGCTGCATCCCACTCCAAACTGTCGGCCAGCGCTCCACACCCTCCTGTCCCACGACTTCTTCAGGTGAGGGCGCCCGGGGTGACACGCTGGCTGCTCCCCGCCGATGCCCGCCTGCTCTCTTGCAGGTTATGCGCCAGCGCTGGGTTTTGGAGGACCAAATGATGCGGTCCCTTTCGCTGCTCTTGCTGTCCTTCATTATTAGAAGAGAGTGAATCATGTCCACCTGGGAAAACAGAGGGAGAAATCAGGTTGCCTCTCAGGTTCCTATCACAGATAGGAAGTTTTCGAACTCCTTGATTGTCATGGAGGGCCTGGGTCTAGAAACTATAGCTGGATTACTTAGGGCTTCTGAATGGGAAGAAGCTAGGCTGTGTCCAGTGGTTTACAGTTGAAAGTTAATTGAGGAACTTAATAAACATGGCCTCTCCTTTTTGCTGCCATTGTGATACGAGTCTGTTATTGTTGAATTTTACTTGGGCGGTGGGGGGGGGGGTGTGTGGAAATGAGCTGATTTTTCTTCAGGCAGAAGATTGTTTTCTTTGTTTAGTAGTGATATGTGATGGAAGAGCAAAGAAGTCAATTTAGAGGGAGGGCACAGTGTAGCTGTTAATACTGTCACTGGATTCAGAGGTGTTTTTGAACCTCTCTTCCAGGTTAGTTTTAATTATGTGTCCTTTATTTTTTAATTTCCATGACTGCAGAACTTCTGCACAGGTTAACTCCACATTCATGACTTTTATTAGCAAAATCAATTTTATGTCAGTTGTGAAACTAAAAATCCTATGTGTTTGCAGTCGGAAAGCCTGAGAGAAACCAGAGTGAAGGGAAAACTAATATTATCCCTGGAGGGGAACAGTTACCTCTAAGGATGGGGGCGGGTATATTATTAAACAAGGCAGAGAGGGTATTTTCCTTGTAGTTACAAGGGTTTTGTCACTTACGCTCCAGGGAAACTGTTCAAACCTTTCCCATTATGAGTCTTTTAACCAAGGTATTTCCATGTCTTTTTGGGTGATTCATAGTGATACTTTATTTATCTTGGTATAGAATGTCTACAAAGAAGAATCCTTTACAGTAAATAGATGCTCTCATTACTATGTGTGATAAGAGTTCTTTAGTAAGAATTGTGTATTAAACAGAGACGGGAGAGGGAAGCCAAAACCACACACCGGCTCCCTCTCCCCCAAATCTGATTGTTACACGTGAGGGGAAAGCCCTGCCAGAGGCGGCAGCAGGAGGAGGGCCAGCAGTTCCCACTGAGGCAGCCAAGCCAATCTGATTACACTTCAGTTAGGCATTTGTGCTTTTTCTCTGCCGCTGAGCCAGAGGGAGACAGGTGTCAATGTGAGGAGTGGAGACCCAGGAGGTCAGCTGTCCTGGCGGGGGCCGCAGGCTGCTGCTGAAGCCTCCTTTCCAGGGGCGACGTTCGCTTGGAGCTGAGTGGCCTCGGGACTCTCTGGAGACCCTGCAGGAAACTGACCACTCCTCTCACCCTCTTCCCTGCCTGGCTGCAAAAGTGACCAGACAACTACAGCAGGAGAACTGAGAAGATCCCTATGACTTGTACCAGAAATTCCTCTTTCCGCAACCCTCTTTAATAGTTTTCACCAAAGGAGACTTGAAAATCAGCAACTATTTTGTAATGGTAATACCATTTCTCCCAGGATAGTTCATGTAACCACATCCTATTACAACAAAAAGTTTGGATGATTATGATGATGATTGAAACCGCAGTGTTTGTTAGCGTTTGTTAGCGTTTGTGTACGCACATGTGTGTGTGGTTAAGCGTGTATCCTCTTGACAGATCTCTTTGATATTCTTAAAATATTAAATTCCCTGTGGACTTGTTCCATAGTATTTGTCTTACAAGCTACTTAGTTATAATAGAATCTTCCAAGTGGCACAGGGGAATGTTTCTTTGTTGAATATTATTGTGGTGTGGTCTGTGGTTATGGCTTCAATATTTGACACACCATCTTTAATCTGTTGTCCTGCATTTTTTTTTTTTTTTGGCATTTAGGAATGATTTTCTAGAAGTTGTGAATTTCTTGAAAAGTTTAACATTGAAGAGTGAAGAGGAAAAAGCTGAATTTTTCAAGTAAGTTTAGAAAATTCATGCCTTAAAATTCCGTAACTTGGATTAAGTCCATGTAATCACTTCAGGTGTCCTAGAGAGAATGAGTCAGACATTTGTTTTCTTAAAGTTTAGTGACATTTCCTATACGTCAGGCTCTTTTCTAGGCCCTGAGATGGATAGTTCTGGTGAGGGAAACAAATACAGACTGATAACTCTTAAACAGTGATGGAGCTTGAGGGGGGGGTCGTCCTGAGAACAACAGAGGATGGGGGAGAAGGAGGTTAGAGAAGAGGTATTCTAGGCAGAGGAGCAACATGAACCGGTGCACAGAGGCAGGACACAGTATGTCTTGTGCGAGGAATGATGAGCGCTTGGGTCCTGCTGGAGGGCAAGGGGTGGGCACCCTTGGACGTGGCAGTTAGGAGTATTGACACTACTGGTAAGCAGTGGACTTCAGGCCTTGAAACCATCAAAGGAGTGAAAACGGGCTGTGAGATGGCTGTCTCCTCTTGGGTGGATCACTCTGTTTGCTATGGGGGGCACAGGTTTATTTCACATCAGGCTTGGATCGGTTGGTAGACTGCGGTAGGCCAGGTAGTAGATGTGAGGCCTCATGTAAGGGCAGTGATGGTACAGTGAAGAAGACACCGATAAGAAATATTAAAACAGACCGACAAGCCTTAGTGATTATCACCAAAAGAGTTAGAGAATACTGGAGGAGAGAACCTTCATGCAGGGAAAATGAAGAATTTGGCATTCAGTGTGTTGGTCTGAAGTGTCTGTGGGACTTCAGATAGAGATGTACGTGGGCATTTGGGCAGATGGGTCTGAAGCTCAGGAGAGAGGTCTTAAGCTGATGAGCTAGAGGCGAATGTGAGGCTTCGTCAGCCTGTAGTTGGTGACATTGTCCCATAGAAAGTGGGTAACATGAAAAGGACAGTGGCCCAAATGTAACCCTGGGGCACCCAACCTTGTAAGGGGGCCAGTGGGGAGGGAGTGGCTGATGAATGAGACAGAAGCAGTGGTTGGAGGAGGTTGAGAGAGAGCCAGGAATGCTGGTATTCCAAAGGAGTAGAAAATTTCAGAAAGATAGGAGCAGTCAACAGATACCTGTTCACTTAGCAGTCAGGAGAACACTGATGACCTTGTCTTGGAGCTGTTTCAGCAGAGCGAATCAAACTGCAGTGAATTGAGAAGTGGGTGGAAGGTGAGAAAGTGGACTTTGGGTAAAATCTCCTGAAAAGCTCGGAGAAGAGGAACATAGAATTGCTAAAGAGTTGCTAATGGAGTCAAGGAAGGATTTTTTTTTTTCTTTTTAACAAGGATGTTTTTAAGGCTGGAAGAGACTGGAGCATGTTTGTAGGCTGAGGGGATGGAGCTGGTGGGGGAGTGAGGGAGGAGTTGAAGATGCAGTTGTGTTGGGGGGCTGTCGGTGCATGGCCCTGGGGGAGAAGGGGGTGTTGGGGCAATGGCTCAGTGGGGGTGACCTTCAGTAAGAGGAAGCCCTCGCATCCATGGAACCTGGAAAGGAGCCGGGAGTGAGTTTGGGTGTGGACCCGTTTGTCGATAGTGGCCGAGGGGCTTGCAGGAGATAAAGCATGGTGGGGCCTGTTTCCCGATTAAGGAGGAGGCAGGATTACCTGCTCAGGGTGATTGTATAGTGGCGTGTTACTACTGCTTACACCTGATATCTGTGTATTTCCTAAGTGCTTGTACATAGCTTGTTTTAATAAGTTGAGTAACAAAAGCTAGTATTTTGTTTACCATGGAAACTTTAGATAATGTAATATCCTACATCTTTTAAACTTGAGAAAGTACCGTTTATTGACTAAAAAGCCTCTGGCTTATTAGCGGGGAAAGAAGACACTCTTGCTATTAATGAGGGGCCGTTTGTTGAAAAAATTTTCCTAGCTTGGATTGGAGGTTGTGTATATACTGACTAGCTGGCCTTGCCTCACACCTTCTGTGTTTTTCTTAAATACCTGGGGACTGACCTAGCTACAGTTTTTCTAGCTGCATTTCAGATTGATCACTTTGATGGAAGTGGAATAAAGCTGCATGTGTCTAAACTGTACAAGTGAGTTGAAACAGTCACAGCCAATTTCCCGGGCTTTCCTTCTTTGCCCTCAGGTTCCTCCTGGACAGAGTCAGCTGCCTGTCAGAGGAATTAATAGCTTCACGGCTGGTGCCTCTTCTGCTTAATCAGTTGGTGTTTGCAGAGCCAGTAGCTGTTAAGAGTTTTCTTCCCTACCTCCTTGGCCCCAAAAAAGGTGAATTTTTTTTCAAAGTATTATTGGTAATTACGGAGTTTGGGAGTTATTAGTCCGTATTTGAGCAGTGCTAGATTATTTCATGGTAATCCGAACCACCTGGGGAGCTTTTTAAAAATTTGCCTGTGCCTGATCCACTGGTTCTGGGACAGAGCAAGGATGGGTAAATGTGTATTTTGAAAGGTCCCCAAATGATTCTGATGCATGTCTCTGTTGAATAACCTACCATAACTACTAAGAAGGAGAGGACTGTCGGCACCAACTCTTGCTGTAGCATTTAACACGCTTCCTGGCTTGCGGATAAAATTGCAACAATCATATCCGTTGAATCTAGTATATGAAATTCCTCATTGATTAGATGTAAATATATAAAGAGCTGTCGGCTCAGGATTCTATTAGAACATGAGGTTTCTTTGTAAATAGTACATTAAGTATGATAGAGTATTTCAGAAGCACTTCTACAAGGTGGAGTGTGATTCAGACAGTTAAGCCTTGAGTAATTTGGGGTCAGAAGAAGCACTTCCCTTTGGTTTGGGACGTAAGAATTTAGAAGAGCACTTAGAACGTGTGTGAAGCTCTGGGCTCAGTTTCTGCGCCGGGCTTCGTGCTGCTTTCACCGAAATGACGAGTTGTTTTTCCCTCTGACCTGGGGAGAAGACGGTGCGAGGGGAGGAGCCCCCCGCCTGCTCTCGCCAGCGCTGTTCCAGGCGCGGGTGATCCCCGTGCTGCTGCGGCTGTTTGAGGTGCACGAGGAGCACGTGCGGACGGTGCTGCTGTCTCACCTGGAGGCCTACGTGGAGCACTTCACCCAGGAGCAGCTGAAGAAAGTCATCCTGCCCCAGGTAGGGGCGGGGTGGGGCGGGTGCCCACAGCGCTGTCCAGGGGAGGAGGCGGGGCCAGGGGCCGCCGCGGGTGCTGGGGGCCGGGGAGCTGGAAGGGAGGGGGGCTTTGGGGCGTCTGGGGAACAGCTGAGAAGGCCTGAGGCAAAACTTCAGTTTAAACGCCTCCTGGGATCCAAAGGGCTGGAATTAAAGTTGCATTTCCAGGCCAGTCACACAGGCAAATCAGTTAAACTAACATATTTGGTTTTCATCTGTTTATAACCTGAAAAACTATAATAATTCTGTTTGCTAATTCTTTGGGGGAAAACGAATGAGATTCGTTTGTGGGATGCTTTGTGAACATAAACTGCAAGTGTCATAATTAAATGACTGTAAGATAATTAAATTATAACTGAGAGGAACAGGAGATGATTCCTGTCAGTGGTTTTCAGCCTGTCAGTCAGCCAACAGGGGGCCTGTTAGATTTGCCCACGCCAGGGCTCCAGGTCTGTATCGGTTTTCTGTAACTGATGTAACAAAATTACCACAAACTGCATGGCTTAAAACAAGAGAAATCTATTCTCTTATGGTTCTGGAGGCCAGAAATCCAAAATGAGGGTGTCAGCAGGGCTCCCTCTGAAGGCTCTAGGGGAGAATCCTTCCTTGCCTTCTTCCCAGCTTCTGGTAGCCCTTTAGCGTTTCTTGGCTTGTAGCTGTGTCACTCCAATTTCTGCTTCCGTTGTCACATGGACTTTTTATAAGGACACCAGTCATTGGATTTAACCCAGTATGATGCATTTCAAGGTCACATTCTGGGTGGACATGAATTTTTGGAAGACGCTATTCAACTCAGTCAGTACAAGGTTTTAAAAGATTTTATCGGTCACGTGGTATTTTTCAAATAACTTGTTTTTCTATGAGATTAATTTATTTACAAATTATAAGGCTTGGTTTTATGCCAGTTCTTGTGCTTAGGTACTGGGGCCCTAGAGGTATGTAACACACTTCCTGCTTTCAAGGAGAGAGTAGATCGGAAATAATAGATGTTTGTTGTCTGTGTAGCAAATCACCCCAAAACTTAGTGCCTTAAAATGACAATCATTTTATTAATTCTCACGATTCTTTGGATTGATTGGGCTCAGCTTGGGGGTTCTGTTGTTCCACATGATGTCAGCTGAGGCAGCAGTCATCTGGGGCCCCATAACACATCCAGAACAGCTCCTTGGCACCTTGGAGGGGAAGGTTGAAAGGTGGGCTTACCTGGGACGTCGGGACAGCTGGGGCTCCCTCTCCGTAAAGTCTCAGGACATTTCAGGGCCCCTGTTCCCCCACGTGACTTCTCCACATGATTTCCTTAGCAAGGTGGGTGGACTTCTTACATGGCTGCCCAAGGCTACCAGAAGTGCCCAAGCAGCCTTCTTAAGGCATAGATTGGAAACTGACAACATCGCTTCTGTCACATTCTCTTGGTTGAAGTGAGTCACAGAAGTCAGGCCAGGTTCACCGTGGGGTGGTTTTATACAAGGGCGTGGATACTGGGGGTGTGGTTCACTGGGGGCTGGCTTTAGAGCCTAGCTACCACAACATAGCATTTTGTGTTTACATCTGCAGCAGTAGTTGTCACCCTACTTGTAGTTTGTGTCTGAAAATTTAGAAGAGGAATGAAGCACTCTAACTCTGAAATAGACATGCCATCACAGGTCTCAGAATTGGCACTGAGCTGAGGTCAAATAATAAGTAGATACTCAGCATATGAAAGGCAGTGAAAACTCTCAGTGGAGCTACTTCCCCTGTAGGGGAATAACTTGACTGATTTCAGGGTTCACTTTGGTAGCAGTGTGGAAGATGGACTAAGGGAGTTCAACTAGGAAGTTATTAGAATAGTCCTGCTCAGAGATGACAAGGACTGGGGAAAACATGGCGGCAGTGATTAAGGGTAGAAGGGGTAGGACTCAGTTTCTCACTAGATGGGAGAGTTTTGAGGATGACTCTTGGGTTTTTGGCTTTGGTGGTTTCTTGTTTTACGATTACCATATTCGGTTGATAGAATTCTAACCATGATTTAGTTTACTTGTACAGCTTTGTTTCGAGAAAGTGCCTGGTTTGTTAGCATTGGACCTGTTAGTTATTTTATTGAGTCCTGTTGGAAACCTTCCTCTTGGGTATATGAGGAAACTGGACCAGAATAATGAAGCGATTAATTGGCCGAGTCATACTGAGAAGCCCTGGCAGAGCGAGGACCAGAGCCCAGCACTCCTGATAGCTTGTGTCTGGCTGGTGCACATGCTTTGCCTGCCACCTTCCTTACGTACGTGTTTGCCAATTCAGAGCAAAATCTCTCCCGATAGCTCCATGTGAATGTCTTAGTCGAGATTCTTCTGGTTGCAGGTAACTGAAACCCACTTAAACAAGCTAAAGCAAAAAAAAAAAAAAAAAAAAAGAGAGAGACTTTAATCAAAGGATGTCATTCTGCCTTACATGGAAATCAAGGGCAGCTGGGACTCAGCCATATGGTCTTCATTCCGTTCCTTTCTCTTTTGACTTTTGAAGACCAGCTTTAATTATTTGGTGTACACATGGACAAACATGGTTGACCCATAGCTTCTAAGTTCACTGTCCTCATTTTAAGCAAACCTCAGAGATAACCAGTTTCTCTAAATTCCAGTTTTTGTTACCAGGAAAGAGATCAAAATTGGCTCAGTTTGGGGCAGGTGTTATATGCATCAGATATAAAGAAGGTTTCAAGGTCCTATCCTTATGGGTGTATAAAACTGAGAAGAGGCCAAGGACTGGTAACATAGCTCTTAGTGACCTAGATGAGTGTTTCTAAGTGAGCTCTGCAGAATATTGCCGGTCCATGAACTGTTTGTTATGGTTCTGCAATGAGGTGAGTACAGATATGGAAAATTAACATTTAAAACCTTTTTTTAAAAAATTGAGGTACATTATTGATATATTCGTTTCAGGTATACAGGAGAATGACTTGATATGTGTGTATATGTATATATATTGCAAATGATCACCACAATAAGCCCAGTTACCATGTGTCACCATACAGAGTTACAAAATCTTTTTCTTGTGATGACTTTTAAGAATTACTCTGTTAGCAACTTTGAAATATGCAGTACAGTATTATTAACTACAGTCACCATGCCGTACATTATATCTCCATGACTTTTAAATTTTATAACAGGAAGTATGTACCTTTTGACCCTCTTCACCCATTTCATTTCCTCCCTACCTCCTCACTTCCACCTCTGGCAACCACTGATCTGTTCTCTGTATCTGTGAGCTCGTTTTTCTGTTTGTCCTCTTCCCCACCACCACACACACATGTGAGTATTCGTCTTTCTCTGTCTGACTTACTTCCCTTAGCATAACATAATGCCCTCCAGGTCGATCCATGTTGTTGCAAATGGCAAGATTTTATTCTTTTTTATGGCTGAATAGTTTTCCTGTGTGGGTACTACATTTTCTTTATCCATCAATAGACACTTAAATTATTTCCATATCATGGCTATTGTAAATAATGCTGCAGTGAACATGGGAGTGCATATATCTTTTTGAGTTAGTAGTTTTTTCTTCAAAGAAATACCCAGAAGTAGAATCACTGGATGGTATGGTAGTTCTGTTTTTAATTTTTTGAGGAACCTCTGTACTGTTTTCCGTAGTGGCTACACCAATATAAATTCCCACCAACAGCACACAAAGTTTCCTTTTTCTCCACATCCTCGCCATCACCTGTTGTTTCTTGTCTTTTTGATAATAGCCATTCTAACAGGTGTGCGGTGATATCTCACCGTGGTTTTGATTTGCATTTTCCTGTTGTTTAATGATGTTGAGCATCTTTTCACGTACCTGGTGACCATCTTTCTGTCGTCTTTGGAAAAATGTCTATTCATATCTTCAACCTATTTTTTTTTTTTTTTTTTTAGACAGCTTTCCATCTTTTTTTTTTTTTTTTTTTTAATTTTTATTTTATGGCTGTGTTGGGTCTTCGTTTCTGTGCGGGGGCTTTCTCTAGTTGTGGCAAGTGGGGGCCACTCTTCATCGCGGTGCGCGGGCCTCTCACTATCGCAGCCTCTCTTGTTGCGGAGCACAGGCTCCAGACGTGCAGGCTCAGTAATTGTGGCTCACGGGCCCAGTTGCTCCACGGCATGTGGGATCTTCCCAGACCAGGGCTCGAACCCGTGTCCCCTGCATTGGCAGGCAGATTCTCAACCACTGCGCCACCAGGGAAGCCCAACCTATTTTTTTAATCAAACTGTTTTTGCTTTTGAGTTGTATGAGTTTTTTGGTATATTTTGGATATTAACCTCTTATCAGATATACAGTTTACAAATATTTTCTCCCATTCAGCAGATTACGTTTTTACTTTGTTGATGGTTTCCTTTGCTGTGCAGAAGGTTTTTAGTTTGATGTAGTCCCATTTCTTTGTTTTTTGCTTTTGTAACCTTTGCTTTTGGTGTCAGATCCAAAAACTCATCACCGAGACTGGTGTCACAGAACTTGCTGCCCATGTTTTTTTCTAGGGGCTTTATGGTTTCAGGTCTTACATTTAAGTCATTAACCCATTTTGAGTTAATTTTTGTATGTGGTATAAGATAGTGGTCCAGTTTCATTCTTTTGCATGTAACTGTCCAGTTTTCCCAACACTGTTTATTGAATAGACTGTCCTTTCCGCATTGTATATTCTTGGCTCTTTTTGTCATAAATTAATTGACCATATATTTATACGTTTATTTCTGGGCTCTCTGTTTTGTTCCATTGACCTGTGTGACTGTTTTATGCCAGTACTATACTGTTTTGATTACTATTGCTTTGTAATATGGTTTGAAATCAGGGAGTGTGATGCTTCCAGCTTTGTTCTTCTTTCTGAAGATTGCTTTGGCTCTTCAGAGTCTTTTGTGGTTTCATACAAATTTTAGGATTGTTTGTTCTATTTCTGTGAAAAATGCCATTGGAATTTTGATAAGGCTTGCATTGGATCTGTAGATTGCCTAGGGTAGTATGGGCAGTTTATTAACAGTATTAATTCTTCCAGTCCATGAGCAGAGAATATCTTTCCATTTATTTATGACTTCTTCAGTTTCTTTCATCAGTGTCCTATAGTTTTTAGTGTACAGGTCTTTCACTTCCTTGGTTAAATTTATTTCTAGGTATTTTATTCTTTGATGCAACTGTAAATGGGATTGTTTTCTTTCTCTTTCTGACAGTCCATTATTAGTGTATAGAAATGGTACAGGTTTCTTTATATTGATTGTGTATTCTCTGACTTTACTGAAATCATTATTAGTTCTAAAAGTTTTTTGTTGGAGTCTTTAAGATTTTCTACATATAGTATTATGTCATCTGCAAAAAGTGACCATTTTACTTCTTACTTTCTGATTTAAATATCTTTTTTATTTTATTTTTTTTCCAAGCCTAATTGCTGTGGCTAGGACTTCCAATACTGTGTTGGCAAGAGCGGGCATCCTTGGCTTGTTCCTAATCTCAGAGAGAAGGCTTTCAGCTTTTCAGTATAGTGTTAGCTGTGGACTTGTCATATATGGCATTTACTATGTTGAAGTATGTTTCCTCTATACCCAGTTTGTTGAGAGTTTTTATCATGAATGGATGTTGAATTTTGTCAGATGCTTTTTCTGCATTTATTGAGATGATCCTATGATTTTTATCCTTCATTTTGTTAATGTGGTGTATTACATTGATTAATTTGTGGATGTTCAACCATCCTGGCATCACTGGAATAAATCCCACTTGATCATGGTATATGATCCTTTTAATGTATTGTTGAATTTGTTTTCTAATTCTGTTGAGTATTTTGGCATCTATATTCATCAGGGATATTGGCCTGTAATTTTCTTTTCTTGTGGTATCCTTCTCTGGTTTTGGTGTCAGGGTAATGCTGGCCTTTTAAAATGAGTTCCCTCCTCTTCTATTTTTTGGAAGGATTTGAGAAGGATTGGTATTAATTCTTTGAATGTTTGGTAGACTTCACCAGTGAAGCCATCTGTGTCTGGACTTTTTGTTTGTTGGTAGGTTTTTGGTTACTGATTCAATCTCCTTACTTGACCTGTCTGTTCAGATTTTCTATTTCTTTATGATTCAGTCTTGATAGGTTGTATGTTTCTAGGAGTTTATCCATTTCTTCTGGTTTGTGAAATTTGTTGGCATATAATTGTTCATAGTAATCTCTTGTGGTCCTTTGTGTGGTATCAGTTGTAGCGTCTCCTCTTTTCATTTCTGATTTTATTTGAGTCCTCTCTCCTCTTGGTGAATCTCGCTAAAGTTTTGTCAATTTTATCTTTTGAATAAACTAGCTCTTAGTTTCATTGAATTTTTTTTCTATTGTCTTTTTAGTCTCTATTTCATTTATTTCTGCTGTGATATTTCCTTCCTTCTGCTAACTGTGAGCTTCCTTTGTTCGTCTTTTTCTAGTTTCTTGAGGTATAGAATTAGTTGTTTATTTGGGATTTTTCTTGTTTCTTCAGACAGGCACTTATCACTATGAACTTCCTTCTTAGAACTGCTTTTGGCTGCGTCCCATAGATTTTGGTATGTTTTATTTCCATTTTCATTTGTTGCAGGGTATTTTTTGATTTCTCCTTTGAATCATTGGTTGTTCAGTGGCATACTGTTTAATCTCCACATATTTGAATTTTCTGGTTTTCTTCTTTTTTTTTTTTTTTTTTATTCTTACCATTGTGACTTTTTTTTTCTTTTTTTTTTTTCACACACACTGTATTTTATTTTTACAAGAGATAAATAGACTGACACCAAGCATTGTACATGGATGACCACAACAAAAGCAACAATGATTGCAATTACCAAACATGAAACACACTCATACTATGCCATAATAATGACATTCAGTCCAGTAATCCTCCACTGTAACAGCTCCTTTACTTTGCAGTGAAAATTGATTTGTATATTCTTTGCCTCTGAGTCCTTGTGGGATTTTTTTTTTTTTTTTTTTTTTTTTTTTAAATTCAGACAGAAAGTCACAAAAATTATACTCATCCTCATCAGTTCACTCAGTCCCATGTAATTAATTGTTTTTTTTCATCTTGATCTTTTGTTAGCACTTTTATGAGTTCCTCAGTTTTTCATCAGAGTTCTGAAAATGCTTATTCATTCAGTTCAGCAGTACAGTCAGTTACCAGAAACCTGTACTTGTCAGAGTCTTTTCCATGAATTTCTTGAAGATGAAACCCTTTTATAGGAACATATTTGCAAAATCATCAGAGTACACCCAGAACTGTCTGTAAATGACAAAAGACTTAAAAATGACCACGGTAAAACATTTGATGAAAGTTCATAATAATGCAGTTGACAAGAAAATTAGTTATTTCTGAGATATACATTTTAAAGTAATAACTAGGATTATGACTTATAACATTATACCAGAACATATAAGATTTTTAGAAATTTCATGTAATGTCTGAAACATTTATATTAACATATTTCCATACATATTTCCATACAAATACAAATATAAGATTTTTAGGAATTTCATGTAATGTCTGAAACATTTATATTAACATATTTCCATACAAATAACCCAATGAAAGTTTAGTATTAGTTGTTTTGTTTGTTTTTTTATACTGCAGGTTCTTATTAGGCATCAATTTTATACATATCAGTGTATACATGTCAATCCCAATCGCCCAATTCATCACACCACCATCCCCACCTCACCGCAGTTTTCCCCCCTTGGTGTCCATATGTCCATTCTCTACATCTGTGTCTCAACTTCTGCCCTGCAAACTGGCTCATCTGTACCATTTTTCTAGGTTCCACATACATGCATTAATATATGATATTTGTTTTTCTCTTTCTGACTTACTTCACTCTGTATGACAGTCTCTAGATCCATCCACGTCTCAACAAATGACTCAATTTTGTTCCTTTTTATGGCTGAGTAATATTCCATTGTATATATGTACCACAACTTCTTTATCCATTCGTCTGTTGATGGGCATTTAGGTTGCTTCCATGACCTGCCTATTGTAAATAGTGCTGCAATGAACATTCGGGTGCATGTGTCTTTTTGAATTACGGTTTTCTCTGGGTATATGCCCAGTAGTGGGATTGCTGGGTCATATGGTAATTCTATTTTTAGTTTTTTAAGGAACCTCCATATTGTTCTCCATAGTGGCTGTATCAATTTACATTCCCACCAACAGTGCAAGAGGGTTCCCTTTTCTCCACACCCTCTCCAGCATTTGTTGTTTGTAGATTTTCTGATGATGCCCATTCTAACAGGAGTGAGGTGATACCTCATTGTAGTTTTGATTTGCATTTCTCTAATAATTAGTGATGTTGAGCAGCTTTTCATGTGCTTCGTGGCCGTCTGTATGTCTTCTTTGGAGAAATGTCTATTTAGGTCTTCTGCCCATTTTTGGATTGCGGTGTTTGTTTCTTTGATATTGAGCTGAATGAGCTGTTTATATATTTTGGAGATTAATCCTTTGTCCGTTGATTCGTTTGCAAATATTTTCTCCCATTCTGAGGGTTGTCTTTTCGTCTTGTTTATGGTTTCCTTTGCTGTGCAAAAGCTTTGAAGTTTCATTAGGTCCCACTTGTTTATTTTTGTTTTTATTTCCATTACTCTAGGAGGTGGATCAAAAAAGATCTTGCTGTGATTTATGTCAAAGAGTGTTCTTCCTATGTTTTCCTCTAAGAGTTTTATAGTGTCCAGTCTTATATTTAGGTCTCTAATCCATTTTGAGTTTATTTTTGTGTATGGTGTTAGGGAGTATTCTAATTTCATTCTTTTACATGTAGCTGTCCAGTTTTCCCAGCACAACTTATTGAAGAGACTGTCTTTTCTCCATTGTATATCTTTGCCTCCTTTGTCATAGATTAGTTGACCATAGGTGCGTGGGTTAATCTCTGGGCTTTCTATCTTGTTCCATTGATCTATGTTTCTGTTTTTGTGCCAGTACCATATTGTCTTGATTACTGTAGCTTTGTAGTATAGTCTGAAGTCAGGGAGTCTGATTCCTCCAGCTCCATTTTTTTGCCTCAAGACTGCTTTGGCTATTCGGGGTCTTTTGTGTCTCCATACAAATTTTAAGATGATTTGTTCTAGCTCCGTAAAAAATGCCATTGGTAATTTGATAGGGATTGCATTGAATCTGTAGATTGCTTTGGGTAGTATACTCATTTTCACAATGTTGATTCTTCCAATCCAAGAACATGGTATATCTCTCCATCTGTTGGTATCATCTTTAATTTCTTTCATCAGTGTCTTATAGTTTTCTGCATACAGGTCTTTTGTCTCCCTAGGTAGGTTTATTCCTAGGTATTTTATTCTTTTTGTTGCAATGGTAAATGGGAGTGTTTCCATAATTTCTCTTTCAGATTTTTCATCATTAGTGTATAGGAATGCAAGAGATTTCTGTGCATTAATTTTGTATCCTGCAACTTTACCATATTCATTAATTAGCTCTAGCAGTTTTCTGGTGGCAGTTTTAGGATTCTCTATGTATAGTATCATGTCATCCGCAAACAGTGACAGTTTTACTTCCTCTTTTCCAATTTGTATTCCTTTTATTTCTTTTTCTTCTCTGATTGCCGTGGCTAGGACTTCCAGAACTATGTTGAATAATAGTGGTGAGAGTGGGCAACCTTGTCTCGTTCCTGATCTTAGAGGAAATGCTTTCAGTTTTTCACCATTGAGAATGATGTTTGCTGTGGGTTTGTCATATATGGCCTTTATTATGTTGAGGTAGGTTCCCTCTATGCCCACTTTCTGGAGAGTTTTTATCAGAAATGGGTGTTGAATTTTGTCAAAAGCTTTTTCTGCATCTATTGAGATGATCATATGGTTTTTATTCTTCAATTTGTTAATATGGTGTATCACATTGATTGATTTGCGTATATTGAAGAATCCTTGCATCCCTGGGATAAATCCCACTTGATCGTGGTGTATGATCCTTTTAATGTGTTGTTGGATTCTGTTTGCTAGTATTTTGTTGAGGATTTTTGCATCTATATTCATCAGTGATATTGGTCTGTAATTTTCTTTTTTTGTAGTGTCTTTGTCTGGTTTTGGTATCAGGGTGATGGTGGCCTCATAGAATGAGTTTGGGAGTGTCCCTTCCTCTGCAATTTTTTGGAAGAGTTTGAGATGGATGGGTGTTAGCTCTTCTCTAAATGTTTGATAGAATTCACCTGTGAAGCCATCTGGTCCTGGACTTTTGTTTGTTGGAAGATTTTTAATCACAGTTTCAATTTCATTACTTGTGATTGGTCTGTTCATATTTTCTGTTTCTTCCTGATTCAGTCTTGGAAGGTTATACCTTTCTAAGAATTTGTCCATTTCTTCCAGGTTGTCCATTTTATTGGCATAAAGTTGCTTATAGTAGTCTCTTAGGATGTTTTGTATTTCTGCAGTGTCTGTTGTAACTTCTCCTTTTTCATTTCTGATTTTATTGATTTGAGTCCTCTCCCTCTTTTTCTTGATGAGTCTGGCTAATGGCTTATCAATTTTGTTTATCTTCTCAAAGAACCAACTTTTAGTTTTATTGATCTTTGCTATTGTTTTCTTTGTTTCTATCTCATTTATTTCTGCTGTGATCTTTATGATTTCTTTCCTTCTGCTAACTTTGGGTTTTGTTTGCTCTTCTTTCTCTAGTTTCTTTAGGTGTAAGGTTAGATTGTTTACTTGAGATTTTTCTTGTTTCTTTAGGTAGGCTTGTATAGCTATAAACTTCCCTCTTAGAACCGCTTTTGCTGCATCCCATAGGTTTTGGGTCGTCGTGTTTTCATTGTCATTTGTCTCTAGGTATTTTTTTATTTCCTCTTTGATTTCTTCAGTGATCTTTTGGTTATTTAGTAATGTATTGTTTAGCCTCCATGTGTTTGTCTTTTTTACGTTTTTTTCCCTGTAATTCATTTCTAATCTCATAGCATTGTGGTCAGAAAAGATGCTTGGTATGATTTCAATTTTCTTAAATTTACTGAGGCTTGATTTGTGACCCAAGATGTGATCTATCCTGGAGAATGTTCCGTGTGCACTTGAGAAGAACGTGTAATCTGCTGTTTTTGGATGGAATGTCCTATATATATCAATTAAATCTATCTGGTCTATTGTGTCATTTAAAGCTTCTGTTTCCTTATTTATTTTCATTTTGGATGATCTGTCCATTGGTGTAAGTGAAGTGTTAAAGTCCCCCACTATTATTGTGTTACTGTCGATTTCCTCTTTTATAGCTGTTAGCAGTTGCCTTATGTTTTGAGGTGCTCCTATGTTGGGTGCATATATATTTATAATTGTTATATCTTCTTCTTGGATTGATCCCTGGATCATTATGTAGTGTCCTTCCTTGTCTCTTGTAACATTCTTTATTTTAAAGTCTATTTTATCTGATATGAGTATAGCTACTCCAGCTTTCTTTTGATTTCCATTTGCATGGAATATCTTTTTCCATCCCCTCACTTTCAGTCTGTATGTGTCCCTAGGTCTAAAGTGGGTCTCTTGTAGACAGCATATATATGGGTCCTGTTTTTGTATCCATTCAGCCAGTCTATGTCTTTTGGTTGGGGCGTTTAATCCATTCACGTTTAAGGTAATTATCGATATGTATGTTCCTATGACCATTTTCTTAATTGTTTTGGGTTTGTTTTTGTAGGTCCTTTTCTTCTCTTGTGTTTCCCACTTAGAGAAGTTCCTTTAGCATTTGTTGTAGAGCTGGTTTGGTGGTGCTGAATTCTCTTAGCTTTTGCTTGTCTGTAAAGCTTTTGATTTCTCCATCAAATCTAAATGAGATCCTTGCCGGGTAGAGTAATCTTGGTTGTAGGTTCTTCCCTTTCATCACTTTAAGTATATCATGCCACTCCCTTCTGGCTTGCAGAGTTTCTGCTGAGAAATCAGCTGTTAACCTTATCTGAGTTCCCTTGTATGTTATTTGTCGTTTTTCCCTTGCTGCTTTCAATAATTTTTCTTTGTCTTTAATTTTTGCCACTTTGATTACTATGTGTCTCGGCGTGTTTCTCCTTGGGTTTATTCTGTATGGGACTCTCTGCGCTTCCTGGACTTGGGTGGCTATCTCCTTTCCCATGTTAGGGAAGTTTTCGACTATAATCTCTTCAGATATTTTCTCTGGTCCTTTCTCTCTCTCTTCTCCTTCTGGGACCCCTATAATGCGAATGTTGTTGCGTTTAATGTTGTCCCAGAGGTCTCTTAGGCTGTCTTCATTTCTTTTCATTCTTTTTTCTTTAGTCTGTTCCGCAGAAGTGAATTCCACCATTCTGTCTTCCAGGTCACTTATCCGTTCTTCTGCCTCAGTTATTCTGCTATTGATTCCTTCTAGTGTAGTTTTCATTTCAGTTATTGTATTGGTCATCTCTGTTTGTTTGTTCTTTAATTCTTCTAGGTCTTTGTTAATCATTTCTTGCATCTTCTCAATCTTTGCCTCCATTCTTATTCCGAGGTCCTGGATCATCTTCACTATCATTATTCTGAATTCTTTCTCTGGAAGGTTGCCTATCTCCACTTCATTTAGTTGTTTTTCTGGGGTTTTTTCTTGTTCCTTCATCTGGTATATAGCCCTCTGCCTTTTCATCTTGTCTATCTTTCTGTAACTGTGGTTTTTGGTCCACAGGCTGCAGGATTGTAGTTTTTCTTGCTTCTCTCTGCCCTCTGGTGGTTGAGGCTATCTAAGAGGCTTGATGGTAGGCTCTGGTGGTGGGTAGAGCTGACTGTTGCTGTGGCGGTCTGAGCTCAGTAAAACCTTAATCCACTTGACTGTTGATGGGTGGGGCTGGGTTCCCTCCCTGTTGCTGTGGCGGTCAGAGCTCAGTAAAACCTTAATCCACTTGACTGTTGATGGGTGGGGCTGGGTTCCCTCCCTGTTGGTTGTTTTGCCTGAGGCAACCCAACACTGGAGCCTACCCGTGCTCTTTGGTGGGGTTAATGGCAGACTCTGGGAGGGCTCACGGCAAGGAGAGCTTCCCAGAACCTCAGCTGCCAGTGTCCTTATCCCCACGGTGAAAGAGAGCCACCACTCGCCTCTGCAGGAGACCCCCCAACACCAGCAGGTAGGTCTGGTTCAGTCTCCCCAAGAGTCACTGCTCCTTCCCCTGGGTCCCGATGCACACATTACTTTGTGTGTGCCCTCCAAGAGTGGGGTCTCTGTTTCCCCCAGTCCTGTCAAAGTCCTGCAATCAATTCCCACTAGGCTTCAAAGTCTGATTCTCTAGGAATTCCTTCTCCCGTAGCCAGACCCCCAGGTTGGGAAGCCTGACGTGGGGCTCAGAACCTTCACTCCAGTGGGTGGACTTCTGTGGTATAAGTGTTCGCCAGTCTGTGAGTCACCCACCCAGCAGTTATGGGATTTGATTTTACTCTGATTGCGCCCCTCCTACCGTCTCACTGTGGCTTCTCCTCTGTCCTTGGACGTGGGGTATCCTCCTTGGTGAAGTCCAGGTTCTTCCTGTCAATGATTGTCCAGCAGCCAGTTTTGATTCTGGTGCTCTCGCAAGAGGGAGTGAGAGCACGTCCTTCTACTCCGCCATCTTGGTTAATCTCCTGGTTTTCTTCTTGTAATTGATTTCTAGTTTTTTTACTGTCAGAAAAGATGCTTGATATGATTTCAGTCTTCTTAAGTTTATCAAGTCTTGTTTTGTCACCTAACATATGATCTGTCCTGGAGAATGTTCCGTGTGCACTTGAGAAGAATGTGTGTTCTGTTGCTTTGGGATGAAATGTTCTTTGTATATCTGTTAAGTCCATCTAATCTAATGTGTCATTCAAGGCCAGTGTTTTCTTACTGACTTTCTGTCTGGATGATCTATCCATTGATGTAAATGGGATATTAAAGTCCCCTACTATTACTGTATTGCTCTGTTTCTCCCTTTAGGGTCTCTTAATATTTGCTTTGTATATTTAGGTGCTCCTATGTTTAGTGCATAAATATTTATAAATGTTATAAATGTTGGATTTGACCCCTTTATCATTATGTAATGCCTGCTTTGTTTCTTATTACAGTCTTTGTGTTAAGTCAGTTTTGTCTGATACAAATATAACTTACCTCAGCCTTCTTTTGGTTTTCATTTGCATGGAACATCTTTTTCCATTCCTTCACTTTCAGTCTATGTATGTACTTACACCTGAAGTGAGTCTCTTATGACATCATATAGATGAGTCTCAGCTTTTTAATCCATTCAGCAACTCTGTCTTTCAGTTGGGAGTATTCAGATTCGCCAAGAATTTGGTTGGGGAATTGTCTACAGCCTTCCCACCTTGAATGCATCCATCTCATCTGATCTCAGATGCTAAGCAGGGTCAGGCCTGGTTAGTACTTGGATGGAAGACCACCTGGGAATACTTGGTGCTGTAGGCTTAAAAGCACTGAGCTCTTGGGAGGACTCTGTGGCCTTGGTTTGGAGGCAAGAGTCAACAGGCATCATGGACAAATCTAAAACCTTTTATAGTAATTTAACAGAGTCATCTTATTCCTAATATATTTCTAATGTATTTATCTACTTAATTTCATTTTTGTTTTATTTTTGAAAAAGTATCAGGCTGTGATGGATTGGGAGCGGAAAATATTGGTCCTTGACCACAGATAGGTTGCGAGCTACTGACCTAGAACACGTGTCTTAAGAAATGAAGTTCACTTGAGCAAGCACAGTCTGATTGCAGCCCAACTACTTGTTTACGGGGGGGAGAAAGAGACAGGCAATATGGCTGTGTACACTTATTACCCAATTCACTCCTAGGTATTACTGGGCCTGCGTGATACCAGCGATTCCATTGTGGCAATTACTCTTCACAGCCTGGCAGTGTTGGTCTCTCTACTTGGACCAGAGGTGGTTGTGGGAGGAGAAAGAACCAAGGTCTTCAAACGCACTGCCCCAAGTTTTACTAAAACTATGGACCTTTCCGCAGAAGGTAAGAATGATTAAAGGGCCTAGTGTGTTGTTTTAATTTATTAGATTTTAAACATTATACAGATAATGCAGATTGTATTCAAATGATACATAAGGAAAAAGTTAATTTCCCTCCCCCAGCTCCTTCTGGGGCGTCTAAGGTAACAATGGCTTAGTGGGAATTCTTTCATCCTTTTTTCTAAGCCCACAAAGACACACAAATGTATGTTTACACACACACATAGGGTTTTTTTAAAAAAAGAAAAAAATATTATGCACAATTCTACAACTTGATATTTTTCTTGTAGCAGCTTATCAGGGACCTGTCTCCAGGTCAGTACATAACTGCCTAATAGTTTTGTTTTGTTTTTGATAGCTGCCTAATATTTCATTGAATATAATTCAGTGATTTCCCTATCGATGGCTATTGCACTCATTTCTGGATTTCTTACTGAGTCAGAGAATATATTGAATACTTAAAATTTTAATAGATAGTGTCAGTTTCCAAAAAGGTTGTAGCAGCTCTTAACAACACCAGATGTTTAAGTTCTTTTGATTTTGATGGCCTATTAGGTGACAAGCTGTTGATTTTTAGGTACTTCAAGAAATGAAGAGAAAAAAATATCCGTATTTCTGGTATGTTTCCATTGGATGCTACATGGAAGTAGCAGTGATTTCTGATCTTTGTAGGCTATAAAAGTCAAGAATAAGAATTTTTTATCAACAGTGTCATTGCTTCTTTGCTCCTTTGTATAACCCTGAAGGATGATGACGTGTTATGAAGCTCTGGATCTCTAATCCGGTTCTCAATCATAGTGAGTAGATAGCATGGAAACAGTTATTATTAGTAGGAAAGAATTGTCAGATAGACTGTTCTCTAATTTTGATGCCAAGAGAATTTTTAAAGCAACACTGACTTCCTGACGTTTTGAAGAGAGTTCAGTTCTTCCTTGGTGCTAATGAATCAGTGTCAGTGTGGCTCCAGGGAGCTTAAAGAGGGCGATGGAGAAGCTGTCGCCTCCTCTTCAGCCACGAAATGTCCATACCAAACTGAGTGAGCTCTGCTGTTACCAGTTTTTCTTTTAGCAGAGCGCACAAAGAGCAGATGAAAGATTTATTTATATTTCATCCCAGAGGAATTTCTGGCAGGAGGAGAGGGTATGTATAATTTTGAGATAAGGCTTAGGGGTCAGTCTCTGGGGGCAGCTTTACATGTTGAATTAGCAGAAGTCCCCACTCCGAACATCTTTTTTATTTACTGGATGGAGTTTTCTGGTTCTGGATGTTTTATATACTATCTACCTGGATTACTCCGTAGTCTGAATAGAAAGCTGAAAAGGCACCAAAAGCAGCAACAGCAGATAAGTTTTTACTAAAATAGATTTTCCTGAAAACTTTATGAGTCTAATCCCACTGACTTGCCACGTTAGGCTTTTCATCCAAGATGGCTGGGAGCCCTGGTGGCAGCCTACATTCCAAGTTTATAGAAAAGAGAGGCCCTTCTTCTACAGGACATGGGGGGCTGCTGGGGAAGGGGCGTGTGTAAAAGAGGTACTCTTAGACTGGATCTTTTTCCTTCTGTTCTTTTACAGTTTACCTGCATGGTCAGACTTAAGAATAAGGGCTAATATGGAGGTTAGTGAAAAGTGTACCTAAGGGAAATAAGTCTGCATGAACAAGAGTTAGGGAAGACAATTTATAGAAGGGGACATTTTGTAAGAAAAATCAGTAGGACTTCAGCAGGGAGGAGAGTGGCAGAAATAAGCAAGAGGGTGGAGGGCTTGTAGAGGTCCGACTGCGCTGAGGAGGGGAGCTGTGGCCTGTGATGAGATAGCCCAGGCTTCCCCCTCACCCTCACTTTTCTGAGGCAGAGGAAGTATTCAGCCAGAAATTTTGCTAGAATCCTTTTGAGCAATACCCACTCTTGAGTATGAACTTTCTGATAAGCTGTTAAAGACAACATTTTCTTGAAACATTTTCCTTTTCCCAGTTGGGCATTAAATGTCCGTAACAAAGTTTACCATTTTAAACATTTTAAGTGTACAGTCTTGTGGCATTGAGTACATTCACATTGGTGTGTTTGTACTCTTTATTCTTAAAAGGAAAGTAAGTAGAATCAAGTATGATGTTAAATCACCACTAAGATGTTTTTAAAGGCTGTTAACTTTTATAACTAGGTATCCTAAAGGTTTTGTTTTCTACTTCAGCTGCTCACCTATGCTTGAAACCTTTCTGTTCCACTACCACCATGTGGACACAGCCTGTTCTTAAATGCCTCTAGGACAGGCAGTCCCTTCCTTAGTAGCTATGTTTCTTCAAATATTTGGAGGTGCCCTCTTTCTGCAACTTATCTTTTATCTGTGTTAAATATACCCTTTTCCCTTAACCATTGCTCACCTAACATGGGATAGGAAAAGAAGCAATTTACTACCCCTTTCATTTTTTTGGAGTTTTTATTTATCTTCAGATTCTCCCACGCACGTCGTCTGCAGCCAGCGCAGTCCGATCTCGCCCGTCTTGAAGAACCCCTCCTCTAGCATATTCCCCAGATGTTTTTCTGCCAACATGCCCATCACCAGCAAGCAGCGCATACAGCGAGATTACTACAGTACTCTTTTACAGACAGGTAGATTCGTTAAATTTATATAGCTGTTCCACTGCTTGGGTGAATGTTTTCCTGTTCCACTGCTTGGGTGAATGTTTTCCTGAGTAATAAGTTTAAATTCTGAACCTTAAGGGCACTTTGGGAATATTGAGACTGATTTTTATTATTTGTAATTATGTAGTCAGCTTGGGTCTGTCTTTTTTCCCTGGACTATAGGGTATATACCTGTCTTTTCTTCATAACTGGTGAAGACGTTGCTTGAATTCTTTTTTGCACCAGATACTTTACTTTGGGACTTTTTCCAAATTGTATCAAAGAATGATAGTTCTGGAAGATGTTAATAGGTGTGCTATGAAAGAGGAGTTCTGTGGTTAAATAAGTTTGGGGAATTGAGCACAGAATCAGACCACACTGCACAAGACTTCAGTGACTTGACTACACTTAAGGAAATCTGTTTAAAATGAGGATATGTTGGGCGAGGCAAACTTATTTGAGCACACAACACTTTTTCAGGGTGTACGTAATTAACATCTCAAGGGTAACATTGCCTGGGTTAGAACATTTTTATATTTGTTTATAGACAGTTATGCCAATAAACAGTATGTTTGAATATTTAGTAAAGGATTAGATGCTCCAGTTAGTTGTTGCTTGGGATGCTTCCATCAAATTACAGTTGAAGTGTTTGTTTAACTTACACCACGTCTTTGTTGATTTATGTTCTGCTGGGATATCTCATACTTCAGTGTACATGGATATTTCCAAGGAATTGGATCTATACGTTTCTGTAGTGTTAACTTTCTCCTAAATATATTGTTCTTAAAACCAACATTTTATGAGAATAATTCTTGTACTTATCCCCCACAGGCGATCAGTTTTCTCAGCCTATTAAATTTCCCATCAACGGAATCTCAGATGTGAAAACTACCTCAGGAGACAGTGAAAAGCTCCCATCAAGTTCTAAAAAGTCTGAGGAGTGGCCTGACTGGAGCGATCCTGAGGAGCCTGAGAACAACACTGTCAGCGTAGACGTCTGTCCCGCAGGAGCCCACGCTGCTGCCAGGTCCCCACTCCCTAACTCGAATGCAGAGGAGGCGGCTTGGGATGACTCTGAGCCCAGCAGCTTAGATACTGAAATGAACCCAGGAGGTGGAATCACGGCTGCAAGACCTGTTACCTCAGGGGAGCAAAAGGCCACTCCTACTTTGCTTCCACTCACTGAAGAGGCCAAGGCTTTGAAATCAAGCCCACCCCAAAACACCAGTCCTGTACGAAGCAGGGATGACCCAGACCAAACCAAGCCACCAAAAGTGTTGTCACAAGAAAGGCGCCTTAAAGTTCCATCAGAACTTGGTTTAGGAGAGGAGTTTACCATTCAGGTGAAAAAGAAGCCAGTAAAAGACCCAGAGTTGGATTGGTTTGCTGATATGATCCCAGAAATTAAGCCTTCAGCTGCTATTCTTATTTTACCTGAACTGAGGACAGAAACAGTAGCTCCCGCCAAGGATAATGTCTCATCAGTGATGCACTTTTCCTCAAAATTTGCTGCAGCAGAAATTACTGAGGTGAGGATTATTAAATTGTGCTACTAGTTTATGTGTTTCCCTCATAGGTAGCAGCTGCACTGTCCCATTGATAACAAACATGCTGTTTTCCCAGTGAGAGAAAAGACTGATGTCCACAATTGGATAACATGATCAAGCATAAAATGAATAAAATCAGTTCCTATAAGTGGCATCTTTTGTTCCCTAGAAAAATGTAGCAGTGCTTGGGCTAATAAATGGGCCACTTATTACAATAATGATCTTTTTGTCTGGAAAAGGGATTAAACCAAGAATGTGGTGTCATCAAGCTGATTTTATTGGCTTATATGGTCCTTGGAAAGTTATTTTCCAATACTGTGGTTTTGTAATTCTGGAACCAAAGTAATTCTACTTTTCAGCTTCCTGTTACAGTAAATTATTTTACTTAGTACAAGGAAATGTATTCTGGCATCAAAAGACACGTGTTGTGCCTCTTTTAAATTCCTGATCTTTCGAATCTGAACATGATTTGTTTCAGCAGGTTGCCCTTGGCTTGCTTTCTCTTGTTGCAGGGAGAGTGTGCAGGCTGGGGAGAAGACGGCGATCTGAACTGGGAAGACAATAACTGGTGACAACGGGTGTGAGTTAATCTTTAGGAAAATGGATTCCTTTTTTAAAAAATCAAACTAATACCTCAAAAGCAGGCTCTGCAGACAAGAAAACCCAAAAGCATCCTGTTTTTCTCATACCAGGAGCTCTTTTTCCAGTCAGTGCCAACGGAATTGTGAGACCTGGCGTGCTGGCGGGGAGCCCTGGGCGGTGCAGAGGTTCCCAGCCCTTCTCAGAGGAGGAGGCTGTGTGTCTGACTGAGGCCAGTTTCTGTGAAGAGCAAGTGGCTGTGGAAAGGTTGAACTTCTTACTGCTTTTTTCCAGAACAATTCTGGAAGTAAAGAAAATACAAAAACTCAAGCTGATTAGCTTAATTTTGTGCTATTTCTTTGTCAGAAGAGTAAGCTCTATTATGAAATCAACTTACTGAAAAAATTTTAGCTATAAAGTATATAAATGATTTTAAATTGCTAAGGTTTCCTTAGGCAGCTTGTTTGTTTGTTTACAGATGTACTATCTATCATCTGAGTGAGTTACCGACTGTTCCTGTATTATTACCTTGTACCAAAGCTCTTCATGAGACATATGCCCCACCATCCTGTTCTCTAAATGTCCAATAAAGACTATTTTAAGTAGATTCAACTTTAGAAAAGTTGTTTTATGTGTTAGAAAATATACAGACATAATTAATTACATCAATATTTTCATCTGTAGGTGAAATGCGCTGTAGGATGACAAAAAAATCATCCAACTCTACCTAGTGATAATATGGTCCAGTCCATTCAGTCTTCACCCTAGAATACGTGATGTTTTAGCTTATCAATCCTTTCTTGGAGTGTCTCCATTTTCGTCAGAAGCCAGTCTGGAGGAGGAGACTTTTGGAGTAACGACTCGATTGCCTCCAGGGCCGCTGTTGCTGCTTGGAGTGCTGACCTGTACTCCTCTTCTTCCAAGGGGAGCTCGTGACGTGCTCTTTTTGCAGAAGGCTGGCAAATGAGAAAAGCAAGTAGTGCCGTGATACCCATTCCAAAATGGTAAAAATAAAGAACTTTCCTTCTGGACTAGAGTAAAGCTTATAAGGACAAATTCTAAACCTGTTAAGTTTTATATGAAAATTTAATTCTCGTTAGTTATTGGTTCACAAGGGCAGGAGGGCACCCTCCCCCTGCAAGCGTCTGCAGAGAGATGTGAAGGCATTTTTGGTTTGTCACAGGGATTCAGGCTGCTGCCGCCATTAATGCTCAAGGTTGAAGGAAACTAAGAAGTGCTGCCTTGTCCAGTAACTTCCAGTGAGTATTTTTTGGCCATATAATCTGTCTTTTACAAAAAAGCTCCAAATATAAATTTTCTAAATGCCTGCTGTTTTTCCTTTTAATGCTGAGTTTATAATGATGCTTTCGGAGCCAGTTCAGTAAATTGTCAGGGTTTCTAACATCACCGCACCAGGAAGGGGAGGAAGGATTGAGGCCAAGACAGTTTTTATAATCCCTGTCTTCCTAGGGAAGATCATAACATATAAATTCTTGAGGGCTTATTTATACTACTGATATATTTAACTTTACAGATGTAAGGCATAAAAGTTAACATGTCTTAAAAACAAGTTAGTTTTTTTTTTTTTTTTTAATGAGAACTGTAACTTAAATTTACCGTTATGGATTACCGTTCCAAATATACTATTACTGCTCAAAACAATTTTGAATATCGTTAGAGGTATCAGATTTCTGCCTTTTAATCGGTAGATGTGATTTCTAGACAGTGCCAAAAACTCTTAGGCTGATTTGATGAATGAGGCAAAGGATCAAAGTAAACATTTTGGAAGGTAAGTTAATTGGTTTTCTTCTGTGGTTCAGAAACTACTGCATTTGTAGCGTCACTGGTACGAAGACATAACTTTCCCAAAGGTTACTACAAATAATTGACAGTTATGTTAGAAGAGTATATTTTGTATGATGCTTAAAACTTTTTTTTTAGTCCCTCCTCTGTTCTATGTGTTGATAACCTTTCAGGAAGAAGAAATGTGATTTTTAAAAGAGTAGCTACCATAAAACAATTTTACATGTCTAGACCTATTTATTTTGATATTCAGTATGAGGCCAAGAACCATGCTAGTTTCTGTTTTACTTTTATCATCAGTAAGTAATAAGGCAGAATTTCTTATTAAAGCTTGATCCACACTGAAAAGCAGTCCATACCTGTAAAGATGACTTCTCTGCTTCTTCTACAGTAACTTTAGCAAAGGGCGCCCAGAAAGTACCTTTTTCCTGTTTGACACGTTCCACTCTGGCAGCTGCAGTTTCGTCTACAAACCCCGTCTGCCAGAGACCATGAAAAACCAAGCAAACATCAACATTAGCATTCTCTGCTCAATATTAAAATAGTGTGATATTCAGAAGGTGAAAAGGCCTGCGTGTTTTAAGTGCCGGGTGTTAAACTGTTCTGGCTTAGCCTGTGAACTAAGCAAATTTTGGAAGTTAAGTTGGAGTCATCTGTAAATGTATCCTCAGTGTAATTTGGGTAAAATTATTCTACAGTGTTCTCCTTCCCTACAGAAAAATGATAGTCTGCTAGCCTTTACTGAATAGGGTGAGAAATTGTTAAAAGCAACATGTGCACACACTTACATGTAAGCTTATATGTAATATATGCATATATAAAAATAATAAAGAGACACCGCCCAGTTCAATAATGAGATTAAAAAATTTTAAGTACTTAAGCATAATTCACTTTCTCCTAGCGTTCTAAATTTGTGGTTTAACTGCTCTATGAGTGCTTCAATTAACCTTTAACTTACATCCTACCGCTATCTCCATATAAGTTTCAAAGCATGCACAAATATGGGAGCCATATGATTCAACAGTTTGGTCACTATTTGGAAAAGCCATGACTAAATTACAGCAGTGAACATGATCCTCTCAGGCCTACGACTCTACACGTGAATCTAATTATGATGAGTCACGGGTGAGGGCTCCCCATTCTTCATCTCACTGCCTGAATGATCAGTGCAACAGTATCCCAAACTACAGGCAGAGGGACTCCAAAGTGTTTTACTTCTGACTTGTAATGAGGTCCCAACTGCTTAATAATAATGTGGGTCACCACTGTGTTAAGCACTGTGAAAAACTGGAGCTAACAAAGATATTCAACTTGGTTATAATTTGAAAAAAGAAAAGTAACATGATACAGAACAAAATATGTGCCACTACTATTTTGATTCTATATAAATAAAATACCTTCTCCAGAAAAGATACAACTTTCTTCTTTGTTTCTTCAGAACTGAGACATTGTGGAACTATCTCTTCATGATTTGTTCCCTATTAAAAGATTTGACAAAGCTAATTTCAATATATTTCAACAACTTGCAAAGACAAGTACATGAGCTTTAAGAGCTACCTTAATTAAAAATGCATTTTAAAAGAAAATAGTGCCAGAGGATACTCAAAAGATAATCTCATAGTTATTTCAGGGTGCCTTAGGATAATACAATATTCTGCACAAGTGTAGGGCTGTAAGCTGTAATGACTTCTGCCCGGTCATCCGAACATCTCTGGGCCCCCTTATGACCACAGGCACGCTGCACTACAGTGGGTAAAAGTAACCCAGGGCAGGGTCGCCTTCTCTACAGAACCAAGCTAACAGGTCTGTGTTCATCAACCTCTAGCCCCTGTGACTGATAGGTGGAGACGAAATGTATTCTCATTCGACCCCAAAATAGTGTCTGAGTTAGTACACCTGGTCTGAATGCCTGATCTGATTGATTGTTACTACTCATAGGACCTTAGGAAAGTCACCTCGCTTCTCTGGGCCTCATTTTTAGGTCCTGTAAAATAGATGACTAGTAATATATCCGCCAGCAGAAAATTTTATGACTAAGATACAAAAGCAGCTCAATAAATGTTTTTGGAATGTTTTGGAATATCTGAGATACTAAATTATTTTAGAGGTCACTGTGATAGACTGGCCTTCTAATTACCTCAGCAAACTGAGTAAACGCCTCCAAGGAATGTTGTTCTAGTAGCCAATTCCTGTCAGCTAGCAGTGAGGCAAAAACAGAAGATAGGTGGGGCAGAATTTTGTCCTAAAAAGAAAACCAAACCTTATTAAATAGAGGAAAACCTCAGCAGAGTACACTGATTATTCTAACGTTGTCAAATCTCCATAATTCTGTCCCAGTGAACACGTGTTAAAACATGTTAAATCATGTCACTCTTTTGCTCAAATCCTTCCAGTAGCTTCCCGTTTCCCTCAGAGTAAAAACCAGCGTCCTCACAACAGCCTGCAAAGCCCCACTGCCTCTGCGTTAGCTCTCCTATCAGGCGTGCTCCCATCTCGGGGACTTCCACTTACTACTTCCCCTGCTCTGGAAATGCTTTCCCCAGATACCTGCTTGGCGTGCTCCCTCAGCTTCAGGTTTTACCCACACGGCACCGTGGTGAGGACTCCAGTGACGAAGTTCGAGTGAAGGCTCTGCCCCAACATACACGTTCTCCCTTCCCCTTCCCTGCTTTGCTTCTCTCCGTAGCACTCACCACCACTTAGTACACTACATAGATCCCCACTTCGTTAGTCTGTTGCCTCACAACAGGCTGAGAGTCAGTATTTATTAGTTTCATTCATTACTGAACCCCCAGTGATTAAAATAGTGCCCGACACATAGCAAGAACTCCGTTTTTTCTTGAATGAATAAATGAATCAATTTCATCATGTGGCTTCAAATGCCTCTCATAGGCTGATGAATCCCCAAAATTTCTTCACACCTGAACTTCACTCCTGGGAATATGTAAGGTAATGTCTGCTAATAAAACATTTGTTCCATAGGTTCTGGGCCCATTAGGGTCAGTAGCTATGCACTAATGAAGCAGCATTTTAGATTACATTCGTTTTATGCTAAAAAGAAGATAGCTCAAATGCAAGTATCTTTGAATACTTTTGTCCAGAGAGTTGAAAAGAAGCTGCCAAGTACACACCTATCTCATGAGACACCTTACGTGATGAAAACAAATGGTATGGTATTGTTTACCTGTGAACAAGAGAGCTCTTTAGAAACTAACCAGTTCAATTCTTGGTTTCAAAGGTTTTAATCAGCATGTACTGAGATAACGTCCATCCATCATGTTTTTGCTCAAGTTAACGTAAAAAGTTCTCATCACTGAACTCTTCATAGTATAAATAATATCTCCCGTGGAGGTGGGAGAAAAAGGTCAACTGTCTAGAATTGTTGTTTTGACCACAGACAGTAAAAAGGAAGAAAAAACTCAATTTAGGAGGAAGACCTCCTTTTGCTGTGAAGCATGTCATAAAATTCAGTAGAAGTGTATTGCCAGGCCTTTACAGTTTTATAAATAAATATCAATTTGTCAACTCTATATATACTTTGCAACATTTTCAAAAATATCGTCTTAAAAAACAAACAGGCTGCCTTTCATGGATCTAAAACCAAGAGAATAACTTCTATAAATCACCCAATTTCCTCATTATACACCATTCCCTAGAAGACATAAATATGTTTTCCTTCCTCAGGAACTTTGTGTGCTAGAGCCCAACTAAAATAAATCTCACACCATAGCCAACTCTATAAATTATTTGTATGTCAACATATATTTTTCTAAAAGTAAATAAAATGAGTTCTATTTTGACAGTCACCCTCTCTTCACAAAATATATTTTTCCCCCAATTTTCTTTGTCAACAATCCACAGAATTTCAGAAGTTAAAGCCTGAAAATCCATCAGTAATTCTTAGAGATTTTGTTAACATGGGAACAAAAGAATTAAGAGAGTATTACCTGGATGGCTTGAGGTATAAAAAGTTTTCCCAGGGAAGACAGAAAATCAAGAACTGCCAAACGAACATGGTCAGGAGGCTCTGATTTGAGTAGTGAGGTCTGCAAAGTTATTACCTAAAGGCACAAAGACCAAAGAACAGTTATAAATGAAAACAAATGCTTTGTAGAGACATGACTAAGATTTTGATGGGTATGTAGGAGGGGAAACAAAACCAAACCCAGGACAGTCGAACATTCCACAAAGCCTACACTTCACAGGTGGAGTTTGAATAAAACAAAATGACTGAGTCAATCATTACAACATTAGTCCTACCAACCACTGTAAAAAAATGAAAAATCCATGTGTTTCTGAAAACTGATACACCAGTGCTCTTCTTTTAAATCTTCAAAAATTATTTTGTATTTTAAATTCTAGAGAGAGAAGTTCATTATTTAAAACATGGGTTGGCCAACTTTCTGTAAAGGGCCAGATGGTAAATATTTTAGGCTTTGCAGGCAACATGTTCCCTGTTACATATATATACATACACACACAATTTTTTTTTAACAAACCTTTAAAAATGTAAAAATCATCATTAGCACTTGTGCTGAAAACAGAAGGGCAGAATCTAGCCAGGAGGCCATAGTTTGCCAACCCTTGGTTTAAAGGAGCACTGAGCTAGTCTATAAAGGAGGCAATATCTAAATGAACAATTATGTTGACATTTTAAAATGTTATTTGGAATTTTTGAAGGTAGGCAAAATTATTTACATCAAAACTATCACTATTTAATTTCTCAAAAAATATTAGAATCTTCAGAATCAACATAATTTGAGTCAATTATTTTACTATATTCTCATTCTCTGTAATTACACATACGGTAATTTAAAATATACCTAATTAGTAAATATTTGTTAATGCTAAGTTCTTCATGTGCACAACCAGAAACCAGAGCTACTAAAAATGAAGTGTTGCTAGTCTCACTCTGCAATATGCTGTGACAGGGTATTACTTCTCTCATCCTCCTAAATAGGAAAGGTTAGCTTTACCTTGGGACAGTTTTTGTTTCTTAAGTGACTGTAAGTTTAAGCCACTCTTGAATTAGGGGATCAAGTCTGTCCAGTATGGACTCATTCCAAAGCCTCAAATCACTTCAGGTAAGATTTTCCCCTCTCTCCATTGCTTAGAACCTCCAAAAGCGAGGCACACCTGAGGCAACACCACATGGATCCCCCGGTGACCCCTGTCCTGCCACGCAAGCTGGGGGCCAGAGAGAAAATTCAGGAGTGCTCCTCCTTGGTCATTTTATTTCTTCAAAGAAACAATGGGGATTATCCTTAAATCCCTGGTGGTTATATTCCACACTCCCACAGCTGCTGGCATGCCTTTGAAAATGCTATGAATGCAGGGTTCACACGTAAACTGTGACTCCTAACCTCAGGGATTTTTCCCGAGCAGTTAACAGCAACAATAAAAAAGGTCTGAGTACTCAGCATCAAGGAGATAGAGAAGAACACATAACTTGCTCACTATTCTTACCTGACTTATCAGCTGAGGATCTAGAGTTTGAATGAAAAATCCCAGCAGTGGAAGTAAAAGGCTGAGTGTCTGTTGAACATAAGGTTGACCTGTTACCTTAAACAAGAAGCACAAAATAATTTTGGTGAAAATTTTCAATTACATGAGAATAGCAACCTTTGCATTTATTATATACCAGGCGATATGCTAAGCACTTTATTACCTCACTTATTCCTTATAACTGTGAGACAGGTATTATTACCCTCACTTTAATAAGAAAAAGGGGCAGAAAGGTTAAATAATTTGCTCTAGATCACAGAGCTAGGAAAAAGAGCCATGTTTCAAACCAAGATTTAACTCAGATGGGGATCTAATTACTTTTATCTGAAAGTCACTGAAAAAGCTTGTTTATTCCTTAGTCTTCTTAAAATTCCATTTCTCCTCTCCATAATTGTTGTTTCTATCATGATATTGCAAGCTATATCACCAGGAGAGGTCCTCAGTGAATATTTATTGAATGATTTGTAAGGATCAGAGGAAAGTACTCAGTGAAGTCAAAATGCTGCAGTAGTGAAATCTGACCTTATACATAAACTTTAATGATAAAACATCATCTGCAAAACCATTTCTATTATTTCCCAAGTGTGAATGTTGCCTTCAGCTTCCACTGACCGGGACAACCAGAGGTTACACATTTATTTCAACTTAAATGTCATATTTAGATATTTAACTAAATATGATTTCTAAATCACAATGATCTGTGGAACATACATCATTCTAATTCTAGCCTGATCATCACCTGGCTTTCCGGCTTTTCTGGAGAAGAGTAATACAAATTAGCCACAGCCATTTACTTGCCCCTTCCACCTTTAAGCCACATCACTCTCCATTGCCCAAAAGAGTTTTATAAAAGACCCTAGAATAACAAACAAGCTATACCAACCAAAGAGAGGAGAAAACAATAGAAGAGATTTTTAAAAAAAACAGGATCCAACTGGTCTTGAAACTAGTTAGCTAGAAGATCACTGTCACTTCTGTAGGTTCTAGTTTTACTGATATAATTCTATCACACTCTTAAATAGAACTGGCTGAAAGAGTACAAGTAGGTATTTTAAGTTCTAACCGCAAGTTCTACCAAGAACCTAAAGAAATTACATACATTTTACTCTACAGGGAAATTTCAGTATTATTCTTTTTTCAATATTTTATTTGTTCTTCAGGGAAATGATTAGTTGCTTTCCTTACCAGTTTAATGTTTAAAAGAGCCCAAAGCTGACTCCCAACTTCCTTAACTGCAGTTTGCTGTCCCATATCCAGAGCTTCGCTAGCAGAATTACACACGGCAAGCAAAGCAGAGAGCACTGGGTTCTAGAGGGGAGAGGCAGGGAAAGGACCTGAGTTTAGATACCAGTCTAAAGGAGCTGGAACCCAGTTACCTGGAGGTTCTGAGTTACTTACCACTCTTCATAAAAACCCACGTAGAATTATATTTCTAAGACCCAAAACCATCTCTTCAGCGATTTCTTTAATACATGTATATTTTGCTAAAACTAATTTTCCTTATACACAGAAACATTTGCTTCATTTTTCTAAATAAAGAAACTTTTTTTCCTTTTAGGTTGAAAATTTAACAAAATGGAAACAGCATCATATTTTAATAAATAGGTTTGATACAAATGGCCAGTATGGTCAAGCTAATTTATAATCTTCATCAACTAAAAATTTTAGTTTTTTACATTATGTACTTAGCAGTCTTTTAAAGTTACCAGATTATTGTTGCTGCTGTTTTTATAACCTTTAAAATTTTTCAGCAACACTGCATTCAATAAACAAATATAGTACTTAAGTGCACTATCTAGAATTTGAAACTAAAGACAATTTTCCCTGGATTCGCTCTTATCTATACATCACATCTCTCTCCGACTGGCCGGGAATGGGGTTGGTCTGGTCGTGGTAACAATCAGTAACCTTGCCTTTCATCCATTACACGTCAACAACCACACTTAATTTTATATAATTACCATACAGCTTTTAATTTATGATTTACTTATTTCCTTTTACAAATAAGCATGTTAAATGACCTGCTGAACTAAAGTTTTGGTCACAGAGCAAAGATCTGCTGAATTTTAGAAAATAGATGCTTTTATTTTATCTAATACAAAAGACTTTTTGTCTTTACTATAGAAATCTGTGCACAAAAACTGCAAAACCTGAACAAGTTCACCTACTCCTAACTAGGTATTTAATAGTTTTCCCAAAATAAAGGCACATAAAAATTTATATTTCCTTTCAATGTATGTAAATGTTTTAAATTATCTTGATGATTATGGTCAAGTGCCATTATGTAACAGACTATCAGAACATTTACACTCAGTATAGAAATATAAGTCCTGAGAAAACCCTGAACTCATAATTTAAAACTGCAAATAGGTCCTCATCCCCTTGAATGCCCTGTCTTCATCCTTGCTTGATTCTTCTCTACTTATCACAAACTGATATATAATACATATATTATTAATATATATATTTATTACTTCTCTGTCCACAGCTAAGCTAGAATGTAAGTCCATGAGAGCAGGAATTTTTGTTTGTTCTGTTTGTTTGTTTTGTTCCCTGATATATCTCCAATGCCTAAAACAGCTTGGCACATATGAGCACTCAAAATATGAATGAATGAATCAAAGAATGAGCAAATAAACGCAACTACATGTACTATATTCAGTTTTTTAAATTGTATTTTTCTTTACTTACAGATGAACTTCTTTTTTATTCCATTATTTTAAGAGGGAGCATTCTAAATAGAAAGGTACATAAAAGCTCTGAAGAGGTTTGCATAAAATGAGGGTTGTACATCAAACAGAAGAATCATGTCTGCCTAATCCAGAGATATGTCAGCAAAAATACTACAAATAAAGTATTTCATAATGTGTTTAATGTTGTTCCAATGTGTCTTGAGCTACAGACACTCTCCCCCCCTAACATTTACATCAATCAAGATAATAGTAGTTTCTCAAAGACTTTTACAATGTAGAAATCTGAACCTCTTGCTAGATTCTAACCTGAGGGCACAACCTGTCTTTTCAACAATACATCCCCAGTAACTGAGCTTAATAAACAGCTACTGAATGAACCAAGGCCATCAAAATTATCTTACCAGAGACTCAAGTTCTCCCAACGAGCGACTGCTGCTTAGCCACTTCCTGCACTCTGCGGTGCCTGATCTGCTGACCTCAAGTGCAGTGTGTTTCCTAAGCTCAGCAGGTAATGCCTGAAAGGAAATATACTGCCACAGAAGCAGATTTTCTGCTTCTTTTGGGGAAAATTTCTGGATAAACTCCACCTGAAACAAATTGTTAAAGAAACAAAAGTAACATAAAACAGTCTAGTGAATGGATACACCAAAGCTAAGTATTAGCTTCCATATTTAATATTTTTAAAAAGTTCTTAACTGAATAGCAGTATCACAAGGTACCAGACCAAGGTAGCTTAAATGAACACACATTTTAGCCGTTATTCTTGTTGTTGCTGCATTTGTTTCCAAAATGAAAAACACAGGTTAAGTGGAGCACGATATAAATGCATTAAGAAATGTTAAATAATGTATTTCATTATTAGTCACATCAGCTATTTTACATGCTCCTACCCAATAATTCTATTTTTTCCTAAGAATTTGTGTACTCATCACCTTGCACAGCTCAGTCAAAAGTAATATTCCAAAATATGCCAATGAGATTGATTTAGCCAACTTTTGTGGCTTACTACTCAGCTGATTATCATAGAGAACTTAAAGAAGCAAAGGTCATAGGTTCAGTTTTCCAATGGACTAGCCGCCAGCTCGGTTCTACTTTAGACAACATAGGAAACTCATTCACAAGTGTTCAGGATAGTATGGTTGGCAAATCCATTCTACCACTGAAATAATTCAAAGTGCTTGCCAGGTTAATAGGAAAACAGTACTGTTTTAAAACGTGTTGTCAACAGACTAGATAAAAATGGAAAACAAAAGTTCTAAAAAAAAAAAAGAGTTAAAATATTAAATTAGTTTCTTGTGGAAAAACAGCAAAAACTGGTGCACTTACTAATTTAGGTATACTCTAACTAGGAATATTAATGTAATTTTTTAGAAGAATAATTCAATTTACAATCCAAAATCTACTCACTGAAATTTTTCCTACATCAAAAATGAAAAAAAACCCCACTATATTAAATTTGACCGAGAAACTCTTCTACGTTATATATTAAATTTATATTTGAATTTTATTTTGTTTAGAGAAAATATTTAGCTGTCAAAACAAGGGAAAAATCATGTGGCTATCTTTTGGGATAGTTGATAAAGCTGGAAAAATTGATCCCTTCATGAGCTATGTCTATTATAATAAGCAGCTTTATTCATGAGACCAAACTGCACCAGGAAAGCCAAGAGAAATTGTGCCAACTAATAAACACATCTGTTCAAACAAGACCTTTCTTTATAATAATGAAGTCCAGTGAGTGACTGAGTTCCCTTCCCAAAATAGAACTATAAGTAATAACATCCTGGGCAACATTAAAGGGTAGGTGTTGCCAAGATTTGTTACATACAAAGACTGATTGACTGATTTACTATTCTGAGTTTGAAAACCTTGGCCTCACACCATTTCCAAGATTTAAAACTGCGGAGTGCTGACAGTTTACAAGGAGTGAAGCATAAGGGGATGACGCGCAGAGCATTATGACTTCCCTCCTTAACACTAAGAGGAAAAATACACCAGTGGGCTTAAAATGCAAATATATAAAGTAATCTTTCCTTTACATAAATATGGTAGAACAACTACAGTGTGCTTAAATCCGGCATATTATATCCTTTCCCCTCAGGTAACCTCCTGGTACTTTTCCTTGTTTCTCTAAAACAGGAATATTGTTAATTTTACACACTAAAAGATATGCAATAATTACTCCCCATATTGAAACAGTGGATACATCTTAATCACATTTTATACTTGCATTTCCCCCCCCCCAAATTATTATCACAGACACCATACTTTTTAAAGTAAACCACCACTATACTGAGATTAACTATTTTCATTTATGTTAATGCTGCATCATAGATCCAAAATCTGGGTTTTTATTTCACTATCTAAAAAGACACCATCTTGTATGCAAAAGAATTGAATAATTATTTCGAGCTTCACTGCCTGCCTCTCCTTTTCCCCTAGATGTGCTCTCTCACCTTTGCTCTTTATTCCTGCCGACTCCCTCCCAGTTCACCCTTCCTTTAGCATGACTCTCAAATGCCACCATCTCCAACAGCTTCGCTATTCCTACGTGTTCCCACACCACACGTCCCCAATAAACACCCAACAAAACCTGATTTGCACCTCAGTCTTGACACTCATCACATACTACCTTCTATTATGAGTGTTTTTATAAATTTATAATTTCTACTAGGTTATATGTTGAGATGTCATGATATAGTGCAGTGGAGTCCAAGTTTTTTATTTTAAGCAACAAAACACTATTAAAAATTTGTGAGCAAGCTTTGTATGTCTAAATAAAAGCAGATTTCCTAGGGTAAAAGGGAGTAAGGAGGCAGAGTCAACAGCCCACAGACAGAGGAGGCCCCTGAAGTAGCTGCATGAAGACTGAAAAGAATACTGGAGCTGTGGAAAGAGCACAGATTTGCGAGCACGACAGATCTGATCTGAATCCCAGCTCAGTCATTTATTATGTTTGAGTTTGGGGTAGTTCTTTAATTTCCCTGAGTTATTGTTTCTTCATCTATAAAGTGGACATAATATCATCATCTATCCCACAAGGCTGATGTAAGGACTAAAATAATTGAAGTGCCTAGCACAAAGCCTGGTCCATATTTCAGTCTCAAAAAATACAGGTTTCCTCCCTGCCTACTTTAAGAAGAGGGATGAAGTCTTAAGAGAAACGGAAAAAGAGCTGAGCATGACAGAAGAACTAACCCTTGTTAAATGCTCACTTGATGTATAATATATATACATTCTCTATCTCCTCCAGTCTCGCAACTGCCATCTTCTGAGTAATAGTATTTCAATTTTAGGATTAACTAACTCTCCCAAGGACTCTCAGAACAGGGATTCAAATTCAGGTTTGTCCCTTAATTTTTAGTACAGTAACTTGACCACAGCAGGAAAAATCAGTATTTGATAACTGAAGGAAAAAATTAATAGTAACCCCTCATTTATCTATAACTTACATATCTGATAGCTGCAATTATTTGGAAAAATTTAGAAAACTGAGAGGTATGTAAGAGAGCTCTAAACAGAGTTTATCTATAACAAAGCTTCTAGAACTCAGGGCTAACTCATTCTGAGTTGTATTATCCTAAAAATTAAAATTTCACAACCCTGGGAAAAGGATCTTATTCCCATTTTGTAAGTGAGAAAACTGAGGATCTCTTCCAGACCCCACTTCTTCAGGAAGGGCCTCCCAGTTAACAGGGCTTCTAGGAAGAACAGTGTACTGGCAACCAGGAGTAAGACATTTGATAGAGGAGAGAAAGGTATTAAAATTCTAAGAGATCTGGAGCAGACAACTCTTGAGGAGTTTTGGAGGGAAGAACAGCAACCCTAGCATGTTTTCTAGAGGGCTGTGAGGCGGGCCTGGTATGCCTTTTGCCTTGGAGACACCGGTAAGGAAGAGGGCTAGGAGGTCAGTGTGGTTCCTCTGGTGCCTGGCCAACCTCTCTCAGGCAGGAAGGCAGGCATGGGCTTGGGGTAAACACTCTAGTCAGAAATTACTCCCAGCATTTATTGAGCATCCTCTGAGCCTGGTACTATGCTAAGTGTTTTGTATATATTATCTCTAAGTCCTTACAAAATTTTTCAAAATGGTTACACATATCTGTCACTTTGTAGACAGGGAAATAGTTTCAGATAGGATGACTTGCCAAGGCACCAAGGCCTGTAACCCCCTTCACTAACCCAGTGTTTCCCCAGCTTGTATCCATGTCAGAATCATGTAGGAATTTAATAATAACAATAACAACAACAAGTTAATGAGCCTCACCTCAGAGCCACCACTCTATACCCACTCCATTCACAGGTTTAGGTCCCGGAACCTGTATTTTTTAAAAAGCTCCCATAGGAGCTCCAAACTGACTAGTCCAAGGGACTATGCAAGGCTACACAGGTTCCCGTAACTGTAGAATCTCCTCTGTCACAGCAGAGTTTGTTTTCCTCACAGTAGCAAACAACTAAGGCTCATACTTTCAGTTTTCCCCAAAAAGTTCAACTTATTTACTTAAAAAAAAAAAAAGGTATCATTATCATTAAGAGCATAATTAATATTCCAGTTCTTCAAAATAAGTTAAAAGGGGCAGAGGATATAGAACCACTTCATTTCAAGCATCTTAAATTTATGAGAAACAAGGAGAAAGAAGACAGAATTATCAATAGAATGATTATCTGTAACTTGCAGCAAAGACATTAATAAGGACTCTCTCCTTGACCAAACTTACGTCAGGCTTTTCTTAGCCCTCCTCTCAAGTAGCCTTTGACCTCCGGCTTGTGTCCATCTTTTTTGGGCCTGCATCATCCAGTTTTGGCAAGAACCCTGCTAAGTCAATTTAGAAAAAATCCCTCACCCTTGGTATCTGATCACCCTGGTCTGTGTTCAGCAAGAATCTTGTCAAGCCAGAATCACCCCCTGACTCCTGATGCTTCTTCTTAGTAATTTTTATCCACTGACCCCCACTCTGCTCCTTGATCACAGAACCGCACTAGTTTATGCTGTATTCAGAAATGAGCCCAGTTCTACACTGAAGTCTCTTTGCTCCTATTGCAACAGCTCCGAATAAAATCTGTTTTTCTCACTTTAACTGCTGTATAGCTCTGGCTTTTCTTTAACATCAAAATCTAAACACACCTAAAAGCAATAACCAAAGCAATGAAGACATTAAAAATTTATGTTCAGATCATGTCAGCATTTAAATGTAGAACAAATGGGGGTCAAAAAGCCTTCCAAAGTATCTGGATCCAATTCTCCTCAGGTGCTCAAAGACAGTGACGCAGATGGTATCCTTGCCTGCTGGGGTGGGGTCATGAAGAAGAAGAGGCGCCTCAATAGTACTGATAGGCTGGTGAGCTGATGGCATTCTCCGGGACAAGATTTTATCTGGGAAAGGCAGGAAAGAGAGGAGAGATTGACTGACTTAAAATCATATAAGCTTGTAAAATAGCTTTTACAAGCTTTTATATGCCAAAATATTAACAGCAGCTCTTTCTGGGAAATAACCTGGGTAATTTTAATTTTTAATTTGGAGCTTTTCTTTATTTAATTTTTTCTCTTCCATGAACCTAGATTACTTTTATAATGAGAAAACAATTTTTTTAAAAATTTTTATTTATTTATTTATTTATTTATGGCTGTGTTGGGTCTTCGTTTCTGTGTGAGGGCTTTCTCTAGTTGCGGCAAGCGGGGGCCACTCTTCATCGCGGTGCGCGGGCCTCTCACTGTCGCGGCCTCTCTTGTTGCGGAGCACAGGCTCCAGACGCGCAGGCTCAGTAGTTGTGGCTTACGGGCCTAGTTGCTCCGTGGCATGTGGGATCTTCCCAGACCAGGGCTTGAACCCGTGTCTCCTGCACTGGCAGGCAGATTCTCAACCACTGCGCCACCAGGGAAGCCCCGAGAAAACAATTTTGATATTACTTAAGAACAGTACTTTGGAATTTCTATTTCTAATTACCATTTTGATTATAACTTGGTATGTTAATTCCCCTGCTCAAAGATAATTCATGGAATTTTTTAGATCTAAGCACAAAAGTGCAGAGGTAAATCTCTATAAGATGGAGGCTTCATTAAAAGATTTTATAAATTCCTATCATAATGTACTAGGAGAGCTTTTATTTAAAGTAGATATAATACACATAACATAAAAATCACTCTTTGTTTTGTGCAAGACGTGTTGAGGATTTAGTAAAGTAGGTAAGCGCTCCAGACCATTAGCCATGGAGATAAAGATGTCAGGCTGTCTGGTTATCATACACCTCACTGGATTTAGTCTACAATATCCTTATAAGGTAAACCAAGAAATATATGACACAATGACTCTACTAAAAGACGAAAGACACATGGACCCACATAAGATCAGGTCATGACCATCTTATACGGAACATAAACATCTTGGAATTTAAAAGCAAAAAAAGACCAACATTGAAAAGATTAACATAAGTTGTCATTAAATAATTTTCTCTTTGTATCCATTCACAAAGCATTACTTCTTTTTTTTAAAAAATTTTTATTGGAGTATAGTTGCTTTACATTGTTGGGTTAGTTTCTACTGTACAGCAAAGTGACTCAGCTATACGTATACGTATATCCTGTCTTTTTTGGATTTCCTTCCCATTTAGGTCACCGCAAAGCACTGAGTAGGGTTCCCTGTGCTATACAGTAGGTTCTCATTAGTTATCTATTTTAAACATAGTATCAAGTGTATGTATGTCAATCCCCATCTCCCAGTTCATCCCACCACCCCACCTTCCCGCCCCCTTGGTATCCATAAGTTTGTTCTCTACGTCTGTGTTTTTACTTCTGCACAAAGCATTACTTCTTTTCCCAAAAGGCATCGATCACTATCACATTTAGTCCCTCTCAGAAAGAGATACAACAAAATCAAGAGTCAGATTGTCTAAGTCATTTCAGAGAGGGGGGTTGCGGGGTGGGGAGAGAGAGAGAGAGAGAGAAAGGGGGGAGGAAACAGTAAGAAGAACTCTTGGTCATCAACATTAAAGCTAACTCCTATTTTCTACTTTACATTCAATTTTAAATTTATCCTCAATCAACCTAGTCTTTCTTTCCCAGAACAATCAATGAAACTCCATAAAATTTTGAAAATATGAGACAATTTCCCCAGTGTTACACTCTTTCTAGTATATCTTTCTCAAAGCATCAGCATTAATGAAGAGCAAAGAAACTGTCAAAACAATTTAGCTACCATGCTATTTCTCCTTTTGATATTCACTTTAAGATATCATATCCCCAAAGGAAGTGCAAGGAAAGTGGGTGTTTTAGGCCTTATAATTCTACTCACCAGATGAGCCACTATGGTGACATGGTGGGCACAGAGTTCAGCAGTCCCATATCTGTGATTTAAAGAGAAAGCAATCTTCATACAATTATTTATACAATTATTCAGAAAAGCAAGGAGATGACTTCCATAAAGCACTAAATATTCTAAACTGCAGTTATTCCATGGCCAAGGAATATCATAATATACAAAACTACCTAAGCAATAGGTTCTATTGACTTGAACCAAAGAAAGGAAAGAGGGAATTCAGTCTCTAATTTAGTGCTATGATATGAAATCAAACCATTTTGGGGGGCTGTTAAAGGATTATCAAGACAGAATTTTTCTATAAACTTACAAGTATAAAGTCATTTACTGTCAATCACTACTATAAATCAATCCAAACCCCAAAAAAAGTAAGTATGTTGTACCGAGCAAGGAAGCACCATGCGTCCATAGCTAGCAAAGAGGTGATCATATTAGCACTAAGCACAGCATTCAACAGAGCAGTGTCCTAATGAAAAACAAAAAGCTATGATAAATTATCATTAATATTACATTTCTCAAAATAAAACAACAAAATACTATCACAATCCAAAAAAACAACAGATCCTCAGTAGGAAAGCTCTACTTTCTAGTATCTGAAAGAACCTATGTTGCCATTCCCTCAACATTTATTGAGCACCTACTACAATGTTAAGCATTGTGCTGGGCTACAGAGATTCAAAAGTGGTTTTCAATGTGGTAACTCAATCACAAGACTCCAGAGAAATTCTCTATGTAGGCTGAAATTTTTAAAACAATATATACAATACACACGCCTATACTTTTGTTTCTGCCATAAACCATTCAAATACGATATTTAATATGTGCTGAATATTATCCATTGCATAATATCTTAAATGATACTGATCCTTAAGTAAATTCTAAGAATGTTTTCCCTAAAATTTTATCAACATCTTTTCTAATCCAATTACACTAAAAAAAAAAATCCACATTAAGCCTAGGATCTATCTATAGGAGACTTGGTACTACATACTATTTACTTCTCCTTTTCTTTTTATGAAACTGAATTAGGTGAAATCCTACCCATTTTTCCTCTTCTCACACTGTCTTTCCGTACCTTCCCACCCAAAATGTTTCCTCAAATATTTTAGCTAAATATTACATCTGAATACTATAGGACCCTAGGATTACCATTTCCTAGGAGCCAACTGAATTAAAGGGTAAAATGTGCAAGCTGAGGGAATGACATTCAAAAATAAATACACATTTACTACCCCACACTTTCTTCTATATCTGAATCACAATTTCAATGAAAAGAAAGCAAAAGTGTAATCTCAGCTTAGCCCAGCAAGTAACAAACTTACCAGTTCAGGGAACAGTGAGGGATGAAGGGAAGCAATAAATGTACACAGATGAACACAAACGTGCTGATATAAGGTGACAGCAACCTCAGTTTGCCCTTTACTCTTTACTTCCTGTAAATGAACAGGTAGAGACAGTTCACCAGAACACTGCTCAAAACTGGAGAAAATGGCTTTGAGTAGAGACACCCTGCAGGGAAATTGAGAACATTGAACCCAAGATTATTAACATTTAACAATTAGCAGGTGTAATAATATGACATATGGAGGTTTATCTTAGCAAAGCCAAATGTTTCAAGATGTATATATCAACAACAGTTTCCAATATGTGTGAATATGTATCCGTAAAAATAAAATATAGAGAAATCCCTTAAAGGAGAAGAATTTTCATATATATCTTTTATCATTTACCAAGTGTTTATCATAATACAGAACTATACAAAGTCTAAGACAAAATTCATCAAGGAACTTAAATAGCTAAGCTAGGTAGCATATATAAAATAGAAACTAGGTATTATCATTCAGATAGGGAGGGGTTATTTTAAGATTTAAATGATTTAAGAATTCTTCATAGAGGATTTAAATAACAAATTAAAAATAGGCAAACTATAACAGGTAAAGAAGACAAAGCCTGAGTATAAGGTAGACAGGAATCACCAGTCTGACAGAAGCAAGGTATATGTGTAGAAAATGAGTGAAACGATAAGGAGCAAAAGTAGATGATGACAACAGAATGGGTGGGTTTTAAATGCAAAGCTGGGGAGCTGAGATATTACGCTTTAGTTACTGAGCAGGAGAACAGGAAGCTCAGAGCTGGGGTGTAAGGAGACTAACTGGCAGTGGTACACAGGATGCCACTAAAGGATAGGATAAAAAACTAGGGCACAGCAATAACCCAGGAGGTAAGAAACTAGAGCCTGGTGTTGGCAAGGAAGAGGAATACAAGTGAAATTTCCCAGGAAATAACTTATAGTGTCTAAGCACTCTATTTAACAGAGCTCATTTTTAAATGTTACTAACTACATCTAGTCTGCTACACTCAATGTTTATAACACTATTAGGCAATACCTTCTAAAAGAGTGGACAAAATTAAATTATTTTCAGTGCCTATCGCAGATTTATGTATTTTATATTTTTATTAAGTAGCAATATGCATGAGGTCTACACAGTAACTATTAATTAGAATATGTGACATAACAAAGAACTTAATTTCAAGGTCATTGCAAACAAATAGGGCATTCTAAACCATGGTAATGTGATTGGATATCAACAACACGTTTACTACCTGGTTGTAGCTTCTGAGACCTGGCTCTCTGTGCACCACAGGGTCTGCACGTCCTCAGGCTGAGAGGGCAACTCATCCATGATGACAACCAGCAGCAGACACTGTGGAAACTGTAGTTCACACGGCAGCTCTTAAGGTGGTAAAATTAAGTTACAACAAATTGGTAAACACATACTCTACATACTTTCAGCAGAAATCTGATTGTAATACATAAAAAAATTAGAGGCATAATTTTTAAAAAGCAGAAATATGTTCCAAGAAAAGAAAGTAGAAGAAATTTTAAATAAAATTTTTAAAACTTAAAAAAAGGATGACTGGGACTTCCCTGGTGGTGCAGTGGTTAAGAATCCTCCTGCCAATGCAGGGGACACGGGTTCGAGCCCTGGTCTGGGAAGATCCCACATGCCGTGGAGCAACTAAGCCCGTGCACCACAACTACTGAGCCTGTGCTCTAGAGCTCACGAGCCACAACTACTGAGCCCGTGTGCCCCAACTACTGAAGCCCGTGCATCCTAGAGCCCGGGAGAAACCTGCACACTGCAATGAAGAGCAGACCCCACTCAACGCGACTAGAGAAAGCCTGTGCACAGCAATGAAGACCCAACGCAGCCAAAAATTAAAGAAAGAAAGAAACAGGATAACTGTATAAGAGAAAATTACCCTGTCTCTAACATGTAATAATTAATAAGAGATGATTCAACACTAAATCTGTTTTGAAATTTACCTAATTTACTGTCCAAAACCGCTTCCACGAAAGGTTGGAATTTGAGAAGCTGAGTGACAAGTGGATCCAGTGTGACCAGGAAAGCACCTGCTATTTCCTCCTGTTGTGCTGTAGAAATCCCAGCAGCATACAGGCTTGGAGGAAACTTACTGGGAAGGGAGGGAAAAAACTCATTCATTAATAACTATCTTCAAATTTTAGGTAGAGGTAAGTACTGATGTTCTTCCAGCAGTGAAAATATATTTAAAAATTAAGTAGCATGTGTTTTATAAAACAAAATTCAAAGTACTGAACTGATACCATAATTCTATGAAGAACCTCTGAACTAAATAACATGGCTATAATTCTATAAAATTAAAAGTGTATAATCTTAAAGAAAATGCTGGTATGGTTTTGATGCATTTTAATACATTGTTGACAATGATATTCTTAAAAAATATTGTAAAAACATGAATCAAATAACTAGTAAAAACATATGTAAAAAAGATATTTCTGATAAATTCTGCGGTAATTACTTCCATTGAAAGTTATTTTAAAATAGGTAAAATGCTGAATGTACTATGAATTTAATGCTCAGTTTCTCAGAAGCAAGAGCTTTATAAGAACAAACTGTATACTAACACTGAAGGGAGATGCAAAGAATTTCATGGAAAATGTCTCAGTAACTGAGGTTTAAACTAAACTTCGATCAAAACCTATGTGAAATAAGATATGTATTCAGTATTTTTTGCCATGTTATTTTAACTGTGGCAAATTTGATAGTACATGAGAAAACCCTGTCTAGCAGGGGATGACAGCATTTAAAAGGAAGCACTTAACACTTGAGGCCTTTGTAGTGTGATGGAAGAAGCACCAGTCTGTCAATTACTAGTTATGTGACTTTGGTTCATTCATTCGACCTCCCTGAGCCTCACTTTCTTCACTTGTAACACTGATTCAGAGTTGTGAGGACTAAATTATAAGTGAAATTATAAGGTGAAAGACATATAAAATACAACAAAAGTAAGGAAACTCCATAGATTTGAACTACAGCTACTTAACATCAAAGCAAGTATGTGTTTTTCAATCAAATGATACATTTTTAAATTAATTTATTTGACAAATGTTTATAAAGTGCCTATGTATATGCCATGTACCTTTCTAGGAGTGTGATATAGTAGTAAACAGAATATACAAAGTTACTGCCTTTACCGAGTGTATACTCTAATGAAGGGGAGAAGTTAACAAGTAAGTGAGTAAGTAAATACACAATACAGTAGATGTTAATAATTGCTAAGGTGGACAGGAAATTCCATTGAATTTCTACTTGAAATTCTATTGAATTCTGTTTGAATATGGGTCATTTGAGAGTTTGTGCAGAGAAGTCACATGATCTAATTTATGTTTTATCACTCACTTCGGCTACTGTATGGAGAACAGACCAGAGCAAGGCAAGGGTGGAAACAGAGACAGCAGATAAGAGGTTGTTTTGCAAAAATGCAGGCAAGAAAATAATAGTGGATGAGACTGAATGGTAGCCGTTTAGGTGGTGAGAAGTGGCTGGATTCTGTTTATATACACTGCATATACATACTTATACTGAAGGTGATACTGACAGAATTTGCTAATGGACTAGATGAGGGGTATGAGAGCAAGACAAACATCAAAGATGACAGGAAGGTTTTTGGCCTGATCAATTTGAAGAACCAAATTACCACTTAAACTGAAATGAGGACGCTATAAGAGGAGCAGATTCTGGGGGGTGGGGGAGTGGGGGATAGATGAAATGGGCTGGAATCAGGAGTTTGGTTTGCGTCAATTTAAGTACAGATGTCCTGATTGGCAGTTAGACATTAAAGGGGAGAGACATAAATTTAAAGTCTTGAGACTAAATGACCATAGAGGAGAGGAGAGGCCTGAAGACGGAGTGCTGGGGCACACCCAACTTAAAGCAGCTGGAGAGATGAGGAGGAACCCGCTGAGGAAGGAGAGGTGTCTTGGAAGTCAACAGAAGAAAGAGTCCAAATGAAAGGGTTAAGTGCTGCTGACAGGTTACATAAGCTGAAGCCTAAAACTGCCCACTAGAGGTAGCAACATGGAGTCACTGATGATCTTGACAAGAGCTGTTTTGGTGAAATAGTGGAATAGAAAGCCTGACGGGAGTAGCTTCAAAAAAGAAAGTAGAGACAGTGGTAAAGACAACTCTTTCTAAACACATGCAGAAAAATGGGAAGGTGTTTATTTGGAGGAGGACGTAGAGTCGAGAGATTTTGTTTTATATTGTTCTTAAGATGGGAAAAATAACAGCATGTTGGTATACTCATGAGAATGACTAAGAAAGCAGGGAAGATTGATGATGCAAGAGGGAAAAGGAACACCTGCTAAAGCAAGGTCTCTGAGCATGTAAGACAGGGTGAAATCCAATGAATAAATAGACGCTGGCCTTAGATAGGCACACAGACAGCTCACTCATGGGACAAGGAAATATATGGGCCTAGATACAGATAGAATAGTTGTTGTGTCAGAAGGAGAATATGGAAGCTCTCTTTCAATTGCTTCCACTTTTCTCAGTGACACACACAGTGAGGACATTAATTGACAATGAGAAATGGGGAGGTGGTGCTGGAGATTTAGGATGTTTGAAGAGGGAGAGGTATGAAAAGCTGTCTGGGAGACTAAATGGATTAAGGAAGTATAAGAGGGTTGCTGATGAATGAGCTGACAGAGTCTTTCAGTGTCAAATCAAGGGCTCTTCTGAGGTTACTATCAATTTTAGATGTCATTTAGCCCTCATCTAAATTATGACACCCTTTCTGTAACTCACTTTTTTTCTGAGATGGAGTCAACTACTACTTGAATTAAATCTCACAGAAGTAAAATAAAAATTAAGAAAGATAAAAAACGGTATGCTGATACAAAATGTATGCACGTATATATAACCTCCTTTTTTTTTCCTTCGGTATTTATCATCATACCAATATTCATCACTTGGGTATAAAGTACTAGTTAAGAATATAAAGATAAGTAAAACTCATACGGAACCTATTCCTTAAAAGCTTCCGTCTCCATTAATTTTAAGCAAGCAGATAAAAATTCACTAAAACATTAAGAAAAAATTACTGTGATATTTTATTTTTAAATGATATACATTAATGTTTGCATGGCTCAAATGGCTCTATTACATTTTAATGGTCATATAGCAGTCTTCTTACCTGTGTACCTGAAGATAAAGCTGGTGCAATGTACAGCAAGAATCAGACAGGAAAGGAAGAAATTCCTAAAAATAAAGCAACTCTATTCACTCTTTATACACAATGTGCTTTGTTAAAATAGATCATCTCATCAAAGGCATGCAAAATAAAATAAAATCCCAGATGTGCTACATAGGGAAAAAAATTTTCTTGCATGAGAAGAAAAAAGGGGATGAGGCTAAAAGCACCTCAAATTCTTTACTGTTAAAACTATCAACACAACCACAATTAGGAGCTATCATTTACTGAATATCTCCAAGTGCTCAGTAGACATGTAGTGACTTTACGTACATTATTTTAGTCCTCTCAAAGATATTATGACATATTACTGTCCCCATTTTATAGACTAGAAAGCTGAAGCTAAGGTATCAAGCAACCTGAGCCACATAACTTAAAACCAGTAGGGCTGGGATTCAAGTACAGTTGTGACTGCTCTATCCATTATGGTTATGCTATCTCTTAGAATGTCAAAGAAATAGTTTTAACTGTATTATATGATATAGAAAACAAGCTGATAGTTAATTATTTAAAAAATTTAAATTCCCCTGAAAGAAAAGAATTGGTTTAAAAATGGTATAATTAGGCACAATTTTGCCTCCTAACAACTCCGGCAAATATCAGATGGGTAACTGCTCAACAAGTGCCACTGGCGCCAGGACCCTCCCACCCTGTACCTCTGCCACTGAAATACACACCCTGAGAGCTGTAGGGAACCCGGTGTTAGAGCAGCCAACTACGGTAAGTGGTAGTGGCCCCGAAGGATGAACTCGGACAGCACACCAATAAGGACGGCAATGTGCCAGTAGTCAGTGAGCCTGCCATGGAGTTCTGACTAATAAACAGTCATCAGAGATCCTTATCTTTTCCTCAGAAAGGAGGAAGACAAGGTCAAAAACAAATTCAACATGGACAATAGTTTTGTTTTTTCTTTTAGTTACAAATATTTATTACTATTGGTATTTCTTTCACTGGCTGCTATAAGTATTCTCTCCTCTTTTTTCCAAATAATCTGCCTAGACAGCTTATCTATTCTATTCATATATCTTCAACAATCACTATGCTATCCTGATGACTCCAAATAGACAGGTCTTCTTAAAATTATCACACAGTTTGAACATTTAAACTTTAACAACCTAATTTAGAAATATGGTAGAAATAATTTATAAACAGTATTTAAAGGCAGATTGAATTACCTTCCGAAAACTGATCTGTGCTTATAGAAATAATTTTGTTTATGCTTACAGAAATAAGTTTTTCAGAAAACTGAATAAAACTAGTAACAATATGGACTTCCCTGGTGGCGCAGTGGTTAAGAATCTGTCTGCCAATGCAGGGGACACAGGTTCAAGCTCTGGTCCAGAAAGATCCCACATGCCGCAGAGCAACTAAGCCCGTGTGCCACAACTACTGAGCCTGTGCTCTACAGCCCAAAAGCCACAACTACTGAGCCCATGAGCTACAACTACTGAGCCCGCGTGCCACAACTACTGAAGCCTGTGCACCCTAGAGCCCACGCGTCACAACTACTGAGCCCATGCGCCGCAACTACTGAAGCCCGCACGCTCTAGGGCCTGTGTGACGTAACTACTGAGCCCGCGTGCTGCAACTGCTGAAGCCGACGTGCCTAGAGCCCGTGCTCTGCAACAAGAGAAGCCACCGCAATGAGAAGCCCACGCACTGCAACAAAGAGTAGCCCCTGCTCGCCGCAACTAGAGAAAGCCCACACGCAGCAATGAAGACCCAATGCAGCCAAAAATAATAAATAAATCTTCAAAAAAAATTTAAAAAAACAAATCTAGTAACAATATGATGGTAGCAACTTAAATGATATAACAGATGCTCAATGTTTAACAATTAACAATATCAAACCAAAAACCCTACAAAATATACTCTTGACTAAATAACTTCAAAAGATTGTTTTTGGCAGGAATAATAAAAACAGGATAACTTACAGTGTATTGTTGATTTTACATTCACGCATTATTAAAAAAAATAAGCCTTACCTTAGTATAGTGCAAAAGGGAGTTGGCAAAGAAACGACACAATTTGAGTGTTTTCTGAAATAATCTGCAGTCAGTATTATCCTGTTCCAAAAAAAGGAAATAAGAAAGCACAATAAATAGGAAAAGAACATGAAATTAGCTAAACTTGTAAATGAGACAATATTTTCTAAAAAGATCTCTTAATAAACAGAGTGTAAACATTTTCCATAAAAATTAATTCTTCTCTGAGTTGTTAGAAGCAATACGAACACACAACAATGATAAAGATATGTCAAAAAATTAAACTCTACATCACTGAAATCTTAATCTATAACAGCAAAAGAGGTGATCATTTTTGATTGATCTGAAAGTGAAAGAAACTTTAATACCTTATTGTTTTTTGCTATATGGGGATCAGTAGATGGTCAAAAGAAAAAGGTCTTACAAACAAATAAAAGAATGAGATATAAAAGAAAACAGGTAAGACATGAGAAGGCAGTTCACAGAAAATACAAATTTCCAATAAAATAAAATTGAAAAACTCTAAATTACAACCTAATTACATATCTTTTGAAGGGGGAGGGGAGAGGACTATTTGATTAGCAAAGATCTAAGACTGATAATATCCCAAAGTTGAGGAAGTGGAGTAGTAAGCACTTAATTTTAACATTTATGGGAGCATAAAATAATACACTCTTTGCATTACTATTAAAAGCTAGAGTGTTATAAATTCCTTGACCCGGTAGCAATCCCACTTTTGGAAATATATCCTATAGAAATACCAGCACAGGTATGCAATGCAATCTTTCTTATATAATGAAAATGGAAATAAATCCAGTATCCATCAACTGGAGAATGGTTAAATAAATTCAAGGTATAAAATTGGATGATGAATACATAGATTCATTATTAAAAAAAAAAAATTCAAGGTATATTCATAAAATGTAGTAGCATAGAGCTATTAAAAGGAATTGGGTAGATATACCTTCACGAATATAGAAAGCCCTAAGACAGATTAAGTAAAAAAATCATGCTGCAAAACAATACGTATAATATCATCCTATTATTATTTTTAAATGTGTGTTATGTGTTAATATTTCCTCCCTAATCCTCCCAAAATAAATCGAAATCTTACCTGTGGTTCTCTGTAGCAGATGAAAGTAGGATTTCACTGTTCATGTTAGGTATTTGTGTAATGTGTGAGGGTTTTCTGAGCATTTGTAAGTTGATAAAACACTGGGTAATGCCAAGATATCTATGTGTATACAGGGGATGTAGAGGACAGTGGAGTCACCCTACCTGGATTGAAATCCTGGCCTTACCACTACCTCTGCATGATCGTGGGAAAGTTACCAAGCCTCTCTATGAGGGTGCAATGTGGCTTACACTAAGGTTACTGTGAGGTTTAAATAGTGTCTGACACTTAGGCAACTTAGCTTAATAAATATTGGTTGTTATGTCATCCAAATGTGTAATACACACTATAATCCAAAGAGCTTTAAATTAGTACCTTAAAATTAAGTCAAACAGATACATTATTATTTTTTATTATTATTATTATCTTTAATTTGGAGAATAATTTCAAATGAAATAACTTTATTAACTGTGTATGTTCAATCTCTTTCCAAAAATATATCAAAACCTTAATTAAACCAATCAAAATGGAATTGAATGATCCACTAATTGAGTATGACCCTTCATTTTTATCTTTTATAAAAATATTTGGAAATAGTCAATTTTCCTCAGCAAGAGTAAGTTAGATGAAAATTCACCTCTTTGATAATTATGAATATGAACTCTCTCATATACTGCTATGGAAGTTTAAAAGGACAGAGATTAAAAATGAATCTAAGATACTTATAAGATACTCAATAAGAAATTTTATTCGGCTTAGATGTCATATCACAAGAAACTGTTCTTGACTTCATGATTGGGTTCCTACCTTTACTCACATAGGCCAACCCGCAATTCTCCAAAGATGACACTAGTCTATAATTACCTGCTTATACTATCTCCCAACCTAGACTATAAGTTATTGGCGGCAGAAAGATGTGGCTGGCTTAGTACCCAGCACATTTTCTGGCACACAGTAAGGACTCTGGAGATAGCTGGTAAATGAATTAAATGAATAAATGTTGACACACAACTTATCATGTTTGCCTACTTAAAATTTTTCTTTCTCATTCAAGAGGAAATTGTATAAGATTTGGTTGAAGACTCTGGTTTTACTTCATTACTAAATAGCATACCAATTAAATCTAGAGCTGATTTTCACATTTTCAAAAAGCAAGTGTACAACACAAATACTATCCCACCTTGATTTACTCAACTGTTTAAGTCAGAAAGTTTGCATCTCAATGCCAATAAAAAAGGGGTGGGGATATAAACAAGGAAAACCATTTTTAATGTTTCAAAATATTGAGTATCCAGTCTTCCTTTCTTTAAATAAAACAAGAAAAATACCGATAAAATCTGAATGTAGTGAGCAATGAATCTAAGTGTAGGCAACAGATATAAAAATATGAGTTTATTTTCTGAATATAACTTTCAGTAAGCATTATATGAACAAAAGTAGGAATTACAGTGCAAATTAAATTTATATCTAAGAGCGTTACAAATAAATTTCCCTATCTTTATAGAAAAACTAAATGATTTGTGGCTAAAAAGCTTGTTACAAAGTCTAATACAACAGTCTCATTTTGAAACCATGTTCAAGACTTAAGAGAGAATAAATATCTATTTTAGGGGCTGTCATGGGTTGAACTGTGTCCCCTAAAAAGACAGGGTGAAGTCCTAACCCCCAGTACCTTTACATTGTAGATGCAATTAGTTCAGATGAGGTCATACTGGAGTAGGATGTGCCCTTAATCTAACATGACTGGTGTCCCTATTATGAAGATGATAAGAAGAGACAGGGAGAGGACACCACGTGATGATGGAGGGAGAGACTGAAGTTATACAGGTGCAAGCCAAGGAATGCCAGTGATAGCAGAAACTAAGAAAAGCATGGAGCAGACTCTCCCCTAGAGCCTTCAAGAGAACAGGGCCCTGCTGACATATTTTAGACTTCTATCCTCTAGAAGTGCAAGCGAACAAATTTGCCACCTGATTTGTGGTAATTTGTTATAGCAGCCTCAGGAACCTAATTTAGGGACTGATACATCTACATGCTTCCATAAATAGCATATTACCTATGAAATCTAGAGGTTTTATTCTGATGTTTTTAAAAACAAGGTGAAAAAACTGCTTGGAAGAGTTTAATGAAATAGTTTGATTCTTCAATAAATATCAATAGTGAACAGCAGAGGGCGATGTTAATCAAAATTTAGAGTTAAGAATGGAGAAACTACACAGACCTTCTCAAAGCTCCATTTCAGGCAATGGACAGTAAGTAGCGCTACTATCGTTTATCAGTACCAAGTAAGTAAAGAAAAACAAGTAAGGCAAAACATGAAAATTTGCTTGGACAGTTAGGAAAGTTTACGATTTAAATTCTCTGATTTTCATATACACGCAGTTTATATACACTGAACTTATGTATTCAATACTTCATGTACAAATAGCCATCCTGGTCAGGTACCCTCGGGACTTCTCTTTCTTCTTCCATTATAGACTATACTGTGGCTTGGGCTTTCCCCAACTTACTCCTGTCCAGGAATCTCTGTCTAATCTTACTCTCCAAGTAACTCTAGCTGAGGGATCTGTGGTGTCAAGATAAGCAAGATGGAAATTGGAAAAAGAGGAGGTGGAGGTTGAGGATACAGATGTATAGGATAAAGGTGGATAGGGGAACGTCCTTCCTGCCACTGACACAGGATACCCAGCAAAATGCCTTCTCCTTTTGGGAAGGTGAGGGGAATCAGAAAGGGTATAGGAAGGAAGTGAGGACACAAAAGAAAAGGAAAAAAGAACGAAAGAATGTAAGGGAAGGATAGATAAAGAGAAGTAGAAGAGAAGCAAGAAGGAAAGGGTTTGCCCCTTCCTAAAGTTACTCCTCACTCCCTCTTACCAACTTCAGGACCCCTTTTTCAAACTTCCACCCTCCTCTCAGGTTTGTCTTTCCAGATCAGCCCTGCCCCATGAGTTGTGACCAGTGTTTAGGAACTGGATGAATCCTTACATGTCCACCTGCATAGCTGCTGGGCAGGGAAGAGCACAGGTACAAAGGAATACCCTGTATCAGTTTGCAGGTCCACAACAGGAAGGGATGTTACTGTTATTCTACGGAGAAATATTTAACTCATTTTCCCACTGAAATTATTGCTTATAACTGTTAGGTCCTGAGTACTATTAATCCTATAATTTAGGACTATTACGAGTAAAACAAACTTTAAAGAGCTAGTCTGAGAACAGAAGGCACTATGTATAAACACTGTTATAGGAAAATATACTGTAATTCCCAATAAGCATATTACAGATTTTTAGAATACAATCTGTTTTATAAAAGGGATGCCAATTCAACACTATAACTTTTGGAAATCAATATAAATGTAAGTATACACCAAGTATACACACAGCTGTATACTGCATCTCTACAGGTTGTAATGGATTGGTGAAGAAAAGGTTGACTGTGGCTATATCATCAAGACGACCTTAAATAAATACAGGACTAAGGAATTAGATTTTTGTCCAAGGGTAGAAAAGATTCTGAGGAGAATGCCTTGACCAACCAGTGAGTATATAAAAAGGCAGGGACAGATAGACTATAGATGGGACAAAAGCAGATAGGGGTCTAATGCAATGCTCTGAGTGAAAAGTAATTATGGGCTGTAAATAATCCCACAGATTAAAAACAAAAACAAAACAAATTAAAACCCTTTTAGGTAAACTGATCCGTAGATCTAAATGAGATTTAGTAACTGCCAAAAGAAAAAGAGCTACAGTTCACAGTGTTGTTAGACCATATTTTTACCTGCGCATCTGATTGTGTCATCTGCTCAGCTAACTGCAAACAAGAATGGAAGGAGAAAAGAATGTCTTCGCACAAGCTAGTAATTATATCTTTGTGTTTCAGCTGACTCTTTATAACCGACTGGTGCTTAAGGCTCTGCCTAAATGAATAAAAAGAAAAGAATATAATCACCACAAGTAACACATCAAGTAACTTAGGACCATAAAAATATGACTTGAAAGAACATGTAAAAAATCAAAATGCATCATATATATTAGACACGGCATAATTAAGATGTGTTGATGTTACCTCTGAAGCTGTCATGTTAGTTTGAGTAAGTTGATAATTTTTTTTTTCTCCTTATAAAATATTAATTGAACTCTTACTATATGCCAGGCACTCTGTGAAGCCCTGGAGATAGAGGGGTGAATGAAAAGACACAATCTCTGCCCTGCCTGCCTGGAATTTCTGGTCTAGCACAAAAGAGAACATTAAATAATGTAAGAATAGTTAATTGATTACAGCTGTGATGAATGCCAAGATAGAAAAGTCCAGGGTGCTACAATAGAGAGATTTAATCTAACTGATTCTCAGGGTGAGGATGAAAAGAATGCTACCATGAAGACCTAACACTTAAACTGAGAACTGAAAGATAAGCAGGAATTAGCAAGGTGTAGAGTGCACGAGAGAAGCATCCCAGGCAGAGGGAAAAGCTGTGAAAAGGCTCTGGGACAGGAGAGTGTATTATGTTTGAGGAGCTGAGAGCAGGGATAGAGCAATGGAGATGGGCTGGTGAAGAAGGCGGGAGCCAGAGAGGATTAGGTTGTTACTTTTAGTAAACTGGGATGGATTTTAAGCAGTAGAGTGACATGATCTGATTTACATTTTTAGAAGATCAGTCTGAATGCTCGATAGAAAATGGATCAGAGCGGGGCAAGACTGGAAGATATTCGATGATGATGGTGATGGTGATGGCGATGGCGATGGCGATGGTGATGGTGTGGCTAATCCACTGAGCACTCACTATGTGACTTGCAGAGTTGCAAGCATTTCACACTGATAAACTCAATTCTCACTATAACCCCACAAAGAAGGTGCTATTGTTATAACTCCCACTTTCAGATGAGCAAACTAAGACTCAGAGAAGTTAACCAAATTGCCTAAGAGTTCCAGAGGGGTAAGTGATTTCAGAATGGATTCAAGCATATGCGGTATGGCTCTGAGTTGACACTTTGAACCACTGCACTATTACTTGTTGGCAACGTAATGACCTGGTGGTGCAAGAAAAACACCTAAGACCTGAAAGTATTACACTACCTTTAATGTTTTATGCATATGTATAAAGTAGAGGTTCTTAACCATTTTTACATCTCAACTATATCTCCTCCCACCCCCAAGAATCTGATGAACGCTATGGACACCCTCCCTAGCACCCCTTCATAATGCTCTAGTTAAAATTATAAATGGAATTAAAATTGAACAACTCAAAAGTATATAATGAGGGGATTATATTCAGCTCTAATTATAATTATTAATTTATCTAAGCCTGGAAATAGGATACTTGATAGTCAGTTAAACAATAGTAGCAGTAGGCAAATGGTTAAGACCCATGGCCCATTATTTCAGAGGTACTAGCTAACTGAGTAGAACTTTTTTTTAATTTGAGAGAGCAGGATAAAGAAGTATGATTTAGTTTGGGAGCTACATGTACAACATTTGGATTATAAGAGAGCAGTGTCAGTAAATATTGTACACACCCATACAAAATGTTTTAAATGCAATCTAAGAAAACTTACAAATAATTAAGACTTTGGATAAGGAAAATAGATTACAACAAGTAAAAACAAAACAAAACAGAAACTTACTTAATTATAAATTTCCAAGTATTGGCATGAAATGCATGGTCCATACTGGAAATAACAGAGCAGATATCCAACAATGAATGAATAACTACAAAGAAAGATAACAGAACTCTCAGGACATTCAAATGTCATATGGGGTGAGTTTCTTCTATATTTAAAAATATCTACTGAACAATTTTGACATTTGCTAAAACAGGCAATACAGTTTGAAAAAAATTATCTCAAAATAATTAGTGAAAGTAAGTGTCAGGCTTTTGATTTAGGGTTTTTATAAATTACAGAAAATTAAGTTTGATGTTTACACCTACTCTATGACCTAAATAAAACTAAAAATGTTCAGTGGACTAAAAATTATGCCCTATTATAACTGAAATACTCTACAGATATTCGAATCAAAAATGATAAAATATACTGCTAAGGAAAGAAAACCTAACAAGGAAGAATCAAAATGAATTTGTACAGTACTCATTAAGGCTTGTACTCTGCCTGAGGTAGATTACTTGTTAAAATGAGCACAATAAACCCCCTTTCTGTGTCCACGCTCTTAGTCAGTTTGCTTCCAAAGACCCTGGGCTTCGCGACATAACTTGCTTTGGTCAACAGGACAAAAATAAACATAAACCAAGCAGGGACTTTAAACGTGCCTGCACACTGGGGCCTGCCCTCTCTTGCTGCTCTTAGGACCCCTGAGGCCATCAGCAGGTAGCTGAGCCTGGGCTAACCTGCTGCATGATGGGCTACACGGGACTGGCTCAGGACATTATATCTCCCTCTGCCGACAAACGACCATGAATAAGGTCAGCGATCACAAACACACGAGTGACCCAGTTACACCATGTGAAGCAGAGAAAGCTGTTCTACCTGAGCCCAGCCTAAAACACTACCTCAGAATCATGAATAAATGAAACAGTAGTTGCTTGATTTCTTTCTTCCTTTCTTCCTTCCTCTCTCCCTCCCTCCCTCCCTCTCCCTCTCTTTCCCTCCATCTCTGTTTCCTCCCTTCCTCCCTCCTTTCTTTCTTTTTTCCTTTCTTTCTTTCTTTCCTTCTTGCCATGCCACACGGCTTGCGGGATCTTAGTTCCCTGACCAGGGACTGAACCCAGGCCCCAGCAGTGAAAGCACCAAGTCCTAATCACTGGGCGGCCTGGGAACTCCCTAGTAGTTACTTTAATGTAATAGATTTTTGGGTTGGTTTGTTACAGAGCAAAAGATACCTGATAATACTGCACAAAACCACCTTACTCTCTTTATGCTGAAGCTATGAATGCAATCTTTTCATTAGAGTACTGCTTTTCAAACTCTGGGCCATGATCCATTGGTAAGTGATGAAATTAATAAAGTAGCAATCAGCAATTCTTTAAAAATGAAATAGACTATAATAGAGTACGTTATTTCAAGTACAATAAATAAATGCAGTATATACATACACATTCACAAACATACATACAAGTATGTAATTATATGTGTTCCGGGAAGAAATGCAAACTTCACTTCTTACTATGAAGTTATGGTTTAAAAACTCTGAAAGCTACTGCTTCAGAATTTGGGCTACTTTAGAGGGTATAAAATTGCATAACTTTCTTTGTTAATCATTGTGGAGAAACAACCTACTTTGAACATTGACTAAATATATATAAATCTATGTTAATGCATCAAATATCAATTTTACAAAATCTAAAATTTAAGAGATTAAAAGTTTATTGGGTAGGATTTAAATTTTTTTACACATAATATCATGAATCATTAGAAACAACATTGGGTTCAATAATTTAACTGATGTACAGTTTATAGTCAATATACATCATATACTAAGTAGTAAGTTTTCTTCACTCACCTACTACCATATTCAAAATGTCATCATTCTCATCTATTAAAGGGTTCAGGCAAACCATATCCAGCAGTTCCATTAGCTGCTTTTGAAGAGAATAGGCCTCCTTGAAAAGAGCCTGCAGAAGGTCTGAGACTAGGTGTAAACGCCCAGAGTAAACAGATTCGCTATTCTGATCACAAAGAAATAAAAACGAGAGAAAAAGCAAATCATAAAAAACTCAAGAGCCAAATTTATTTTAATTCATTCTATCAGAGCTCATAAATGCAATGCTTTTAGAGAGTGGGTGGGTGGGGAGCATATGCAAAACATGGGGTGCAGAATAGCATCAGAATGTAAGCTGGTGCAGCCACTGTGGAGAACAGTACAGAGGTTCCTCAGGAAACTAAAAATGGAATTACCATGATTCAGCAATCCCACTCCTGGGCATATATCCGGACAAAACTATAATTCAAAAAGATACATGCATGCCTATGTTCATAGCAGCACTATTCATAATAGCCAAGACATGGAGACAACCTAAATGTCCATCAACAGATGAATGGATAAAGAAGATGTGGTACATATATACAATGGAATACTACTCAGGCATAAAAAAAGAACAAAGTAATGCCATTTGCAGCAATATGGATGCAACTAGAGATTATCAGACTAAGTAAAGTTAGAAAGAGAAAGACAAATACCATATGATATCACTTATATGTGGAATCTAAAATATGACACAGGGACTTCCCTGGTGGCACAGTGGTTAAGAGTCCGCCTGCCAATGCAGGGGACATGGGTTCGATCCCTGGTCTGGGAAGATCCTACATGCCGCAGAGCAACTAAGCCCGTGCGCCACAACTACTGAGCCTGCACTCTAGAGCCCGCGAGCCACAACTACTGAAGCCCGCGCGCCTAGAGCCCGTGCTCTGACACAGGAGAAGCCACCGCAATGAGAAGCCCACACACCGCAATGAAGAGTGGCTCCCACTCGCAGCAACTAGATAGAGCCCACGCACAGCAACAAAGACCCAACGCAGACAAAAATAAATAAATAAATTTATAAAATAAAAAATATACATATGACACAAATGAACCTGTCTATGAAACAGAAACAGAATCACAGAGAACAGACTGGTGGTTGCCAAGGGGGAGGGGGTTGAGGGACGGGTGGAGTGGGAGGTTGGGGTTAGCAGATGCAAGCTTTCATATATAGAATGGATAAACAACAAGGTCCTACTGTATAGCACAGAGAACTATATTCAATATCCTATGATAAATCATAATGGAAAAGAATATTAAAAAAGAGTAAGGTACATATATATATAACTGAATCACTTTGCTGTACAGCAGTAATTAACACAACACTGTAAATCAACTATACTTCAATTAAAGAAAAGAATTCTCACCAGCAAAAAAAAAAAAAAAAAATTTAATGCTTCTTAGTGAATGACATATTCATTCATTAAACAAATGTTTAGTGAACTTCCATTATATATAGTGTACTTTGAGAGATGCAGGTATGTATAAAATATGTTTTCTGACTTCCAAGATCTTACAAATATAGAACTAAAAGGGAGCTAAATAACATTAGGTCCAGTGCATGACATTTCAGTATCCTGTCACCAAAGAGAAGCATGAGTTAACTAGCAATTTTCATTCACCCAACAAACAGCATTATCAAAACTTCCTGTGACCCACAAATCCTAGGCCAGCTTTTGTGCTTTAAAGCTGTCTCAGGATTAAATAAGGGTCAGTGGCCCTTTATAGGCACCTAATTGTTAAGCAGTTCATCTGAGCCACCAATGCCATGACAGAACTATCTGAGGACCCCTGTGACTTGACACAACTCTGTATCACTTCTTTCCTTATCAAGAGCAAATAGAATACGACAACAACAACAAAACTGCAAGAGCCCCCTTTTTAAGATTTCTTTATAACTACTTATTTTGAAACAAATATTTACATACATGTTCTTTGTTCTATGGAAAAATGCACTGCAATAATATGTTAAAATGTAAACTTATGAACAAATACTATAAGCACCACAAACTCAGCCCCTTTGCCCATGGATTCTAGGCCATTTAAAGTGTACTTAGGGCTTCCCTGGTGGCGCAGTGTTTAAGAATCCGCCTGCCCATGCAGGGGACTCGGGTTTGAGCCCTGGTCCAGGAAGATCCCACATGCCACAGAGCAACTAAGCCCATGCACCACAACTACTAAGCCTGCGCTCCAGAGCCCGCGAGCCACAACTCCTGAAGCCCGGGTGCCTAGAGCCCGTGCTCTGCAACGACAGAAGCCACCGCAATGAGGAGCCCGTGCACCACAATGAAGAGTAGCCCCCGCTCACCGCAACTAGAGAAAGCCCGCGCACAGCGACAAAGACCCAACGCAGCCAGAAAAAAATAAACAAAATTTTTTTAAAATGTTTAAAAAAAAATAAAGTGTACTTAGACCCATCACTCACCTTACAATGTACAAATGTACTTTTGATTACATGTAGGACTGAGGAGGGAAGACTGTGAATATTTTCTAGAATGATGGATTCCTGAGTGGCACAGACATGCTGAACACATCCTGTAAGAGCTCCTAATAGCTGTACCATTGTCTGGAAATACGGAAAGAAGTTTCATTCAGAATATATTTTCTGTGTACCTAAAAGGTGCCAGACAATATGCTGAATGCTAGGGATACAGCAGTGAGCAAAATGGACCCTCTCTCTGTTCCTCCTTACACATAACTTCAGTCCGTCAGAACTACAAATATTAGAAGTGGCTAGGGACTTCCCTGGCAGTCCAGTGGTTAAGACTTCGCCTTCCAACGCAGGGGATACAGGTTTGATCCCTGGTCGGGGAGCTAAGATCTCACATGCCTTGTAGCCAAAAAACAAAAAATTAAAAAACAGAAGCAATATTGTAACAAATTCAATAAAGACTTTAAAAATGGTCCACATCGAAAAAATCTTAGGAAAAAAACCCAAAAAAAACTGGCTAGCCATTTGGTTAAAAAAAAAAAGAAAAAAAGAAGTTGGAATCCTAACCCACAACATCAAAGTATATGGCAGGTGTTCTACATACATACGCTTTAGAATTACAGGTAGGGCATGCTATCTTGATTACTTGTCTTCTTATAGGAGTTTAGATATTTACTAAGCATGTAATTGTATAAGAAATTCAGAATTTATGTTTTTTACAATATCTTTATATCTTTAATTGTATAAATTTAATTCTAGCATTGGGGCATTATATAGAGAATATAAAGCTAATTAATATCTCACACTCTTTAAGCTCTCCCACCCCTCTTTCTAATATATTTGACATACCTGTAAAATATTTCTTAGAGTGGTCTGGATTTCTAAATTTTGGCTTGATAGTCCTCTGGCTTGACTGGTTAACTCATACATCATGTCATCAAATAATCTCACAGTCTGTGAAAACAAAGCAGGTCATAAATAGTAGTAACAGAAGTCACTAAAAAAGGAAAGGCATATCTTCAAAGAAATAAATTAGATTTGATTTTGCATTATTAACAGCCACGGGATATTGTCTAGTGTAACAACTGTACCTAATAAAGTTAATAAAATATATATTTTATATAGTGTTTCTATAGTATTTCTATTTTTTGTATACTATTTTTCTACAATAGAATCTCCTTAAAAAAAAAAAGCCTCCAACAAAAATTGATTTGTCTTCCACTTCTGTGATTTGAATCTACTTAATAACATCCATAAAAAAAGATCAAAGTTCATTTTTTGGTGATGTAACAAAAGTGCTACTCTTACACTTAAATAAATAAAAGATGATGATCTTAACCAATCAACATCCATGTGAACATTTACAAGGATATTTTCTGGTAGTGGTAATGAATTTGTGCTGAATTACCTATTCACTTGTTTTCTAACCAGTTCCCCTTTCTGACCAACTCAAAATACTATTCCTGGGTTAGAGACATAGTACGTGACCTCAGAACTAAGTGTTTTTGTCTGCGAAACATTAGCCAACCTAAGATCTTAATACTCTAAACAAGTTAAATGGCCTGAACACTACACTACAAGAATAACCTCAGTCAGCAGCACACTGTAATTAAAGAGGGTGCTGCTTCCCGTAAGCCTGTTAACACTCAACATCTCGTTTTCATCTATATATTAGCGGGACCTTTTTTGGCGGTCAAGAACAAATTTTAAGAAACTTTTTAGATAGAGAACAATCGAGTGAATATGAGTAAAAGGAGTTCTGATAATTATTTGTTTCAAAGCTAAACTTAGAAATCCATTCCAGTAAGAGATTAGTTATCATAAAAAAAATGTTTCATTTTGTCACCAAAGTATGTTTAGTTCCCACAATTAAAAAAAAAAGTTATGACTCTGCTTTTCAGAGAAAAGTTATACCACATATATCTAAAAGGTAACAATGCAGTTGGTGAATCTGATATTTTCTTTTAAGTTACTTGATTTTACCAATTTTCCAGCCATTTTTATTCTAAGGCTTCTTTAATAAATTTTGGCTCCATTTTTCCTTACAATGAAATTTAACAGTTATTAATAAATTCTACAGAGAAGATAAAGAGACTTAACTAACTTCATCATCCATCCCAATTTTCAATGAATAGCTTTAAAATACAAGAGTATTTAAAACCAACTACAAATAATGTGAATTCAATTAGTAAAGGATCCATACTCTCTGAAAATGTTTTTTTAATTACCTAATAATCATACTAACACCATCATATTCTCATATGAGATCTACTTTTAACTATTTTATTTGTATTTCAAATATGTGATACATTGGGAATTCCCTGGCAGTCCAGTGGTTACGACTCAGCACTTTCACCACTGTGGGCCCGGGTTCAGTCTCTGGTCAGGGAACTAAGATCCCACAAGCCTCACGGCGCAGCCAAAACAAAAAAAGTGATACATTAAGAAATTAAGAATAAATGGTCTAAAACTGAGGCCAGATCTTAACAGCCTTTATAACAAGTAAATTGATTAAGATAATAATAGTACTATACCTTTGGCAGCACTTGTGAAAAGAAAGTCTGTTCCAATGTCAGGTGGTTCATATGAGGTAAAAACATTTCTACAATAATTTTCAGAATTTCTATAAAGGAAAATAGTAACATATTTTGTAGCAATATTAAGTCATGTCAGCCAACAAAGATCACTACCCTTTCCCAGATTCGAGAATATGTAAGTACTAGCAATCAAAAGCTTTGTACAGTTTCAAAATGCCATATTCTATGTAGAGAAACTATTAACAATTAAACAACCTGAAAAAATAGAAAAATTTTAAAAAAACAAAACAAAACAAAACAATGTATGTGTCCAGCAACTGAAGATCAGTTAATGGATGTGGGTACATCTACTGAATAGGATCTGCTATCATTAAAATGATTGTTAGAGATTGTTTAAAACCATGACAAAATGTCCACAATACATTAAGCTAAAATGAAAAAACTTCCAAATAGTGTAATTCCAATCTTAATATATATAAACATGTATATACAAAGAATAACAGATAGGCTGGCAGGAATATATAGAATCAAGATGAGAAGGTCCTATGCCAAAATCTTAAACATTTCAGATTAATGATTGTTTTATTATCTTTTCTGTTTTTCTGCATGTTACAAATTTTCTATAATGAATATGTATAACTCTCATACACAGGATAAAAAGTAACTGTTCCTTAAAAAAATCAGACCCCACAGGCAGCACACAGATTCAAGATTATAAACAAACATTCCACAACCAAGTGAAATGTAAATAGAAAACTCAGAATATATGAGTAAACTCTGCAGGATAGTCTTAAGTCTCTACCTCTCCTCCTAGCTAAATAAATAAATTACGTCTACCTCTCCTCCTAGCTAAATAAATAAATTACGTCAAGTAAGATTAATGAAGACAGATGAAGAAAGTCAACTTTTCCAAATGACAAATCTGTCATGCCTAAACAATCAGCCTTTTGTAACTTAGAAAGTATTTTCTAATTGACACTAACATGTGAAGAGGCTGAAAGTTATTAAGTAGACTGCAAATTATGTTTTATATTAGTCTAACCAGTTTAACAACTAACATTTAAAACTTACAATGTGCTTATACACACATTATCAAACAGAACACTTTTGGTATCTATCCAAAATGGAATTTAAAACTTTAAGTACTGTAATTTGAAGTAATTCGGTCATTTTTAGTAACTGAAGATTACAAAGGCTGTAACGCTACAATAGGAAGAATAAACTTAAAGGGAATACGAAACTGGGATATGTGGGACTCAGGCCTTAAAGACATCAAAGTAACCGTACAATTAAGATAATTTTACTTACGAATATGCTCAATCCAACTGTCAGAATGCTGATACATAGAGTAAAAAAATTAAGGAAGATACTAGTATTACAGTAGTAAGATAGTCACTACTGAGAACAGATTTTAAAAGGACCCTTCTTGAAGTTTAAGCAATGATCAGTAAGAGACTGAAATTAGACTCAAATTACTGGCTTAATTTTGCTGTAAAAAATATAATGTTTACTAGGTATAATGAAATGTAATGAAAATACTTTAAGGAAATGTCTTCAAAATTGCTCAGGGATAAACTTATCTTTTCAAACTATGTGTACTTATGACTTACTTCTGACAGATGAGAAACAGTCTATAATAATCCATGGGTTTCTGGTTTCTGAAACAGAAATTTCTTCCTCCTCAGCACTTCTACAGTACTTTATTTGCACCTGTCTTAAGTCACTGATCACCTCCTATCTTCTTTTCATGTTACTAGCATATCTATCTTACCACCTTATCAGACAGAAACTCTTCTGCACATAGAAGCTTACAAATATGTCATAATAAATTATGCTATGTTCATTACAAATGTTAATCACATTATAAACTATACACTTTTATACCATTCAGAATAATTGTTAGAAATGTTTTCCTGTAAAAATAATATACAAATTATTAAAGTATGTGTCAATAAGAAAAATGAATAAGCCATAACTCCGTCACAGTAATACAGGAATTGATTCTTTTTCTGAAATCTTACTTTGCATATACATATCTTACAGCAGCAATCAAAATGAGATATAGTCATTAACTCATTTTAGTTCAGTAGGGTAGAATTTGCCTCGTGGATAAATTTCAGTAAAGGTCAAAAAAATTCTAGCCTCTTCCAAAATTAAACATAAGTTATGATTATGCAGACATGCACGTAAAGACTGGAAAATAAGGGACTTCCCTGGCAGTCCAGTGGTTAAGACTCCGCGCTTCCACTGCAGGGGGCACAAGTTTGATCCCTGTCAGGGGACTAAGATCCCGCAGGCCGAGCGGCACGGCCCCCCACCCCCAAAAAAAGACTGGAAAATAACGTGTGAAATGCAAAACATGAAAATAATTACGTTTGGGTGATGGAGTTACTGAAAATTTCTTTCATTTGTTGAAAAAGTGTTGAAGTAAAACCAAAAGCTGAAAAAAAAGTTATCTAATGAGATTTTCAGGCAGTTTTAAAACCTGACAATATTTTTTAGCCCTTCACTGAATGCTTACTATGTGCCAGGCACTATTCTAGGTGCTGGAGAAAACAAAATTCCTGCCTTTATGAACCTTACAGTATAGCGAGGAAAAGTAAAAAGGAAACAAAGTAAACAAGATAATTTCTATTAAGGTTACTTCTGCTCTTTAGAAAACTGAACAGGGCAATGAGATAAGTATTACAGACTGGGTTTGGGAGAACCACCTAAGACTGAGGACGCTGAAAATGGCTTGCTGACGTGACATCTGAGCTGAGACCTGAATAATGAGATGGACAAAAGGCTGAGAGAAGAACAAACTGCGCTGAAGGATCAGCAAAAATGAAGATCCTGAGGCAGGTGAGCTTCATGTATTTGTGGACACAATGTAGTGAGCTAGGTAAGCAAGGAAAAGGCTTAGACCATGAGGAGCCTTGAAGGTAAAAGTTTAGATTTTCTTCCTAATTTGTTAAGAAGCCACTGGGGTGGAGGGAGTGGTTTAAAAAGGAAATAACATGTTTTTCACTGTGAACTTTTTTTGGAGAATGGATTATAAGAGGACATGAGTAGAAGCAAGGGAGCTATTAACAATAGTTCAGGTGAGAGGTTATGGAAGTCTGAAAGAGTGGTAGCAACCAGGATGGAGATAAGCATTTGGATTCAAGATACAGTCTGAGGTCAGAAACAAAAGGACTTGCTGATTGGATGTGTGAGAGAGAGAGAGGACTGAAGGTTTTGGCTTGTAAAACCATTTATTTAGATGAAGAAGACCGGGGGGGGGGGGGGGGGGGGAGAACAGGTTTCGGTTCTTTTGAATTTTAAGTTTGAGATGCAAAACCAGGTGGGAATGTTGACTTTTTTTTTTTTTTTTTTTTTTTGATGTAAATAAACAAGCTTGGGACTTCCCTGGTGGTGCAGTGGTTAAGAATCCACCTGCCAATGCAGGGGACACAGGTTCGAGCCCCAGTCCGGGAAGATCCCACACGCCGCGGAGCAACGAAGCCCGTGCACCACGACTACTGAGCCTGAGCTCTAGAGCCTGCGAGCCACAACTACTGAAGCCGGCACGCCTAGAGCCCGTGCTCCACAAGAGAAGCCACTGCAATGAGAAGCGTGCACACCGCAACGAAGAGTAGCCCCCGCTCGCGGCAACTAGAGAAAGCCCATGTGCAACGAAGACCAAACGCAGCCAAAACTAAATAAATAAATATATAAAAAATAAAAAAATAAAAAAAACAAGCTTGACTTTCAATTATTGAAGTCCCCCTATAAGCTTGACAAGAAAAAGAGGAACCGTGTTTCTTATCTTTGTTCCCCCGAAGCCTACCTAACACTCTGCCTGGTACATATATTATTCTGTACCTAGTAAAATTTTTTGAGGAGGAGGATGGCTATTTGCTACCGAAATCAAAAATCCTTGAGGACAGCAGTTCCATATCTACTCGATAACTAAGAAAGCGCTTTGGTACCTAAGTGGGACTTTGCCAATGCCCAGGTGAATGATTTCTACGTGACCGTAATATTTAAATTTGGTTTTAGCTGTAAAAAAAATTATTTTTGCAGTGTTCAGACTCTCTCAAGTGAAGGTCTTTTTTTTTCGTTTGAGCGTAGTTTTATGTGCTCAAAGCTGTTAAAAAAAAAAAAAAATTACCCCTTAACATGAAGGGCTAGGACTCCAGGTACACTTAAACCAAAAAGGGATTCGACTACTAAATGGCCTGCATCTGGACAACGGAGACATTAAGTACCTCACACCCAGCAGATGAAAGCCAATTAGCAAAGGAAGCAACTCCTTCTCACCAGCGATAAACCGAAAGAGGTTCAAAAAGGGGAGGGGAAGAACATTTGCATTTACTGAACATCTTACAGACTTGGCACCATGTCAGAACTACGTCCTTTAATTTGATTCTCAAAATAGTGAGGAAGGTATTCATTTTCACCACCCATTTTAGAGATGAGAGCTCAGAGTACCTCGCTCTCTCTACTTCATCCAGTCAGCTCACCTTACAGCTCAAGCCTGAGTACTTGCCTGCCCCCGCTCCCCCCGTCCCATGGAAGAGTATTCACGCTTAACCACGTACAGAGCAACTCAAAGGCCCAGAGGAATGGCAGAAAACGCCACATCCACTGCCAAAACCACTGGCAGAACATCTCTGCGAGCCCTTCGGATGCCAAAGCCAGGCATGCCTTCGGTCTCGGCACCCACGGCTCTCGCTCGCCCTTCCTTCCCTCGCTTACTCATCTCACTCATCAACAGAGAAAGGAGAGGGTTGAAGCCGCAGGAACCCAACACGGCCCGGCAGCGGGTGTGATGAGACAAGAGAGAAGATTGGAGACAGGCCCCACACCCCTCTCTAGGTGGAAGTGACAATGAAGGATATAAGGAGCCGAGGCAGGACAGATGGCAGTTCCCGGCGGCATAGCTCCTCCGGCCAGCTACTTAATTCTTCCAGGGGAACCGCGCTCGCCGGGACAGCGCGTTCCTGAGACATGCTGTCGCCCAAGACCAAAGCTTCGAAACACTCCCGCCAGAGCCAAGACCGGAAACTCCCACCGTCCCGGCAGGCCTTGCGAGCCAAAACCATAGAGAGGAAGGGCGCCGCTTTCCTTAGTGAGCCCGGGCCCCACACGACTGGGCTTGTCTGGCCCGCGGAGGACTCGACTCACTGGTGCGCGCTTTCAGGCCGGAGGGTCTGGCCGGAGTACTCGGGAGCTGGGAACCTGCCGTGGGGCTAGCGTCCCCAGGTCTGGATCGCTGTAACGTTGCTTTGAGACGCTTTGGGGGAGGTGAGTGCCGGAAGTCCCCAGAATTGCTACACTCCGTCCCTTGGGGCTTTGAGGTGGCACATCTGGTGTCGGGTTTGACCTGGGACCTACAGCCAGAAATGACTCCAAGTCCCGCGGTGAAGTGGGATAGAAACAGGCGCCTTCCTACCCATTTAATGTGTTGACCCTACTCTGTACATCCTATGTAATGGGGATAAAGACCCACCTGCCAGAATTGTTGTGCAAATTGAAGTAGACGGTATATTTTAAGTGTCTAGCACAGTAGATACAGAGAAGAGTCTCTTTATTAAGTTGCTTCCATTTTCTACGGACCTCCCCGCACAGTTCAGTGCCCTTATTCTGTGTCAAGCTAATCTCTACTAATTACTCCACAGTTACCTCACTCCCAGTACACTTAGGGTTGCTGGTCTCCGCGAAATGTTTGTAGTGAGGTCATCTGAATGAATTTACACACATCAGAGCATACCTGTTCCTGTTTTTAAAGGGATGCTCATTTATCAAAACACAATCTTGAAGTCCTGTTACTTGGTAACAGACTGAAAAGATTCTGGCAGTTTGGGAGGTTAATATGTTTGGGCAGGATCGTGACAGATGAAACACACTAAATAGCTAGGCTTGTCATTTCCTGCCTGAGAATTTTGGACTTTACGTTATTTCTAGTTGTTGCTGCTGCTGTTATTTTGTTTGTTTTTACGGTTTATTCTCTTCTCCAGCTTTTGAAACCTGAAGGGTGTGTGTGTTTCCAAGTCTCTTTATCTCCCTGTCCCTCCACCGCTTTCATAGAAAAGGCAGCTGCTGGGGGTGGAGCGGGGGACTGTTTAATATTACATTTACATAAAATGTGTCATTTTGCTTTTTAATAACAATTTTCCTTTTTTTTTTTCTCCAGAGCTAAATTGAAAAAAGAGCAAAGACCTCTTAAAAGTCATTTGGAAATATCTCTGAATATTTGTAACTGTGTATAAGCAGCTAAAAAGAAATGGACCTCCAGCAAAACTAACAGAATAATTGAAAGCAGGTTTACGTGTGTGTCATCAGTTCTATCCAGAAGTTGAAGAATCTTCGTTTGAGTTTAACGATTGTGTTCATTTTATGAGAGAATGACTTTTCAATTTAATTTCACTATAGAAGACCATCTGGAAGATGAATTAACATCCCTTGGAGACGGAGCCTTGGCCCTAGATTCCTCAAAAGAGTCTTCAGTCTCAGAAAGACAAAAAGGTACACATAGAGACAAAAAACGTTCTACAGAACAGTTTGACCTGCTTCAGGATCATTTGTGGGAACATAAGTCAGCAGGAAATGCAGGTCCCTCTCAAGACACAGACAGGTCACTCAATGCAGCTAAGAGTTCAGGTAGCTTGGAGCCACATGAAAAACAGCCCTGCTTGACAGTTGCCAAAGAGCATGCTATGCCTAAAGATTTAAAGAAAGTGTTGGAAAATAAAGTCATAGAAACATTACCAGGTCTCCAGCATATGAACATATCAGTAGTGAAAACCATTTTGTTGAAAGAGAACTTCCCTGGAGAAAACATCATTTCAAAAAGCTTTTCTTCTCACTCTGATCTGATTACAGGTGTTTATGAAGGAGGCTTAAAAATCTGGGAATGTACCTTTGACCTCCTGGCATATTTTACAAAGGCCAAAGTGAAATTTGCTGGGAAAAAAGTGTTGGATCTTGGTTGTGGGTCAGGGTTGCTGGGTATAATGGCGTTCAAGGGCGGCGCCAAAGAAATTCATTTTCAAGATTATAACAGTGTGGTGATTGATGAAGTAACCTTACCTAATGTAGTGGCTAACTCCACTTCGGAAGATGAAGAAAATGATGTAAACGAACCAGATGTGAAAAGGTGCAGGAGATCAAAAGTAGCACAAGAACTATGTAAATTCCGGTTCTTTTCTGGGGAGTGGTCTGAGTTTTGTAAGCTTTTACTAAGCAGTGAGAAACTTTTTGAAAAATATGATCTCATTCTTACCTCAGAAACCATTTACAATCCAGATTATTACGGTCCTTTGCACCAAACATTCCTTAGATTGTTAGATAAAAATGGACGGGTGCTTTTGGCCAGCAAAGCACATTATTTTGGTGTGGGTGGAGGTACTCATCTCTTTCAGAAGTTTGTTGAAGAAAGGAATGTATTTGAGATGCGAACACTCGAAATAATTGATGAAGGACTAAAGAGATTCCTAATTGAGATGAATTTTAAGTACCCCAGTTAATGCCCACTGAGTGTCCTAAGTGAAATAAACAAAATAACCAAAACCTTATTTTGAATGTTTCATTTCTGCTTTGCTATTATTTTTTTCTGAAATTATGGTGTTTGTTTAGTTTTGTTTATCCAAATAAGAGACAAACTATATTAGCGACATTGTACTTGCTAGGTGAGACTGAAAAAATAGTGTTCCTCAGTATTTGAAAAGATCTCCTAGGAAATCATTTTGTGGGAAAGTTTTCTGTTCTCCACTTTCATTCTATTTGACCTTTCTACCACCTTTGACATATAAATTTGTTCCCAGGAAAATCTGCCATTTCTTACCTCAAGTTTGAATTTCTTCCCAGTCTTTGTCAGTTTCTGTTCACATGAAGTGCCTGATCGATCACCATGCTGTTAATTCTAAAGACATACATATGCATCACTAAATCATTGTGAATCTAAATATTAGATTGAAGGCCTTGGGCAACTAGGAAGAAGTTTTTGTTTTGTTTTATTTTCATATTCATTTATCTTGTATAATAAGAATTAGAATGCTGAGCAGTTGAATTCAACATTAAGATGGAGGAAATAAGGGGAATCATGATAGAGAATATAAAGGTGGTACAGAAAACTTACAGTGCTTTTAGCCCTTTTTAGCCAAGGAAGTAGGAGACACTAGGGTCTTGGTAGGAGGAAAAAGAATAGGAAACAGAATTCCGGATTCTGGGGAGTAAAGACTCTTCACTAGTTAAGTAGGCCAAAGAAGGGGAGAAAAAGTATTTTGATTCTAATGCAAAAATGTTCACACTCAACATATCTAAAATTGGGGTCTACCTTACTGTCTAATAATTATTGTACAACTGGCAGTATTTTTTTCTTTCTTGGAGGTACCTAAAATAATGGTACGACTTGGATTCAATGAAATGTGATATTTACTGGACATCTGTTAACTAGGCACTTTGTATATATCTTGCTTAATATTTATAACCTCATAAATTATATATCATCCCCATTTTAATAATGATCATAATAGCTAACAGTTTTCAGCATTTACTATATGCAGGGTAGAAGAGATTTACATATACTAACATATAATATTCATAATAGCCCTGAATTAGGTTATAATTACTATCTCGATTTTTAAAGAAATTGAGGGACTTCCCTGGTGGTGCAATGGTTAAAAATCCACCTGCCAATGCAGGGGACATGGGTTCGAGCCCTGGTCCGGGAAGATCCCACATGCTGCAGAGCAACTAAGCCCATGCGCCACAACTACTGAGCTTATGCTCTAGAGCCCGTGTGCCACAACTACTGAAGCCCACGTGCCTAGAGCCCATGCTCCGCAACAAGAGAAGACCCGCTTGCCGCAACTAGACCACGTACAGCAACGAAGACCCAACGCAGTCAAAAATAAATAAGTTAATTAACTAAAAAAAAAAAAAAGAAATTGAGACTCAAGAAAGTAAGTAATTTGATCCCAATCACATTCCTCACATTCAGAATCAGAATCTGAACTGAAATCTTTTTAAAAGCTTCACTCTTCACCACCCCAATAGTCTTACAATGCCTATTTTTCATCACATATATTTCTTAGCACCTTTTTATTATTCCGAAATGAAAGTCATTGTTAAAGAAACTTATTTACACACATCATTAAAAATTATATGTATTGTACATAAATCCCTAATGCATATATATCATATATGTGTGTGTATGTATATATATATATATATATATATATATATATATATATATATATATATAAATAAAACTATAATATGAAGAAAGTCATTTATAATCAAATAATTTGTATTCCATCAGGTAAATGCACAGGTGTAGCTGCTGAGAGGACATGTAGTAGTCAGATGCTTGTACCTAGGATACTGTTAACTGCAAGTATCACAGCTACAATTCCAGACCCACCTACTAGATAAGGTAGACTAGGCCCTGACAGCAGGTTTGGCTAATTGAGGATGTACAAAGCATTAGATAGAGTCCCATAACAATAGTCAGCATCAGTAATTTTGAGACAAACAGGTATCTCTCAGTTCTCCATGACGAATTAGATACCCAAAGAGGTGTCATCTAGGAGGCCTCTCCAGGAGTAGAAGAGACACAGGCCCTGAACAGGAGGGGGGGGGGTCCAGTGAAAACAGCAGGAGTCAAAGCAGAAGCCCAGTCCTAGGAACTAGATAATCCTGGGCATTAAAGATAATTCTGGAGGTGACAGCCGAACAGGGACACATCTACCCAAGATAGCTGGCAGCAGAAGAGACTTGAGATAAAATTATGGATATAAATCCAGGAGAAGGATGCATAGTGCACTTTCTCATGTAAATAGCTTAATCATTTAAAGAGGCATATATGTTAAGACAATGAGCTTTGGAGTCCAATACTTGGGTTAAAATTCAGTTTCCCCAACTGCAAAATGGGGTTTATAGTAATATCTCCCTAACAGAATTCTTTTAAAGAATAATAGTTAATATTGGAAACCTTTCAGGGAGTTTGGAGTTTTAGAGCATGAGTCACCCATTCTCCTTGCACTGGTGCCTTACAATAAATGCTGCATTTTCCTTCACTACAAAAAAAAAAAAAAAAAAAAAAAAGGTAGTATTGAGCACTTATCATGGTTCCTTCCACATGGTTCCTATGTATAAATGGAAATTATTATGTTCATGAATTCTCATAATATTTTTCATCCTGTCACCCTGTTTTCGCAATCAAATAGGAAGCCTTGTTCACTTTTCTTAAAAATTGGGTTTGTGACTTTACAGTTTACAAATCCCAGTTCAGAACTTGGAGAAACAAATAGATTCCAGAACTTTCACTGCCCAAGGCCAACCCCCGTTCTCTCCCTCCACAACCCTCCCCAAACTTCACCTTGCAGTTTCCAAGTTGTCTTTTTTGGATGCTTTGGCATTGCAGAGCATTAAGGATGAAGAAGAATGCATCTTGCAAATTTTTTTCTAAAAACTCATTCACATGTAGCCTGTGTTCTGCCTTTAAACTCCCCGTTTGTCAGATGTGCCTGTACCCTTAGTTCCATTTCCACTGCCCCACAGAGGCTCTCTGCCTGTAGTTCAGAAACTGGGGATGTCTCCATGCGGACCTGGAGCTGACACACTTCCTTTGTCAAATGCAGTTGCCAATGACGCATGTGCTGTACTGTCCTCAGGGGAGATGGGGTCTGATGGGGTCAGCTGCTCATCTAGAGGAGAAAATATGCCTTCACTTTTCAGTACCCTCCATAGTGTTTTATTCAGGTTTTATTATAGCTTAATACATAGCTATTTGAAAAAAAAGAAATAGCAAGTAAGCTATGTGACAACATAAACTTGATTCTTTGCCTACACCTCAGCTAGAATTTCCTGAACTTCTCATACTGTGTTGTAGTGGCACTGAGCTTGCTGATATTAAGTCTTTTCTATGGGTGAAAATACACATTCAAAATCACCGTCATAACTTGGGTGCAGCCCAGCAGAGAAAGCTCTCTGTGCCATAAAAAAAATACTTTTTTGCAGCCGTGGGATGCAGCTTCTAGTCAACCAGGTTGGTTGGGGGAAGCTACAGTACCCTTATCACCGTTAGTCTCTCACAATTCCGATTGCTGTTTTCTTAAGGAATTAAAAGTGAACTCAGATACCCTTAAAAGTAGCTTCATCATCTATACAGGAAGTTGTCAAAGTGCTTTTTCAGGAGAAAGATTAATACTCTGTTTGAAAGAAACAGTAAAAATTACAATAATAACAAGCAACTTAGTAACCTAAAGATTACTAAAGAAAGTATTGTAAAGGAAGTGTGTCAGCTCCTGGTCTGCATGGAGACCTCAGCCTCCCCAGTTTATGAGCTACGGGCAGAGAGCCTCTGTGGGGCAAGGGAAATGGAACTAAGGGTACAGGCACATCTGAGAAACAGGAAGTTTAAAGGCAGAACATAGCCTGCATGTGACTGAATTTTAGCAACACATTTACAAGATGCATTCATCTTCATCCTTAATGCTCTGCAATGCCAAAGCATCCAAAACGGACAACTCTTACCCCTTACACAACAGGATTAGTGGCCGAGAAGGTTATGATCTTTAAAAATACAATGAAGGGAATGCTGCTGCTATCTTTTTCTGTGGTGTATACTGATGGGATGGAAAAAGTCGACGTGAAGGTTTGCTTTTGGCGGTATGTATCATAAGCTTTTTTTTTTGTAATTTATTTATTTATTTATTATTATTTTTTTTATACTCATCCTAATGAAGATGAGTATAATTTTTGTGACTTTCTGTTTGAATTAAAAAAAAAAATCCCACAAGGACTCAGAGGCAAAGAATATACAAATCAATGTTCACTGCAAAGTAAAGGAGCTGTTACAGTGGAGGATTACTGGACTGAATGTCAATATTATGACATAGTATGAGTGTGTTTCGTGTTTGGTAATTGCAGTCATTGTTGCTTTTGTTGTGGTCATCCATGTAATGCTTGGTGTCAGTCTATTTATCTCTTGTAAAAATAAAATACAGTGTGTGTGTGTATCATAAGCTTTTGCAGTAGAATCAGATGTACTCATTGTCACAGAACCCCCAGTGCCTCGGCCATGCTGCTGCTGGACTGTGGTGCCTTTGTGCAAAGAAAAAGACACTCTGCCCTCCAGGCAGACACAGCTTCAGGTTAGAGAACAGGATGGGGCAGGTAGAACAGGGCTGTTTTCAGCTCCATTTGCCCCCTCAGCACTTCTTAGTAGCCCTGTGCCTTAGCCTTACAAACTTCCACAACTTTCTGACTGATAAAATATTGAAAAAATGGGCAATAAACTGATGAACACCAGAGGATCATGTAACATCCACTAAATCCAGGAAGTGGAGGCTGTCAGAGACGGTGCTTTTCTTTTCTCTTCTCACGGTGATTTACAGTCTCTCTGTCAGGAGCAACCAGCACAGTTCTATGGAGTAAGGTCTTAGGGATCTTATTTTACAGCAGGTGAACTCAGAAGGAATGTTTGAACTGCGGTATGAGCTACAGAGACAAGAATTCCCACGTAACCTCCCCCTGCACGCTGGACACTGCCGCGGACGTTATCAACATGAGTGCTGGAAGCAGATGCCTCAGAGACCTGTCCCTAGCACCCCATCCAGGAGTCTCAGAGGCCTTTGGCTGCCCTAGCTGCACAGTAGCAGCTGCACAGTTCTGAAAGCCTCCTAACATATCTAGTTAGCCACATAGCACGAGGGTAGCTCTAGCAATTTTCTCAGCTTATTCTGAAATTCAACAGGTCAGTGAGGTTCAACTCCTGGTCCCAAAGTAATGAACAACAATCACTCAACCAGCCCAGTCATCTTTCAGATCTGAGGCTACAGAGAACTCAGTGCCTCAGAACCTGTTGACAACAAACCCACCCACCCTAAGAAAATTATTTAGTCAAAGAGGTAAATAGAAAAATTTATCATCCTCATTCTATTAATGGAAATCTGAGGTAGGAAAGGTCAAACCTTGACCACATTCTTTATGTGTGTCTATAATGTCATAGAACTCAAAATTCTTCTAGATCTTTGCTGTTCTGGGCTAAATTATTTCTGGTGAATTTTTATAAACTTGACTCTGAACTTGTTTTAGATAGCATGAAAAAGAGTGTTTGGGGTGCATTTTTTAGAGGAGACTTTGTGTAAAAGGGTAGAATAAAGCCCTAGAAAAACACACCAGTCAGTCACTGGCACACCATATTCTCATTAACTTATCTCTATGCCAGCTTTTTTATTAACATTGCTTTCCTACCTTCTGTGTTTAAAGAATCTTCAGAGGGAGCTACATTTTCAGTGATTTGCTTTTCTTCTCTGAGCTTTCCACAAATTGAATTCTGTTTCCTGTTTGCTTTGCTGTTTTCAAGCTTCTCCAAGATTTTTACAATAAGAACCAAAAAGATTCTCTCTTCTAAAGAAAATACCTCAGAGAAACATTTTCTCGGAAGAGTGGCCCACATGTTTCTAATGTGGAGACATTTTAGTACCTTTAACAGGAAATGTGTTCTGGCCTTTATTTTAAACGTTAAATGTTTTAATGTTTAATTTATTTTAAATATTTTTCATTTTCTCAGAGTAGGAAAAATATCTTATTCTGTAATTAATATCTAATTCTCTTCCCAAAACACTTCAGAAACTCTTCTGTCCTGTCTCCTATAATCCTATAATTCAGCATAAAGAGAAATAACTTTAGAGTCAAAATCATTAGACATTTTTATGTCTCTGATAATTTTAGTTTCCTAACATCTATTACTATCATATTGACATTTTACCCAATTCCTTAATAATAAAGGACAAAGCCAGATGTCAGAGGCTGAATGTAAATTGCTCTACCCATAATTGGTCTAAAGAGGCATCTTAGTTAAATTTATTCCTAGATATGTTATTCTTTTTGATGCAATTGTGAGTGGGATTGTTTTCTTAATTTATCTTTCTGACAGTTCATTGTTAATCTAAAAAAGACAAACAAGTAAACAAAACAAAACTCATAGATACAGAGAACAAATTGCCAGAGGGGAAGGGGGTTGGGGTGAAGGGGATCAAGTGGTACAAACTTCCAGTTATAAAATAAATAAGTCATGGGGACGTAATGTACAGCATGGTGATTATAGTCAATAATATTGCATTTCAAATCTGAAAGTTGCTAAGAAAATAAATCTTATAAGTTCTCATCACAAGAAAAAAATTTTGTAACCTTGTGTGGTGACAGATAGTAGCTAGACTTATTGTGGTGATCATTTCAACATATATACAAATATCGAGTCATTAGGTTTTACATCTGAAACTTATATAATGTTGTATGTCAGTAATATTTCAATTAAAAAAAAAAGTCACCTTGTATGATCCCACTGTTTGGTCACACATAAACATGCACGTGAAGTTTTTATTTATTTATTTATTTTTTTAACATCTTTATTGAAGTATAATTGCCTTACAATGGTGTGTTAGCTTCTGCTTTATAACAAAGTGAATCAGTTATACATATACAATATGTTCCCATTTCTCTTCCCTCTTGCATCTCCCTCCCTCCCACCCTCCCCATCCCATCCCTCTAGGTGGTCACAAAGCACCGAGCTGATCTCCCTGTGCTATGCGGCTGCTTCCCACTAGTTATCTATTTTACGTTTGGTAGTGTATATATGTCCATGACACTCTCTTACCCTGTCACATCTCACCCCACCCCCTCCCCATATCCTCAAGTCCATTCTCTAGTAGGTCTGTGTCTTTATTCCCGTCTTGCCACTAGGTTCTTCATGGCCTTTTTTTTTTTTTTTTTTTTTTTTCCCCTTAGATTCCGTATATATGTGTTAGCATACTGTATTTGTTTTTCTCTTTCTGACTTACTTCACTCTGTATGACAGACTCTAACTCCATCCACCTCATTACAAATACCTCCATTTCATTTCTTTTTATGGCTGAGTAATATTCCATTGTGTATATGTGCCACATCTTCTTTATCCATTCATCTGTCGATGGACATTTAGGTTGCTTCCATGTCCTGGCTATTGTAAATAGAGCTGCAATGAACATTTTGGTACATGACTCTTTTTGACCTATGGTTTTCTCAGGGTATATGCCCAGTAGTGGGATTGCTGGGTCGTATGGTAGTTCTATTTGTAGTTTTTTAAGGAACCTCCATACTGTTCTCCATAGTGGCTGTATCAATTTACATTCCCACCAACAGTGCAAGAGTGTTCCCTTTCCTCCACACCCTCTCCAGCATTTATTGTTTCTAGATTTTTTGATGATGGCCATTCTGACCGGTGTGAGATGATATCTCATTGTAGTTTTGATTTGCATTTCTCTAATGATTAATGATGTTGAGCATTCTTTCATGTGTCTGTAGGCCATCTGTATATCTTCTTTGGAGAAATGTCTATTTAGGTCTTCGGCCCATTTTTGGATTGGGTTGTTCGTTTTTTTGTTATTGAGCTGCATGAGCTGCTTGTAAATCTTGGAGATTAATCCTTTGTCAGTTGCTTCATTTGCAAATATTTTCTCCCATTCTGATGGTTGTCTTTTGGTCTTGTTTATGGTTTCCTTTGCTGTGCAAAAGCTTTTAAGTTTCATTAGGTCCCATTTGTTTATTTGTGTTCTTATTTCCATTTCTCTGGGAGCTGGGTCAAAAAGAATCTTGCTGTGATGTATGTCATAGAGTGTTCTGCCTATGTTTTCCTCTAAGAGTTTGATAGTGTCTGGCCTTACACTTAGGTCTTTAATCCATTTTGAGTTTATTTTTGTGCATGGTGTCAGGGAGTGTTCTATTTTCATACTTTTACATGTACCTGTCCAATTTTCCCAGCACCACTTATTGAAGAGGCTGTCTTTTCTCCACTGTATATGCTTGCCTCCTTTATCAAAAATAAGGTGCCCATATGTGTGTGGGTTTATCTCTGGGCTTTCTATCCTGTTCCATTGATCTATATTTCTGTTTTTGTGCCAGTACCAAACTGTCTTGATTACTGAAGCTTTGTAATATAGTCTGAAGTCAGGGAGCCTGATTCCCCCAGCTCCATTTTTCGTTCTCAAGATTGCTTTGGCTATTCGGGGTCTTTTGTGTTTCCATACAAATTGTGAAATTTTTTGTTCTAGTTCTGTGAAAAATGCCAGTGGTAGTTTGATAGGGATTGCATTGAATCTGTAGATTGCTTTGGGTAGTAGAGTCATTTTCACAATGTTGATTCTTCCAATCCAGGAACATGGTATATCTCTCCATCTATTTGTATCATCTTTAATTTCTTTCATCAGTGTCTTATAATTTTCTGCATACAGGTCTTTTGTCTCCTTAGGTAGGTTTATTCCTAGATATTTTATTCTTTTTGTTGCAATGGTAAATGGGAGTGTTTTCTTAATTTCACTTTCAGATTTTTCGTCATTAGTGTATAGAAATGCAAGAGATTTCTGTGCATTAATTTTGTATCCTGCTACTTTACCAAATTCATTGATTAGCTCTAGGAGTTTTCTGGTAGCATCTTTAGGATTCTCTATGTATAGTATCATGTCATCTGCAAATAGTGACAGCTTTACTTCTTCTTTTCCGATTTGGATTCCTTTTATTTCTTTGTCTTCTCTGATTGCTGTGGCTAACACTTCCAAAACTATGTTGAATAATAGTGGTGAGAGTGGGCAACCTTGTCTTGTTCCTGATCTTAGTGGAAATGGTTTCAGTTTTTCACCATTGAGGACAATGTTGGCTGTGGGTTTGTCATATATGGCCTTTATTATGTTGAGGAAAGTTCCCTCTATGCCTACTTTCTGCAGGGCTTTTATCATAAATGGGTGTTGAATTTTGTCGAAAGCTTTCTCTGCATCTATTGAGATGATCATATGGTTTTTCTCCTTCAGTTTGTTAATATGATGTATCACATTGATTGATTTGCGTATATTGAAGAATCCTTGCATTCCTGGGATAAACCCCACTTGATCATGGTGTATGATCCTTTTAATGTGCTGTTGGATTCTGTTTGCTAGTATTTTGTTGAGGATTTTTGCATCTATGTTCATCAGTGATATTGGCCTGTAGTTTTCTTTCTTTGTGACATCTTTGTCTGGTTTTGGTATCAGGGTGATGGTGGCCTCGTAGAATGAGTTTGGGAGTGTTCCTCCCTCTGCAATATTTTGGAAGAGTTTGAGAAGGATAGGTGTTAGCTCTTCTCTAAATATTTGATAGAATTCACCTGTGAAGCCATCTGGTCCTGGGCTTTTGTTTGTTGGAAGGTTTTTAATCACAGTTTCAATTTCAGTGCTTGTGATTGGTCTGTTCATATTTTCTATTTCTTCCTGGTTCAGTCTCGGCAGTTTGTGCATTTCTAAGAATCTGTCCATTTCTTCCAGGTTGTCCATTTTATTGGCATAGAGTTGCTTGTAGTAATCTCTCATGATCTTTTGTATTTCTGCAGTGTCAGTGGTTACTTCTCCTTTTTCATTTCTAATTCTATTGATCTGAGTCTTCTCCCTTTTTCTCTTGAGGAGTCTGGCTAATGGTTTATCAATTTTGTTTATCTTCTCAAAGAACCAGCTTTTAGTTTCATTGATTTTTGCTATTGTTTCCTTCATTTCTTTTTCATTTATTTCTGACCTGATCTTTATAATTTCTTTCCTTCTGCTGGCTTTGGGGTTTTTTTGTTCTTCTTTCTCTAATTGCTTTAGGTGCAAGGTTAGGTTGTTTATTCGAGATGTTTCCTGTTTCTTGAGGTAGGCTTGTATTGCTATAAACTTCCCTCTTAGCACTGCTTTTGCTGCGTCCCATAGGTTTTGGGTCGTCGTATCTCCATTGTCATTTGTTTCTAGGTATTTTTTGATTTCCCCTTTGATTTCTTCAGTGATCACTTCGTTATTAAGTAATGTATTGTGTAGCCTCCATGTGTTTGTATTTTTTACAGGTCTTTTCCTGTAATTGATATCTAGTCTCATAGCGTTGTGGTCGGAAAAGATACTTGATACGATTTCAATTTTCTTAAATTTACCAAGGCTTGATTTGTGACCCAAGATATGATCTATCCTGGAGAATGTTCCATGAGCACTTGAGAAAAATGTGTATTCTGTTGTTTTTGGATGGAATGTCCTATAAATATCAATTAAGTCCATCTTGTTTAATGTATCATTTAAAGCTTGTGTTTCCTTATTTATTTTCATTTTGGATGATCTGTCCATTGGTGAGAGTGGGGTGTTAAAGTCCCCTACTATGATTGTGTTGCTGTCGATTTCCCCTTTTATGGCTGTTAGTATTTGCCTTATGTATTGAGGTGCTCCTATGTTGGGTGCATAAATATTTACAATTGTTATACCTTCCTCTTGTATCGATCCCTTGATCATTATATAGTGTCCTTCTTTGTCTCTTGTAATAGTCTTTATTTTAAAGTCTATTTTGTCTGATATGAGAATTGCTACTCCAGCTTTCTTTTGATTTCCATTTGCATGGAATATCTTTTTCCATCCCCTCACTTTCAGTCTATATGTGTCTCTAGGTCTGAAGTGGGTCTCTTGTAGACAGCATATATATGGGTCTTGTTTTTGTATCCATTCAGCCAGCCTGTGTCTTTTGGTGGGAGCATTTAATCCATTTACATTCAAGGTAATTATCGATATGTATGTTCCTATTCCCATTTTCTTAAATGTTTTGGGTTTGTTATTGTAGGTGTTTTCCTTCTCTTGTGTTTCTTGCCTAGAGAAGTTCCTTTAGCATTTGTTGTAAAGCTGGTTTGGTGGTGCTGAATTCTCTCAGCTTTTGCTTGTCTGTAAAGGTTTTAATTTCTCCATCGAATCTGAATGAGATCCTTGCTGGGTAGTGTAATCTTGGTTGCAGGTTTTTCTCCTTCATCACTTTAAGTATATCCTGCCACTCCCTTCTGGCTTGCAGAGTTTCTGCTGAAAGATCAGATGTTAACCTTATGGGGATTCCCTTGTGTGTTATTTGTTTTTTTTCCCTTGCTGCCTTTAATATGCTTTCCTTATATTTAATTTTTGACAGTTTGATTAATATGTGTCTTGGTGTGTTTCTCCTTGGGTTTATCCTGTATGGGACTCTCTGTGCTTCCAGGACTTGATTAACTATTTCCTTTCCCATATTAGGGAAGTTTTCAACTATAATCTCTTCAAATATCTTCTCAGTCCCTTTCTTTTTCTCTTCTTCTTCTGGGACCCCTATAATTCGAATGTTGGCGCGTTTAATGTTGTCCCAGAGGTCTCTGAGACTGTCCTCAGTTCTTTTCATTCTTTTTTCTTTATCCTGCTCTGCAGTAGTTATTTCCACCATTTTATCTTCCAGGTCACTTATCCTTTCTTCTGCCTCAGTTATTCTGCTATTGATCCCATCTAGAGTATTTTTAATTTCATTTATTGTGGTTTTCATCATTGCTTGGTTCCTCTTTAGTTCTTCTACGTCCTTGTTAAATGTTTCTTGCATTTTGTCTATTCTATTTCCAAGATTTTGGATCATCCTTACTATCATTATTCTGAATTCTTTTTCAGGTAGACTACCTATTTCCTCTTCATTTGTTAAGTCTGGTATGTTCTGACCCTGCTCCTTCATCTGCTGTGTGTTTTTCTGTCGTCTCATTTTGCTTATCTTACTGTGTTTGGGGTCTCCTTTTCACAGGCTGCAGGTTCGTAGTTCCTGTTGTTTTTGGTATCTGTCCCCAGTGGCTAAGGTTGGTTCAGTGGGTTGTGTAGGCTTCCTGGTGGAGGGAACTAGTGCCTGAGCTCTGGTGGATGAGGTTGGATCTTGTCTTTCTGGTGGGCACGTCCACGTCTGGTGGTGTATTTTGGGGTGTCTGTGGCCTTATTATGATTTTAGGCAGCCTCTCTGCTAATGGATGGGGCTGTGTTCCTGTCTTGCTAGTTGTTTGGCATAGGGTGTCCAGCACTGTAGCTTGTTGGTCGTTGAGTGAAGCTGGGTCTTGATGTTGAGATGGAGATCTCTGAGAGATTTTTGCCGTTTGGTATTACGTGAAGCTGGGAGGTCTCTTGTGGACCAGTGTCCTGAAGTTGGCTCTCCCACCTCAGAGGCACGGCCCTGATGCCTGGCTGGAGCACCAAGAGCCTTTCGTCCACACGGCTCTTCGGCAGCTGCAGACTTTTTCCCGGACTCCCTCTCGGCTAGCTGTGGTGCACTAACGCCTTCAGGCTGTGTTCACGCCGCCAACCCCAGTCCTCTCCCTGCGATCCGACCCAAGCCGAGCCTCAGCTCCCAGCCCCGCCCGCCCCGGCGGGTGAGCAGACAAGCCTCTCGGGCTGGAGAGTGCTGCTCGGCGCCGAGCCTCCGTGCGGGAACCTCTCCGCTTTGCCCTCCGCACCCCTGTGGCTGCGCTCTCCTCCGTGGCTCCGAAGCTTCCCCCCTCCGCCACCCGCAGTCTCCGCCCGCGAAGGGGCTTCCTAGTGCGTGGAAATCTTTCCTCCTTCACGGCTCCCTCCCACTAGTGCAGGTGCCGTCCCTATTCTTTTGTCTCTGTTATTTCTTTTTTCTTTTGCCCTACCCAAGTACGGGGGGAGTTTCTTGCCTTTTTGGAGGTCGGACGTTTTCTGCCAGCGTTCAGTGGGTGTTCTGTAGGAGCAGTTCCACGTGTAGATGTATTTCTACTGTATCTGTGGGAAGGAAGGTGATCTCCGCGTCTTACTCTTCCGCCATCTTCCCGAGGACCCCCCCGCACGTGAAGTTTTTACCTCTCAGGAGTATTGTAGTAATAGGAAGAATTGAGACCCCCGCTAGGAGCCACTTCCTAGGTGCCAGTCCATTCATGTTTAATCTTGTCCAATACTTAACAAATCAAACAGAATTCTGCTCTATTCTAAAGCCGAAATGCATTCTCTTGCCAACAAGAATTCATCAAGTACTTATTGTATGTAGAAAAGACTATTTCCATCTTTAATAATTTCTCTCAAAGACATGTAATACTTCTAAGAAAAGTTTACTCTTGGGTTCTTGATAACCAAACACACTTCCAGTTACCCCCCTTTTCTCCTGGATCTTTATAGAAATGGTGTGATGAATCAACAAGTCCCCAATTATATTTGACTTCTGTGTGCCCCCTTTACTGTGACTTGTGCATTTTCTTTGTTAATCAAGAGGCTTTGTCAAATTTAATTTATGAAGGGTCAGAGATTAACTAATGGGAAACAGAACAATAGATAACTGATAGGATTCAAGCCTCAGAAGAAGAGAGATGTATGAAAGCAACACAAACAAAGTTGGGAAGGTAAGAGGGAAAGGAGAGAAATGAAGAATGATAGAGAGACATATATGGAATTATATCAATTAAAATTTAGAGCACTAGAAAGAGTCTGGGGAAAGGTAAGATGTTGGAGCCCAAGGAAAAAGACCAATCAGGGAGTCAAGAGATTTCCTGGAATTTGCACAATAGTTGAACCTTTAAACAAGTGACTAGAAGTGGGACTGCTGGTGACTCACAGCGGAGAAGACACTGAAGGAACTGGGTCATGTGACCAGGGTAAGAGGCCAAGGAGAAGCATTTTATGGCAGCCCAAGTGATCTGGCTGTACCCCTAGCATTTCAGCCCAGGTGGAGATTTGGTTTATGGGGCAACACTGCTGAGCTTCAAACCTAGAATAACCGTACATCCTAGTTTACCTGAGACAGTCCCAGGTCCATACCTGTTGTCCCAGTGTCCCATCTAGTTTAACATTCTAGCATTCTCAAAACTCTGCTGATTTGGATGATAATTGTATGGTTAGCCATTTATACCAATTTGGTAGCACTATCCTTAACCTTATAATTTTGTGGAATAAGTCACAATCGAAAAAAAAAATCACTCAATAAATCAGTATTAACTTCCAAGTTCAGTCTTTTAAAAAACCTACACCCAAGAATCAAGAAAAATGCCCCTCTTCCTATCATATGTCAGACACTGAGCTTGACAACAGGATGTAAAGATAAAATGATACATTCTGTGTTTTTAGGGAGCTTCCAATCTGGGGTAGATATAGTAACACAACTAGGGAACCTCTTGTGCGAATGTCACACATACTGTGCGGGTTTCTGACAGGGTTGTCCTTTCAAGCTCTAGATTAAGACCATTTGCCTGTAATGGGGTGTATAAGGGAGAAAGTAGATGGGGAAGAGGATAGGTGGATATCTCCTAGTGTCAATCATCTGATGGTGACTTAGTAGATTTTCAGATAGAAACAGAAGTTGAAAGATTGGTCACAGAGCTAGGAAATCCTGCCTTTCTTTTTTTTTAATCTTACCTTCAAAAATTGAGACAGTGCTGCAGGGACAGGTGGCCTCTTCCAAGTGGAGGCAAGAAAAGGGAGACCATAGGCTAAAGATGAGTAACCTAAATCTCATAGGGGGAATGTGGGGTGAGTACGACCTCCCTTCCTAATTAAGAGTTTCCCCATTGCCAATCCTAAAGGCTAGGGGTTTTACTTCATTAGAGGAAGTTACTAGTTTCCTTACATAAATATGCAAACAAACAGTTAACATGCAAGAGGAGAGCAGCAATACTAGCAGTCACCCTTGAGCCAGGGCTAACACACAGGAGAAATTCCTTTGGGCCTGTGAGGGAAGACTTCTCAGAAGAGATAACACTTGATCTCAGACTCAAATGTAAGTAGATTTTTTATCAGATTGCTAGAGGAGTGGGGCTGGGAGGGCAGAAGGACTGGTCTGTGAAAAAGCACTGAACGCTGAGAATATGTTAATTCTTTGACTCATTGAATATTTACTGAGCACCTACTATCTGGCAAGCACATTTCTAGGTGCTGCGGGAGGTGGGTAGGGGGAGATTCTGGATTTCTAACAAGCTCAGGCGCTGCTGCTGCTAGACCATGGCTGGCACCATAGCGAAGCAAAGCTCCAAATCATGGCGCTACATGACCTCAGTCAGATGTGAAGCTGACTCATGGTAACAGGTAAAAGCTTCTTCTTGTTTTGTTTTTAATTTATTTATTTTTGGCTGCGTCGGGTCTTCATTGCTGCGCGAGGGCTTTCTCTAGTTGCGGCGAGCAGGGGCTACTCTTCGTTGCAGTGCGCAGGCTTCTCATTGCAGTGGCTTCTCTTGTTGCGGAGCACGGGCTCTAGGTGCATAGGCTTCGGTAGTTGTGGCAGGCAGGCTCAGTAGTTGTGGCTCGTGGGCTCTAGAGCACAGGCTCAGTAGTTGTGGCGCACGGGCTTAATTGCTCCACAGCATGTGGGATCTTCCTGGACCAGGGCTCGAACCTGTCTCCCCTGCATTGGCAGGCGGATTCTTAACCACTGCGCCACCAGGGAAGCCCCAGGTAAAGGCTTTTAAATTCAATGCTTTTCCTGTTAAAATTTGCCATCAATTATATTTCTTCAGAACTTCATCTTACCAATCTAAATTACATGTTCTATGGGCACATTACAAATTGGCATTCTTTTAAAATAAGCTAATACAGTTTACTATTGTAGTTTTAAATTGTGTTGAGAAAAAAATATCTTAGAGAATGGGTTTTTTTTTTTAAAAACCTACACCCAAGATTCAAGGAAAATGTCGTCCTTCCTACCTGTTAAGCCTGTAATAGACCTCTGAGCATAAGTCCTTGGATTTTACTTACCACACATAATGATCAATCTGTGAAGATGTGTTTATTTCGTTCGTACATCCATAAAATTCTCAGGGAAAGCAATAGAAACCTTACAGGCCTGAATATTTCTTGGGGGCATCTTCATACCAGTGTTGTGACTTTCTGTTGTTTCTTAATCACTAAGCACATCTCAGAGCCAGCAGCACACAGCAAAGACACACATACAAGGAAGCAGCAGGTAGCATGGTGTTGTGGGAAGGCCACTGGAATAGAAGTCAGACAGAGCTGAGTCCTGGACCTGACCCTTGCCCTGAGTAACTGTGAGCATGCCCTTCAGCAAATGACCAAAATCTCTCTAATATCTCCTCTTCAGTAAAATGTTGGGTATTTGTTCTGTTTATCCCCACTGAGCTCTGAGTTTCAAATGTAATATTGTACATTAAAGTTTCATATAAACATGTGACATTAGTCTTATTTGAAACCACTGTTCTTGATTCATGCTTCATTTTCATACCCGTATTTGGCTAAAACAAACTTTTCTAGAGCTGCCACTGCCATTATTTAGTTAATTGCTTCCTTTGTTTTTCTCTCTAATCAAGGATTTCCCCCATTCACCCAATGCTAATTTGACCAATCCTAATCCATTCAACCCATACCACCAGATAATAGTTTTCATAGCACACCTGATTAAAATCTTCTCGTCTCTCCCCTCATTAAAATCTTTAATACGTTCCCATTTTCAAAGACTGTGGTCTCCAAAGTGGGTATATAAGACCCCTCATTGTAAGGAGAAAGGAAGAAAATATTAGACCATACATTTGCATTCATTTTTTAAAAATCTAAAACATAAGAAAGAAATTAATTCTTGATTTATCTCCTATGGCATAAAACACACCAGAAGTTCACCATAATCTCGTAATACTCTGTCAACATAACTGTTTCTGTCTTTATTTACATTATCTCAGAACCATAAGGACCATGTGTATGGAAAAGAGGACTCAGGATGTCTTCATAAAGAAGTGGTAAAATTGGGGTCACCATAAAAGACTTTCTGGGGGAAATTTTGAGAACTTACTTTGGTAGCCCTGATTATTCCAAGGGCAACCTCCCCCTACCAGACTTCTGGAGAAAGGCCTAAGTGCCTGAGAAATGGGTCAGTATTTTATTACATCACTCCTTTACTCAAAAACTTTCAGTAACTCTTTATTATCTCAAGGGTGAAGTTCAAATCTCTTAGTCTACATTCAAGACTCTCCTTAATTTAGCCAAAACTACCATTTGCATCGTGTCTCTAGAACACTGCTATAACTATTTCTCCTAAAGCAATCTTTCATTATCAAAGGTTACTTACCCCATTACGACTACCTGGGCTTCCTTCTCTCTCTCTTTATAAAAATTTTATTTCTTCTTTCAGTTTCATTGAGATATAATTAACGTACAGCATAGTATAAGTTTAAGGTGTACAGCATAATGACTTGACTTACATACTTTTAGAAATGATTACCACAAGTTTAGTTAACATCCATCATCTCATATAAATATGGAAAAAAAGAAAGAAAAAAGTATTTTTTTTCCTCATGTTGAGAACTTTTAGGATTTGCTCTCTTAGCAACTTTTCAATATCCCATAGAGCAGTGTTAACTATAACCATCATGTCATACATTACATCCCCAGTACTTATTTATCTTATCTTCCAGGTAGGTATAAACTGGAAGTTTGTAACTTTTGACCACCTTCATCCAATTCTCCCACCCGCCCCACCACCCCTACCTCTGGCAACCACAAATCTGATCTCTTTTTCTATTAGGTTTTTTTTAAGATTCCACATATAAGTGAGATCATACAGTATTTGTCTCTCTCTGCCTGACTTACTTTACTTAGTATAATGCCTTCATAGTTTATCTATGTTGTCTCAAATGGCAGGATTTCCTTTCTTTTTCATGGCTGTGTAGTATTCCAGTGTGTGTGTGTGTGTGTGTGTGTGTGTGTGTGTGTGTGTGTGTGTGTGTGTGTGTGCATGCATGTGCGCATGTGTGTACCACATTTTCTTTATTCATTCATCTATTGATGGACACTTAGATTGTCTCTCTCCTTGGGATCCCTTTGAAAATACAATTACATTAGAACAATAATACTTTCATGTAAATTATTTTATCAAATCACTTTTTTTTCTGTAAAGGTGAGATTCAGTGACCACAATACTTCTGGTGCCTATGGAAAGAGAAGACACACACAGAAAAAGGGAAAGGGGACTCCAAAGATTAATTTTGCTTGCATGACGGTTTCTCCAGTAGTTGCTCTGAGAAAAGGAACCCATTTGCAAATGACAAACTCTTATTTTCCGTTCAAGCTATTTCCTGTTAGTTATCACCATGGTATATAAATCTGTCCATTGTCAGTTTGCTGAATGTACAGCAATTCCCCAGAGGCTAGTCAACCCTTGGTAAGTTTATGGATTTGACAATTTCAGGAACAAAGGGTGGAAAAGTAAGATACAGCAAGCCAAGAGGTTGGGGGAAACAGCTAACACCCTTTGTCTTACCATATTAGTCACTGAGGACTATTGTCTGATTGCTATGGAAAATGTCTTAGAACAAATCTTGTTTGAGAATTATCTGTCCATCGTCTAGACTAGTAAAGATATCAACGATTTTCTTGTTACTGACAGAGTTTTGGAAACAGTTAATCCTAAGGACCCTGGTGAACCTTGGGACTTTCCAAATGGGACTTCCAGATTTTTATCCTGAACAGGAAACAACTTTGCAAGATATTAACCACAACCAATGAAACACCAAAACTTTTCCACCAGAAACATGTTAATATCAATGTTCACTTTTTGAAATTCTAAGCAAATAATTGCATCCAATTTTTTCCCTCCTAGCTCACTACACTATAGGCACACTGAACTTCTTTTTGTTCCTTGAGCAGGCCAAGCTTGCTCCCACCTCAGGGCATTTGCACTTACTATTCACTCTAAATGTCTGTCGCACATCTCTGCACACCTAGCTTCTTGATATCCTTTGGGTCTCAGTTCAAATGTGGTCACCTTCTCAGAGAGACCTATTCTAACTATCCAAAGATAAGTAGCTTTCCTTCCCTCACCTTCTCATTGTCCATAGCCTTGTTTTATATTCTTCACAATAGATATCATTGCCTGAAATCACCTTGTTCAATTACATGTTTACTTATTTGTTGTCTTCCTCTCCCTCTTCAGAATGTCAGTTTCGTGAGATCTGGGACTTTATCTGTCCTATTCACGGCTATATCCTCAGTGCTTAGGAGGGTGCCTGCACATAAAAGGCTCTCAATCAATATTTGTTGAACAACTGACTGAAACTCTTCAGCTGCTGCCTATGGCATTTAGGATTAGGTTCAGGGTACTTCACAGGGTTTACAAGCTGGTCCCTGCTTCCTTATCTAGTCTTATCTTTCACTACCCAGATTCTCCGAACCCTTCTTGACTTTGACCATATACTGTCAACTATCCACCAATTCTGGACTTTCACGTATGTTGTTCTCTTTCCTTGGATGCTCTTCCCCCTCTATATTCATCTTTGCCTGACTCATTTCTACTTACCTTTTAACTCTTAGCTTAGAGTTCATTTCCTTGGTGATGGTGGTTGATAATCTTGCCCAACTGCTTCCTATTCAGACCAGAAAGCTTGGAGTCCTCATTTAGAAAGTTCAGAGGTCTCCTTGTCTTCTTGGAATTGAATGTTTCCATAAATGTCAATAACAAGAAAAATGTTGATAGTTTTGACTGAGACAATGATGTGACAATTCTTTCTTTCTTTTTTATAAATTTATTTATTTTTGGCTGTGTTGGGTCTTTGTTGCTGCGCATGGGCTTTCTCTAGTTGTGGCGAGTGGGGGCTACTCTTTGTTGTGGTGCATGGGCTTCTCATTGCGGTGGCTTCTCTTGTTGTGGAGCACGGGCTCTGGGCACATGGGCTTCGGTAGTTGTGGCAGGTGGGCTCAGTAGTTGTGGCTCGCAGGCTCTAGAGCACAGGCTCAGTAGTTGTGGCGCACGGGCTTAGTTGCTCCGCAGCATGTGGGATCTTCCTGGACCAGGGCTTGAACCCGTGTCCCCTGCATTGGCAGGCAGATCCTTAACCACTGCACCACCAGGGAAGCCCGTTGTAACAATTCTTAATGAAGGCTTGTTTTAAATAGTCTATTACCATAGCAATCAGAAAATAGTTGTAGTGACTAATATAGTAATAAAAGTTTTGAAGGTTAGGTTGAGCAAGATGTTTCCTGTGCAAATTGATGGGTTTTAATTCCTTACCCCTCTGCCCTTGGGCCCCTTTGCTGTTCACTGCATGTTTTCTAAGGAGTGGTCGTTTTCAGGAATTGGTCTTTAATTACCAAGTTTCATGAGCGTATTTCTAAGTCAAAGTCAGACATACGATTAATTTAAACCAGGAAATATCCTTGAACTTAAGAATGGGACATCTCTTCAGGGAAGACAACTGAGGAGGAAAAAACAAGCAAATATCATCACATATACCAGTGCACTCTAATCTTACAAGTATCTTCAACTTCCAGACTGGATTGTTTCCCCTGCTCTGTTCATTAATACTTCTATCACAAAACTTACTACATTATAATTATTTTTCTACTTGTCAGTTAGCAGATAAAACCTCAAACATGTCTGTAATCTACTTAAAGGCAGTAGTAATCTTATTCTGACTTGGAATTTAATACATACTTGTTGAATGTATGGGTTATTGAATGAAAATTGAAACTAAACAGGTCAACATGGAATATCATAAGATCATCTATGGGTAAATGTGAATTAAAGAGTCAGAAGAATGTCCCAAAGCTCAGAATAGGTAAAAATCACTGTGGGCAGAAGTAGTCAAGGGAAGCTTTGTAGGAGGTGGGATAAGAAAATGGCTTTGGAGGTTGAATACAGTTGAGTAACCCAGATGGAGAAAGGACACTACTCTAGAAACAGTCAGTGGCAGAGCAAACTTAAGCAAGAGGCACAGGGCCAGTGAGTGGACAAGTACTGCAGTGGAATGAGGGCCATGAAATCAGCTTGAGGTCTGCTTAGGGAGAGCTCTGATACCCAGGCTAAGGGGTCAGAGCCTTTTACCCATAGATAGTGGGAAAATGTTAAAAATCTTTAACTGTACAAGTAATATACTGCAAATTCAATTTAAGGTAAATTTATCTTGTCATGGAATGCAGGGTGCATTGGAAGGAGGAGGAACTGGAGGTAAAGAAACTAGCTGGGAGTCTCATGTAGTAGTAGTAAGTAGTAGTAAGGGGAAGCCTTAGATTAGGCAAGTGGCTTGGAAAAAAGTATTCAGAGGAGAAGGATAGCCACCAATGGTGGTGATGCAACACATTAGGGAGGAGATGGTCCATAAGTCCTTTCCTTAAAAGAGTAAATGTGCTGGACTTCTGGTGCCTTTGTGGACTCCTCTCCCTATATTCTTTATACGCACCAAGTCTCAACGTCCTTCATCAATTTTAAATCAAGACTCTAAAATTCTTAAGATTAGGAATTTCCTCCCTTCCTCCCTCCCTTCCTTCTTTCCTTCCTTCTTTCTTTCCTTCCAACAACTTTACAGAAGAATAGATATATGACAAACTGAATATTTTAATTTAAAGTCTGCAACTTGGTGAGTTTTCACATGTGTACAGCCACGAAACCTCATCACAAACAAGATCAGGAGCACATCCATCGCCCCCAAAGTTTCTTGTGCCCCCTTTTTAATCCATCCTTCCTCCTCACAAATTCTGCAAACCTCACCCCTATCCCCACCTAGACAACAACTGTTTTGCTTTTGGTCACTATCGATTAGTTTCCACTTTCTAGAGTTTCATATTATTGGAATCATACAGTATGTATTCTTTCTCATTTACCTTTGTTATTGTTTTGAGATCCATCCTTGCTGTGTGTATCAATAATTTAATTCTTTTGATTGCTGAGTAGCATTTCATTTTATGGATAACCACAATTTGTTTATGCATTCACTTATTGATGGACATTTGGGTTGTTTCCAGTTTGTGGTTATTACAAATGAAGCTGTTATAATCATCATTGTACCAGCATGTACAAAGAGATTTATGTTAAGGATTGGCGCATGTCTTCACGGGGACTGGCAAGTCCTAAATCTGTAGGGCAGGCCAGTGGACCCGAAACTCAGGCAGGACTTGATGTTGCGCTTGAGGCAGAATTTCTTCCTCTCTGGGAAACCAGTTTTTCCCCTTAAGTTAGACCTTCAACTTATTGCATGAGGTTCATTCACATTATTGAAAGTAATCTCCTTTACTTAAAATCAACTGATTTTGTATAACTATAGTCCAATATCAAAACTGGGATGTTGACATTGGTATAATACACAGAGCTTATTCAGATTTCACCAGTTTTACATGCTTGTGTGTGTGAGTAGTTCTATGTAATTTTGTTCTAGGGTAGATTCATATAACTACCACCTCAATCAAGATACAGAACTCTTCAACCACAAGGCTCTCTTTTGCTACCCCTTTATAGTTACATCCACACTTTTCCCACTCCCCATCCCAAATCACAGGTAACCACCAATCTGTTCTCTATTTCCATGATTTTGTTATTTGAAAATGTTATATAAATGAAAGCATACAACATGTACCATTTTGAGAATGACCTTAAGATCATCCATGTTCTTGCGTGTATTAATCAAATTATAGTTCATAACTACAATTCATTTCTTTTTTTTAAAAAAATTGAAGTACAGTTGATTTACATATTATATTAGTTTCAGGTATACAACATAGTGATCAATATTTTTATAGTTTTTTTTTTTTTGACACTTTGTGACTTCCTTTTATTCACATTAGGGAGGAGAGTGGGAGTGGAATGGGGTGGGCTGGGAAGGGGGAGGTTCCAGGCACTGGAGAGGCAGATGGAGAAGGCAGCCTCTCAGGCACCATTTCCCTCTGCTCATCCTTGGCAAGTTTTGTGAGCCAAGGAAGGATAACCACAAGCTAGTGCTGTGGAAAGGTCAGCAGACCGAGTTGAAAGATCTGCCGAATTCTGGTTCTGCCATTACCTGCTAGGTGTCCTCGGGCAGGTCATTTCCTTTTGCTGGGTCTGTTACTCCACATGTGGAAAGACACAAGGTTCTGCTGAGAGCCAAGGAGCCCAAAGGGGCTCAACCTTGGTTCCAGGTCTATAGTCAGACAAGACCCCGTAGAGCTGTTGTGAGGACCAAGTTGAGATAATGTGAGTAAAGGACTCAGCACAGTGCCTGGCACATAAGTGGGCACTCGATAAATGGTTTTTACTGTTGGCTCTAGGAGATGGGGATGAGAATGGGCACCCGAGCATCCACAGTACAGAAAAGAGGCCAAAAGACATTTCCACTGCATTCTGAGGGGGTATGGGGGACAGCCCACACATATATCATCAAGAGGGGTTTTAGGAGCAGCAATCCTGGGCACACTGGTACAGCACTCATAGCTTTTGTTGCCAGTCTGTCATTAGTGCTCACAGTGGGATTATTGTCCCCATGTTACAAATGAGCAAACTGAGGACTCTCTGAGTCACACAGCTGCTAGACAGGGAGAGGGGCTGAGTCCAGTTTTTCCTGGCTCCTGAGAAACCCAACTCTACCAGTTACTGGTTGTGTGATCTTGGGCAAATTACCTAACCTTTTGGTGACTCAGTTTCTTCATCTGTGAAAGAACTTTAAACTCCATTTAAAGTTATTAAAAAATATTGGCTATATTCCCTGTGCTGTACAATATATCCTTGTAACTTATTTATCTTATACATAGTAGTTTGTACCTCTTAATTCCTTACCCCTATCTTCCCCTCCTCCTTCCCTCTCCCCACTGTACCTGTGTACAGGTACACTGTATCTGTTTCTGTTTTGTTATATCTATTCAATTGTTTTATTTTTTAGATTCTACACGTAAGTAATAACATATAGCATTTGTCTTTCTCTGTCTGACTTATTTCACTAAGCGTAATGCCCTCCAAGTCCATCCATGTTGTTGCAAATGGCAAAATTTCATTCCTTTTTTTAAGTAAGGCTGAGTAAATATTCCATGGTATATATTGAATGGCTATACCATATGTGCTTAACTATTCACCCACTAAAGGACATTTGGATTGCTTCCAGTTTTTTATGAATAAAGCTTCTACAAACATTCATTTACGGGTTTTTGGTAAACAGATGTTTTTTCATTTCTCTGGGATAAGCGCTCAAGACTTCAATTCCTGGGTTGTATGGTGAGTACATGTTTAGTTTAAGAAGCTGCCAAACTATTTTCCAGAGTGTCTATTCCATTTTACAATCCCATCAGCTTTAGGTTATGCTTCAGACCTTTGATTCCAATCGTTTGTTGGGTGAATCGCCCTGGATGTCTCACATCCTGGAACTCAGTATGCTAAAACGTGAGTTCATTATCTTCCCCTACACACCAGGAATCCTCCTTTATTTTCTGTCTTCACTAATATAACCATTTCTTACCCAATCCAGACACTGAGAGCCACCTTAGATTCCTCTCTCTCACCTATTCCCACATTAAATCCATCACTTGGATAGACCCATTTTATCTCGTATCTCTCAAACAGAGAAGACAGATCATTATCAGCCACCAAGAATTATAACTATCTAAGCATTCGCATAATGATGTCCTAGCTTGGGGTATTTTTTTGTCAAGTTAAGAGCAGGTATTTTAGAGTTGGTTGGTACATTAATGCTTAAGGCTCGGAGAAGTGAAATAGATTAGCTGGTCACATATAAGCAGGTCTAAACTGCCAAGTGAACTCAAATCCCTCTACGTAGTAGCAGGTTAGAAAACACATTTATTTGGGGCAGAGTTCTAGCCCAACATCTGGGTCAAAACTGCAAATGAGTTCTACTGTATTTATGAAACAACTCGTTTAGCGGTGTGGAGACTGTCAACCATATATGGCATAGTCTGCTGGCTTGGATCCACTGTTAGTTATAATAATGTGTAAAAGTCTGTTAAAGTCACCGAGGAGTCTAGTTAATAGTAACTGTGCCTTGATGACTTAGCTACTAAGTGTCTACATTTAAAATTTTTGAAGGAAATTTTCAAGTTGTTTGTGAGATGGGCCAGAGCACACTTGTTTCTGGTCAGCACTCTGGCCGTTCAACAGAATTTGAGAGTCATAACTCACTGTTGTTACTCACTATACTTATCTAGTTAGGTCAACCACATGACTCCAGACCCCAAACTAGGTCTTTCTTGTCCAAGGAACAAATTTTCCAAATTCTCAGAGACATGACTTAATACTCATCAAATTGATATTCTGAAATAAAGGCCCTGTCAGTGCTGAGAAGTAAAATAAGGAAATGTACAATGCGGAGTCAGGTGCCAATCCATTTAGTGGCTTCTTGGAGATTACCCTGTCTTCTTTTCCAGTTGGGTAGCCAATTCCACTTCTGGTGGAAAAGCCATCGACTCTTTTGCATTTCGTATAAATGTCTATTAAGAAGTTGCTAGTTTGAAAGGAATCACTAATACCATGTCCCTAGAGACTGTGTAGTGACTGCTTGGCATAATTGTAGGTGAGGAAGTCAACCCGGCTTTGTAACAATAGGGAGTATGTTCAGGAAATTCCCCATTTAAGCTCATTTCCAACCAGATTTGTTCAATGAGTGCTATGGGACATTGGAATCCTTGGAAGTCAGAGCCATTATCACTGTCATATCCTTCATATGATCCAAGTTCCATCAGGTTACTGGACTGTCAACAACAGTCGCGAAGGGAAAACACTCACAAGTCTTCAGCCTTAGACATGAGAAAGAGAGGGCAGACTCTGACCGTTTGTCTTGTCGCTTGGAGCACAGCTCATTTCCAATCCCCATCTTTTCTTCCCAGCTACACAGGGTCCAGCTTGGACTTTCCTATGGATATACCGGACATACAGTGAGTCTAAGAAAGTGAGGCTGGAGGACTAGACAAAATAGTTTGCCATAGAATCAGCTAATCTTCTGAGAAGTTTGTCCAGTGTAGGCCCATATACCTGCAAAGTTTTCAGGGAAGAGCTCACTCTCTCTTGCTTAAGTCTTTCTGTATTAGCTTTTCATTGATGCAGTCATAAATTACCACAAATGTATTATCTTACAATTCTGTAGGTCAGAAGTCTGACACAGGTCTCACCCGGCTAAAATCAAGGTGTCATAGGGCTGCATTCCTTTCTGAAGGCTCTAGGGGAAGATTCACTTCCTTGCTCATTTGAGTATTATTATTATTTTGTTAAATATTTATTTATTTATTTGGTTGTGCCAGGTCTTGGTTGCAGCACGTGGGCTACTTAGTTGTGGCAGGCGGGCTCCTTAGTTGTGGCATGTGAACTCTTAGTTGAGGCATGCGTGTGGGATCTAGTTCTTTGACCAAGGATCAAACCCAGGCCCCCTGCATTGGGAGTGCAGAGTCTTACCCACTGCGCCACCAGGGAAGCCCGTCATCTGAGTTGTTGACAGAATTCAATTCCTTGTGGTTTTAGGACTAAGGTCCCTGATTTCTTTTTTTAATTAATTAATTAATTAATTAATTTTTGGCTGTGTTGGGGTCTTCATTGCTGCACGCAGGCTTTCTCTAGTTGTGGTGAGCGGGGGTTACTCTTCGTTGCGGTGCACGGGCTTCTCATTGCGGTGGCTTCTCTTGGTGTGGAGCACGGGCTCTAGGCACGCAGGCTTCAGTAGTTGTGGCACGTGGGCTCAGTAGTTGTGGTTCGCTGGCTCCAGAGCGCAGGCTCAGTAGTTGTGGTGCACGGGCTTAGTTGCTCCACAGCATGTGGGATCTTTCTGGACCTGGGATCGAACCCGTGTCCCCTGCATTGGCAGGCGGATTCTTGACCACTGCGCCACCAGGGAAGTCCCGGTCCCTGATTTCTTGTTTGCTGTCAGCTGAGGGCTTTTCCCAGTTTCTTGAGGTTACTCACATTCCTAGGTTTGTGGCCCCCTTCCTCCATCTTCAAAGCCAGCAATAGTGGGTAAATTCATTCTCTCACTTTGAATCTCTTCTCTTTTTTCCTCTATCTCATCCTTTTATAACCTAACCAGGAAAGGTTTTCTGCCTTTAAGGTCTCATGTGATTAGACTGGGCCCACATGGGTAATCCAGGATAATCTCACAGTCTCAAAGTCTGTACCCTTAATTACATCAGGAAATTCCTTCTCGCCATGTCATGCAACATAATCACAAGTTCCAGGAATTAGAGTTTGGGCATTTTGGGAGGTCCATTACTGTGCCTACTAAATTATCTAAAGGTAAAAATTCATTCATTGACTTATTCATTTATTCATTTTTTTCAACAAATATTTATTTAGTGCCTACTATATACCAGAAAATTTACGAGGCATTGGATGTTCTGTCCTATTTCACTTGTGAACTGTGAGAGGTGATAAAGCATTTGTGCATTGAGCAAATTTATCTGCTGAATTTTCTCTTGTGCCACATATTGTCTACAAGGAGAAGAGGCCTGGGAGGGAACTGACAACATAGGAGACTCTCAGACAACCATAATTGTGGTGCGTGGTCATCCATCTCTAACTCCTATGCTGATTCAGTTCACTTTTCACAGATCAGGGGCTAGGTGTGAAATGAGGAATTAATGATGTGGATGTACTATTGTGGGAGTTATCTTTAATTCAGAAAGAATCAATTCCTGTAACAACACATAAAGGCTTATGATGCGTGCTATGGTGTCACACTAGCATTCATAAATACAGGTTTTTCCCTACAAGAGCTTACAATTTAATTCAGGAGATATGGCACTTCAGATAGTTTGATGACAATGCAATATTGCATTTCATTAAAGCAAAAGTCATGCTTCACTTACAGGGAGCTTAAGAAGGGCACAACCAGTGCAAGCTTGAGATGTAGGAAAACTTCCTTTCCTTCTTGTGTATGTCACCAGCAGGGGTGGTGGTGGAGGTGGGAGAGAAGGATCAGAGTTCTCAATACCAACTGTGGCCAGAGCATCTCATTAATTGATGGACTACAAATAAAAGATAGTATTGTCATTATATATCCTTTCCTGTTATCTGTTATCTTCCTTGAAAAAGAAAATCTAGGAAAGATTACACAAAATATAATACTCAAACACTGACAATACCAATTGCTGGTGAGGATGTGGAGTAAGAGGAACTCTCATTCATTGCTGGTGGGAATGCAAAATGGTACAACCACTTTGGAAGACAGTTTGGCAGTTCCATACAAAACTAAATATATCCTTACAATACGATCCACCAATCCTGCTTGTTGGTGTTTACCCAAATGAATTGAAAACTTACGTCCACCTAAAAACCTGCACACAGATGTTTATAGCAGCTTTATTCATATTTGTCAAAACCTGGAAATGACCAACATGTTCTTCAGTAGGTGAATGGATAAATAAACTATAGTACACTTGGAAAATGGAAAAGTGCTAAAAAGAAATGAGCTATCAAACCATGAAAAGATATGAAGAAAACTTGAATGTATATTACTAAGTGAAAGAAGCCATCTTTCAAAATTACATATTGTGGGCTTCCCTGGTGGCGCAGTGGTTAAGAATCTGCCTGCCAGTGCAGGGGACACGGGTTCGAGCCCTGGTCCGGGAAGATCCCACGTGCCGCGGAGCAACTAAGCCCGTGTGCCATAACTACTGAGCCTGCACTCTAGAGCCTGCCTGCTACAACTATTGAAGCCCATGTGCCTAGAGCCCATGCTCTGCAACAAGAGAAGCCACCGCAGTGAGAAACCCATGCACCGCAACGAAGAGTAGCCCCCGCTCGCAGCAACTAGAGAAAGCCCATGCAGCAACGAAGACCGAACGCAGCCAAGAATAAATAAAAAATAATAAAGTTCCCTTAAAAAAAATTACATATTGTATGATTCCAACCACATGACATTCTGGAAAAATCACAGCTATGGAGACAGAAAAAAGTTCAGTGGTTGCCATGGGTTTGGAGGCACAGAGGCTTTTCGGGGCAGTGAACCTATTGTGTATAATACTACAAAGGTGGATATATATCATTAGAAATTAAAAAAAATTTTTTTAACATCTTTATTGTTGTATAATTGCTTTACAAAGGTGTGTTGGTTTCTGCAGTATAACAAAGTGAATCAGTTATACATATACATATGTCCCCATATCTCTTCCCTCTTGCGTCTCCCTCCCTCCCACCCTCCCTATCCCACCCCTCTAGGTGGTCACAAAGCACCGAGCTGATCTCCCTGTGCTATGCCGCTGCTTCCCACTAGCAATCTATTTTACATTTGGTAGTGTATATATGTCCATGCCACTCTCTCACTTTGTCCCAGCTTACCCTTCCCCCTCCCCATATCCTCAAGTCCATTCTCATTAGAAATTTATCCAAACCCATAGAATGTATGACACCAAGAGCGAACTCTAAGGTAAATTATGGACTTTGGGTGATAATGATGTGTCAATGCAGGGTCATCAGTTGTAACAAATGTACCCCAGAGTGGTGGGGCCTGTGGATAATGGGGTAGGCTATGCATGGGGAGGGGTAAGGAGTTATATGGGAGTTCTGTACATGCTGCTCAAATTTCCTATGAACCTAAAACTGCTCTAAAAATAAACCCTATTTTTAAAAATGCTATTGCTACTATTTTTTGAGCACCTATTTTGTGCCAGATACCAGGCCAGGCTATGTTAGCCATTTCTTGTCCTCACAGCAATCCATAAAATAGGTGCTATTAACTTTATTCTACAAATTAGAAAACTGTTTTTTTGTCCAGAATAAACGAGTTTGTCAAGCTCATTCAGCTAATAAGTGAGAATCTGAGATGTTAACCTTGATTCCCTGGCTGCAAAGACCTGTACTTTTTTTATTATATCATTTTCACTAATAAACAAGAATATATATTCCTTTTTATAAATACAAGGGGGGGCATTATATTTAACAATATGGAGGACACGACAACAATCACTGAATATTCAAGCAGAAAAAATACGTGACTAAGAAGTAAGGAAATAAAAAGATTATGGCTGAGAAAAACGGAAAATAATGAGTTACACAGGAAGTAGCTAAAAGTCCTTTCCAGAGAAGAATGCTGTTCAAAGGCCAGTTATATCTGGAAGATTCCAACTTCCAGTTACAGGGAAGTAGTCCTTATCAAACCAACTCTCCAAGAGAAAACAACCATAAACTCTGGACTCCAGAGAGTAACCCAAAGCAGGTAGACATTGGGGAGGGGGGTCATCTACACTTGGAAGAAGGGAATAGCACCAAGATGAAAATTTTTCCCATTTTTGTCAAATTTTTGCCTCAGACAAGGCTAAAACTTAGATAGAAAATCCAAAATCTTACTGACCTGAAGAATCAGAAGGCAAAGTTCAGGGCAACCATAGCAGCTAGAGGGAAAAAAATCTAGAAAAGGAGAACTCCAGAGAAAGGAGTCCCAAATTCTGTATATAATGTGCCCAAATCTCTAGCTGCTCATGAACTGCTGTGTGGATGGTAGAGGTCAAGCATATGGCTAAGGCTCGAAGAATTGAACAAGGATTTCTGCTGCTGCCCATTATGAAGGAGTTAGAGTTTGGAGTTTGAGTTCAGTTGAGTTACCTGCCTGGTAGAAAAAATATTCCATAATCTTCAGGGAATCCAGCATCTCCACAATGAGCAGTTCAAAATGTCCAGGTGGCAACAGAAAATTATTATACATCTAAATAAACAAGAAAATGTGACCCACACTTTTAAAAAAGGCAATGTAATAGAGACTGACCCCAAAATAACTCAGGTGTTGGAAACTGAGACAAGGATTTTAGATCAGTTATTATAATTATGCTCAAAAATGTAGATGAAAATATGGTCATAATTAATGAACAAATAGGAAATCTCAGCAGAGAAATGGAAACTACAATAAAGTGTGGAAATTCTAGAACTAAAAAATATAGTGTCTAAAATTCTTAAATTCACTGGGTGGACTTAACAGTAGATTGGCGATGACCAAATAGAATTATTGAACTTCAAGTTAGCTAAATAAGCATTACTCAATCTGAAGAACAGAAAGATTGCACACAGCAAAAATAAATAAATAAATAAAAATAAAAGAAGAAAGAAAAAGAAAAAAAGGCTCAGTGACTTGTGGAACTGATAATGTGGTTGGGTAAGATAATACAAAGATGTTTTCTTACTGACCATAAAACCCATATTTCCTACATTCTAAAGACATGCTATCTGCATATATTAAATCTGCTCTCAGGATGATGTCAATATTTGGCTATAGTTTTCTTTTTATGAGGTCTGCTATTCCCATCTTTGATGGTTTTTATTAGTTAATTCACCCAGCTGTTATGGAGCCTTTTTTCCTTGTATCAGCCACTGTGCTAATTGCTGTAGAAAATAGATGAAATGGATGTTATTCTTGAAAGGGCATGAAATGAGTGCTACACTAGAGATGCAGGCAAAAGGCTACTGTATTATTATGATGAGAGGTTCACTGGAGTAATTCTTTCAGCAACTGTCCACCTCCTTACACTGGAGAGATCAGGAGAAGGAATTGACCTCACAGTGTTTCAGTCCCTCCCTCCCTTCTCTTTGGGATCTGCTTGCCCACAGAGAACTTGTGTCCTACTCTGTGATATATGGTATAAGGTGTTGTCCCTTCAGGACAAGACTTGTGTTGGACATGTGAGGTCAGAGACTAAGTGGGTAAGTCCAATTTTAGGTGCAATATTAAGAAGTCAGTTGCTGAAGACCTAAGCCAAGTTCACCAAATTGTATGTCTATATTAACATTTTTAGTGGTGGTGTAGTATTTTGATGACCTATATGTACCATAGTTTAGGTTGTTTCTGATTTTTTCTTTTTGCTGTTACTAATAGTACTGCAATGAGCAAATTTTTATATGTATATCTTTTTTATTTTTTGGAAGTTAAAAATTTTTTTTTTACACAGCAGGTTCTTATTAGTTATCCATTTTATACATCTTAGTGTATATATGTTAATCCCAATCTCCCAATTCATCACACCACCATTCCCCCTGGCCACTTTCCCCCCTTGGTATCCATATATTTGATCTCTATGTCTGTGTCTCTATTTCTGCCCTGAAAACCGGTTCAGCTGTACCATTTATCTAGGTTCCACATATATGCGTTAATATATGATATTTGTTTTTCTCTTTCTGACTTCCTTCACTCTGTATAACAGTCTCTAGATCCATCCACGTCTCTACAAATGACCCAGTTTCATTCCTTTTTATGGCAGAGCAATATTCCATTGTATATATGTACCACATCTTCTTTATCCATTCATCTGTTGATGGGCATTTAGGTTGCTTGCATGTCCTGGCTATTGTAAATAGTGCTGCAATGAACATTAGGGTGCATGTGTCTTTTTGAATTATGGTTTTCTCTGGGTATATGCCCAGTAGTGGGATTGCTGGGTCCTATGGTAATTCTATTTTTAGTTTTTTAAGGAACCTCCATACTGTTCTCCATAGTGCTGTATCAATTTACATTCCCACCAACAGTGCAAAAGTGTTCCCTTTTCTCCACATCCTCTCCAGCATTTGTTGTTTGTAGATTTTCTGATGATGCCCATTCTAACTGGTGTGAGGTGATACCTCATTGTAGGTTTGAATTACATTTCTTTAATAATTAGTGATGTTGAGCAGCTTTTCATGTGCTTCTTGGCCATCTGTATGTCTTCTTTGAAGAAATGTCTATTTAGGTCTTCTGCCCATTTTAGATTGGGTTGTTTGTTTTTTTAATATTGAGCTGCATGAGCTGTTTATATATTTTGGAGATTAATCCTTTGTCCATTGATTCATTTGCAAATATTTTCTCCCAGTCTGAGGGCTGTCTTTTCATCTTGTTTATGGTTTCCTTTGCTGTGCGAAAGCTTTTAAGTTTCATTAGGTCCCATTTGTTTATTTTTGTTTTTATTTCCATTACCCTAGGAGGTGGGTCAAAAAAGATCTTGCTGTGATTTATGTCAAAGAGTGTTCTTCCTATGTTTTCCTCTAATAGTTTTATAGTGTCCGGTCTTACATTTAGGTCTCTAATCCAAATTGCGTTTATTTTTGTGTATGGTGTTAGGGAGTGTTCTAATTTCATTCTTTTACATGTAGCTGTCCAGTTTTCCCAGCACCGCTTATTGAAGAGACTGTCTTTTCTCCACTGTATATCCTTGCCTCCTTTGTCATAGATTAGTTGACCATAGGTGCGTGGGTTTATCTCTTGGCTTTCTATCCTGTTCCATTGATCTATATTTCTGTTTTTGTGCCAGTACCATACTGTCTTGATTACTGTAGCTTTGTAGTATAGTCTGAAGTCCGGGAGCCTGATTCCTCCAGCTCTGTTTTTTTCACTCAAGACTGCTTTGGCTATTAGGGGTCTTTTGTGTCTCCATACAACTTTTAAGATTTTTTGTTCTAGTTCTGTAAAAAATGCCATTGGTAATTTGATAGGGATTGCATTGCATCTGTAGATTGCTTTGGGTAATATAGTCATTCTCACAATATTGATTCTTCCAATCCAAGAACATGGTATATCTCTCCATCTGCTTGTATCATCTTTAATTTCTTTCATCAGTGGCTTATAGTTTTCTGCATACAGGTCTTTTTTCTCCCTAGGTAGGTTTATTCCTAGGTATTTTATTCTTTTTGTTGCGATGGTAAATGGGAGTGTTTCCTTAAATTCTCTTTCAGATTTTTCATCATTAGTGTATAGGAATGCAAGAGATTTCTGTGCAGTAATTTTGTATCCTGCAACTTTACCAAATTCATTGATTTGCTCTAGTAGTTTTCTGGTGGCATCTTTAGGATTCTCTGTGTATAGTATCATGGCATCTGCAAACAGTGACACTTTTACTTCTTCAATTCCAATTTGTATTCCTTTTATTTCTTTTCCTTCTCTGATTGCCGTGGCTAGGACTTCCAAAACTATGTTGAATAATAGTGGTGAGAGTGGACATCCTTGTCTTGTTCCTGATCTTAGAGGAAATGCTTTCAGTTTTTCACCATTGAGAATGATGTTTGCTGTGGGTTTGTTGTATATAGCCTTTATTATGTTGAGGTAGTTTCCCTCTATGCCCACTTTCTGGAGAAGTTTTATCATAAATGGGTGTTGAATTTTGTCAAAAGCTTTTTCTGCATCTATTGAGACGATCATATGTTTTTTATTCTTCAATTTGTTAATATGGTATATCACATTGATTGATTTGTGTATATTGAAGAATCCTTGCTTCCCTGGGATAAATCCCACTTGATCATGGTGTATGATCCTTTTAATGTGTTGTTGGATTCTGTTTGCTAGTATTTTGTTGAGGATTTTTGCATCTATATTCATCAGTGATATTGGTCTGTAATTTTCACTTTTTGTAGTATCTTTGTCTGGTTTTGGTATCAGGGTGATGGTGGCCTCATAGAATGAGTTTGGGAGTATTCCTTCCTCTGCAATTTTTTGGAAGAGTTTGAGAAGGATGGGTGTTAGCTCTTCTCTAAATGTTTGATAGATTTCACCTGTGAAGCCATCCAGCTGGACTTTTGTTTGCTGGAAGATTTTTAATCACAGTTTCAATTTCATTACTTGTGATTGGTCTGTTCATACTTTGTATATCTTGCTGGTTCAGTCTTGGAAGGTTATATCTTTCTCAGAATTTGTCCATTTCTTCCTGGATGTCCATTTTATTGGCATACAGTTGCTTATAGTAGTCTCTTAGGATGCTTTGTATTTCTGCTGTGTCTGTTGTAACTTCTCCTTTTTCATTTCTAATTTTATTGATTTGAGTCCTCTCCCCCTTTTTCTTGATGAGTCTGGCTAATGGTTTATCAATTTGTTTATCTTCTCAAAGAACCAGCTTTTAGTTTTATTGATCTTTGCTATTGTTTTCTTTGTTTCTATTTCATTTATTTCTGTTCTGATCCTTATGCTTTCTTTCCTTCTACTTACTTTGGGTTTTGTTTGTTCTTCTTTCTCTAGTTCCTTTGGGTGTAAGGTAAGATTGTTTATTTGAAATTTTTCTTGTTTCTTGAGGTAGGCTTCTCTTGCTATAAACTTCCCTCTTAGAACTGCTTTTGCTGCATCCCATAGGTTTTTGGATCATCGTGTTTTTGTTGGCATTTGTCTCTAGGTACTTTTTAATTTCCTCTTTGATTTCTTCAGTGATCTCTTGGTTATTTAGTAATGTATTGTTTAGCATCCATGTGTTTGTAGTTTTTACAGATTTTTTTCCTGTAATTGATATCTAGTCTCATAGCATTGTGGTCGGAGAAGATACTTGATACGATTTCAATTTTCTTAAATTTACCAAGGCTTGATTTGTACCCAAGATATGATCTATCCTGGAAAATGTTCCATGAGCACTTGAGAAGAAAGTGTAATCTGCTGTTTTTGAATGGAATGTCTTATAAATATCAATTAAATGTATCTGGTCTATTGTGTCATTTAAAGCTTGTGTTTCCTTATTAATTTTCTGTCTGGATGATCTGTCTATTGGTGTAAGTGAGGTGTTAAAGTCCCCCACTATTATTGTGTTACTGTCGATTTCCTCTTTTATAGCTGTTAGCAGTTGCCTTATGTATTGAGGTGCTCCTATGTTGGGTGCATATATATTTACAATTGTTATATCTTCTTCTTGGATTGATCCCTTGATCATTATGTAGTGTCCTTCTTTATCTCTTGTAATAGTCTTTGTCTTAAAGTCTATTTTGTCTGATATGACAATTGCTACTCCAGCTTTCTTTTGATTTCCATTTGCATGGAATATCTTTTTCCATCCCCTCACTTTCAGTCTGTATGTGTCCCTAGGTCTGAAGTGGGTCTCTTGTAGACAGCATATATATGGGTCTTGTTTTTGTATCCATTCAGCAAGCCTGTGTCTTTTGGTTGGAGCACTTAATCCATTCACGTTTAAGGTAATTATCGATATGTATGTTCCTATGACCATTTTCTTAATTGTTTTGGGTTTGTTTTTGTAGGTCCTTTTCTTCTCTTGTGTTTCACACTTAGAGAAGATCCTTTAGCATTTGTTGTAGAGCTGGTTTGGTGGTGCTGAATTCTCTTAGCTTTTGCTTGTCTGTAAACTTTTGATTTCTCCATCTAATCTGAATGAGATCCTTGCCGGGTAGAGTAATCTTCGTTGTAGGTTCTTCCATTTCATCACTTTAAATATGTCATGCCACTCCCTTCTGGCTTGTAGAGTTTCTGCTGAGAATCAGCTGTTAACCTTATGGGAGTTCCCTTGTATGTTATTTGTCGTTTTTCCCTTGTTGCTTTCAATAATTTTTCTTTGTCTTTAATTTTTGCCAATTTGATTACTATGTGTCTCGGTGTGTTTCTCCTTGGGTTTATACTGCCTGGGACTCTCTGCGCTTCCTGGACCTGGGTGGTTATTTCCTTTCCCATGTTAGGGAATTTTTTGACTCTAATCTCTTCAAATATTTTCTCTGGTCCCTTCTCTCTCTCTTCTCCTTCTGGGACCCCTATAATGCGAATGTCGTTATGTTTAATGTTGTCCCAGAGTTCTCTTAGGCTGTCTTCATTTCTTTTCATTCTCTTTTCTTTATTCTGTTCTGCAGCAGTGAATTCCACCTTTCTGTCTTCCAGGTCACTTACCCATTCTTCTGCCTCAGTTATTCTGCTATTGATTCTTTCTAATGTATTTTTCATTTCAGTTATTGTATTGTTTATCTCTGTTTGTTTTTTCTTTAATTCTTCTAGGTGTTTGTTATTGAATTCTTCTAGGTCTTTGTTAAACATTTCTTGCATCTTCTCAATCTTTGCCTCCATTCTTTTTCGAGGTCCTGTATCATCTTCACTATCATTATTCTGAATTATTTTTCTGGAAGGTTGCCTATCTCCACCTCCTTTAGTTGTTTTTCTGGGGTTTTATCTTGTTCCTTCATATGGTACATAGCCCTCTGCCTTTTCATCTTGTCTATCTTTCTGTGAATGTGGTTTTTGTTCCACAGGCTGCTGGATTGTAGTTCTTCTTGCTTCCGCTGTCTGCCCTCTGGTGGATGAGGCTATCCAAGAGGATTGTGCACTGATGGGAAGGACTGGTGGTGGGTAGAGCTGGGTGTTGCTCTGGTGGGCAGAGCTCAGCAAAACTTTAATCCACTTGTCTGCTGATGGGTGGGGTTGCATCCTCTCCCTGTTGGTTGTTTGGCTGAGGCAACGCAACAGTGGAGCCTACCCGGCTCTTTGAGGGGGCTAATGGCGGACTCCAGGAGGGCTCATGCCAAGGAGTACTTTCCAGAACTTCTGCCACCAGTGTCCTTGTCCTCATGGTGAGCCACAGCCACCCCCTGCCTCTGCAGGAGACCCTCCGACACTAGCAGGTAGGTCTGGTTCAGTCTCCTATGGGGTCACTGCTCCTTCCCCTGGGTCCCGATGTGCACACTAATTTGTGTGTGCCCTCCAAGAGTGAAGTCTCTGTTTCCCCCAGTCCTGTCAAAGTCCTGCAGTCAAATCTCACTAGACTTCAAAGTCTGATTCTCTAGGAATTCCTCCTCCCATTGCCAGACCCCCAGGTTGGGAAGCCCAACATGGGGCTCAGAACCTTCTCTCCAGTGGGTGGACTTCTGTGATATAAGTGTTCTCCAGTTTGTGAGTCACCCACCTAGCAGTTATGGGATTTGATTTTATTGTGATTGCACCCCTCCTACCATCTCATTGTGGCTTCTCCTTTGCCTTTAGATGTGGGGTATATTTTTTGGTGAGTTCCAGTGTCTTCCTGTCAATGATTGTTCAGCAGTTAGTTGTGCTTCCGGTGCTCTCGCAAGAGGGAGTTACATGGATATTTCTGAAGAGAGAAATGGCATTGCTGGGTCAATGGGTTAAAGGCTGATAACTATTGACAAAGTTTCCTCCAGAATATGTTGTAACAATTTTTACACCCACCAAGTTTTCACAACCTCCTATCTTTTCATTTGGACCATCCACCTGTCCTCATGCAAACTTGTAGGAGCTCCATTTTGACTGCCTCATTCATCCACATCTTAATACTCTTTGTAGACACCAATCCCTGGGGATTGTCTACTGTCTGGGACATTCTGTAAAAGATGCAATATTTGCTGATAAATGTGTTGTCCTCTCTCTCTTCAACAATATGTCCCCAATTTCTATATAGACAACAAAAATATATCCAGTTTTTCAATATATGGTTTGAACATGTGGATGTCAAACACTCAACAAGATTTATTTTTAACCATGAAAAGTTTTCCATTTCCTGAGGGCTTGGTGGTAGAGAATGGGGATATAAAAGTAGGATGGAAGTCATTTTTGAGGATAAAGCCTTTTAATTCCATATTCTGAACTGAAACATGCCAGTGGAGCTAAACCAAACACTTCTGGTATCATATCTCAAAATAGTTTACCAACATAGTGATAATAAAAACTTGTCTATGTTTAGGTTAGAGACCTTACAAAACACTTGAAAGACAAGTGGGGTGTGGATTAATATCCCCATTTTAAAAATGAAGAAACTGAGTTTCAGAGAACACAAGTGTCTTGCCCAGGGTCACATTGTAAGTGGCCAAAGAGGGACTTAAACTCAGACCTACATTCCAGTTTGAGCTGACAAGAAAGACTGAGGCAGATTAAACAGCACAGTGAATAGCTAAGAGTAAACTTGGCTTCCTTTCCTCTGCCTTCATTCATGTACGAGTAAGCAAAGTACAATGGAAAGGGGTACCTTGCATGGGAAGAAGTTGGTAAACAGTTATTTCTTACATAGGTATCTGCTCCTGAATTCTCACCTTGCTGTCTTCTCTGGAACCACCATCCTTCCCAAGGTCTTCTCTTGCAGGGATTGATGCTGCCACCTCAACACTGGACCTCTAGGGGGGCACTGATCCCTCCCACCCCTCACCTGACCATGATTAAGTATGAGAGAAAAAACTCAATGACCGTTTATTAACTAGCTTCTACGTGCCAATTACTGGGCTAGATTCTTTAATATTATCTCATCTAAACTGGAATTAGTATGCCCATTTTACATGTCAGGAAACTGCCAAGACTCCAGTAAGAACAGAATAGTCAAACATGGCTCTTTTCATCTTGAAGTGGCAAAGACGAGTGGCAGATTCTTTTGCATATTAAAATTAAAATGATGCATCAAAATGTTAAAGAAAAAATTAAAACAGCAAAATCAAAGATAATTCCACCAATCTATCACAACTATCTTTTGTGTACCGTCTTATTATGTGCATACATTTTTCTAGAATTTGCAATCGACATGTATGCAAATTTTATGTTCACTTTTAAAATTTATCATCAGAACCATCTTCCACGTTACCACAATCTTCATAATGAGCATTTTAGTGGTTGCAGAGTAAATGATATCCCCCACAGACATTTAGGTTGTTTCCAGTATTTGGTTGTCCAAATCAAATTATGTTTTGTGCTAAGCGTTTTGTTACTGTTAAATTATTTCCTTAGAATAAATTCTCAAGAGCCATATTATTGAATAAAAGGGTATAAACATTTTTTATAGCCCTTCCCACATGGTACCACATTACTAGGCAAAAGGGCTCTATTAATCTAAGTGACACACATAAGTAAGTGCAGAGTTAGATATTTTCAAAAGAAACCATGCTGTTTTCCATTCCTGGCAATTTGATGAATTAGGAACGTTGAAAGACTTTCCATGTTAAAACAACCAAGATATTGAATAAAATATAAAAGCCATTTTCTTAAATTAATTACTGAACTGACAAGAAAATACAGAATCTAAGATCCTCAAAATGGATTAAAACCAACAACCCTGTAAAGTAAGTACTAAAGCTCTCCTTTACCTTGGGTACTGCTCAACACAGAAGAATACCACATTGATGATTTGTATCCTTCCTTAGTATGATACTTGTATCATATTAAGAAACACATGATTCAATTTGATACATTATTGGTGACATTAAGTTTGATCACTAGATTAAGGTGGTATCTGTCAGATTTCTCCATTGTAAAGGCACCTTTACCCACTTGTAATGAATAAGTTGTCTTTAGGGTGTTACCTTGAAACTGTATAAATACCTTGTTCTCCAACCATCTTTACCTAATAGTAATATTATACATCCATTAATAACACTTGCCTGAAAGAAGGTGATTTTTTTCCCATCATTTAAGTACTGTCAAATTCAAACTGCTTCAGCCAATTTGCGCACTCCCACCAGCTAGGTGTGAATTTCCAATGATCCACATCTTCACCAAACTTGCTAAGGTCAGACTTACCAAGTTTTATCATTTTAATGAGTATGGGATTGTATTTCCTATAAACTGACAGATTTAGATGCTTGTTCTAGATTCAGGTTCATATATTTAGGCAAGGATATTTCATACATGATGCTGTATATTTCCTACTGTATCACGTCAAGAGGCACATAATGTCAGATTGTCAATCAATAGGTAAAAATATGGTCAACCGGATCTATCAATAGATATAATAATAAGGTTCCTCATCAAAAAAAAAAAAAAAAAGAGAAAAAACAAACAACCCTGGTATCTAGTATAATCTATTTTTTATGAAAAAAAGTTTTTTATATGTATTCAAAATGCTTAAAAATAATACTTGCCTGAATTGACTATTACAATCATTGCTTGCAAAACAATTTTTCTCCTGTTCTGTCACTTCCTCTTTATTTATTTTGATATTCTTCTGTAAACAAGGGCTTCCTCTTTCTTCTTTCTCTATGGGCTCATGGATTCTTTTGTAATCAATGTGTTATAATTCATTATTCTCAATATTCTTCTCATGTTCAAATTGACCCATATTTGGCCAGTGAGGATTATTTCAAGCTGCCTCATATGTCCTTTAGATATGTTCCCATAAGTTTTTGAGCACTTGCTTATTTCTGGCACAGCAATAAATTCCAGGCTCACTTTGTGCTTTTCCTGCTCCAGAACTGGGGTCAGTCATTTCCCCAAGGAGAACTTGGTCCTTTTAGTGGAGAATAGTAATGAGAAATTAAGTTCTGACAATAGGTGTGCATATTTCTACTAGGATTGCCACTGAATCTAGGCCCTGTCAGACAGAGCCAGGAGATATATTTTATTAAGTAATGAGCTTATATGGCTATCTCACCATATAAGGGTTGTCAAATCCATATTTTAACTTCCCTTTTCCCATACTGATGATCTTAGTTCCCAATAACATCAATATATTTATTCATTTACTCAATCCTATAACACATGAAAAACCATTTCAGGATTAGTGTATCAATTTCACTACCAATAAAACCCTACAAGCTAAGGTTCAAGAAATTTTTTGCATTTCTTTTTGTCCGTAGAATATATCTGCTGAGCATGTACTACGCTCCACTGGTACTTGGATTGGCTCTTTTTTTCTCCTCTGAGTTTATGTTATCAATATCATTAGGGTCAATTATTTCCTGTTTGCATTCAATTTTACATTTTTGTTTTTTCTACTCGTGTTAGTTTATTTTTATTTTTTATTTTATTTTATTTTTATTTTAATGTGTAAACATGAATATAGCTCAAATGTCAAAACAATATATAGTTATATAGCCAAAGAAGCCACCTTCTCTTCCACCCTATTCCCACTAACACAAGGAGAAAATCAAGTTCATTAATTTCTGATTTATCCTTCTTGTGCTTATTATTGCAAAATAAGCAGATGCATATATATTTACTTAATTTCCCTATTTTTATACTAAAGGTAGCACACTCAAGGAGTATATAGTACGCTTCCTTTAGCATTAAAAAAAAGGGAAATAAGATAAATAAGGTATGCATCTGTTTATTTTAAAATAAGCACCTTGATTTTTTAAAATTAACAATGTAATTGAATGGCACTCCACTGTATAGAGGGTCCATAGTTTATTCAATGTCTCCTATTTTGTCCATTTAGATTGTTCCCAATAGTTTGTTACTAAAATTAGAGTATAATGAATAATCTTGTGCATATATATTTTTATATTGTTGGAGTGTATCTTCACCACAAATTCCTAGAAATTGGATTGCTTGGTCAAAGAATAAATGCATGTGTAGTTTTGCTAGATATTGCCGAATTCCTTTCTATAAGTGGGGTACTGTTTCACATCCACACCAGCAATGTATGGAAGTGAATGCTTCCCCTCAGCCTCACCAAAAGAGTATGCTGTCAAGCTTTTGAAGAGACCCCCTTTTATACAGTTTGTCCTCGTATGGTCTCTATTCTCTTCCTTGCTCCCACCTCTCATAATCTTTATAGTTTATTTTGCCTTGTTGGGACTTTCTTTGATTCTGTTAAGTCTCCAGAAACAGAGCAGACTAGGAGTATATCATATTTGCCTCGGAATTTTTACGTTTACATTTTCGGAGAGGCTGCTTATTCGCAATGAGTCTCTTCTAAGACAGGGAGGTTCTGCTTCATATTCTTAGAACATCTAAACAAATAAGAACAGTCCTAAAAATAGTGAGCTATGAAACATTCACACTATATCATGCTGAACTTCACAAAAGCAAAGCCAAATTTCTTTTGGAACCAATCACTCCGCAAAACAAATCTCAATACAATTTCTTCCTACCTTGAACTTTTACAAGATTACTTGCAAAAGGGAAAATGAATGTCCAAGCCAGCACCAAAGGTTGGAAGATAGATGTAAAAGATGATAGGAAAACAGCTTACATTTCTGCTTATATAGGTAGGAGGCTGGGAGAAACTTATACTTGCACAAAATGTTTTCCTTATTTTTATCAACAGGACTATTTTCCATTAGAGGAGAACCAATGCTTATAGAAACACTTGTCTACACAGTGAGCCCTTGGCACACATTTTGTAATTTGCAATTTTTCTGAGACTGAAATTTAAATTGTATACACAGCACACAGAAAGGCAAATATATGTTGGTTAGAATGCTTCCCAGGGAGTGCGTGAGTCATTTTCTCTAGGGCTCTGTAAGTCTTAATTATGCGCACATAGTTTATGGAGAAAAGGTAAACGCTGTGCATTTATACCTAGATTGTTCCCAATATTTGCTATTAAAGATTATACCATAATGAATAACTTTGTGCATATATTATTTTCATACTGTTAGAGATATATCAGAGAATGGTATTGTAGGGAAAAAAGGTATCCATAATCAAGTAGACTGGGAAAATACCAACTTAGACAGATGTGGAACATAGTTCTACTCTGAAGGACTTCTCAGAGCCTTTAACATGCTAACCTGCATTAAGACTCTTTAAGAAGAGAACTATATTATTTAGTGTTTTCAAACGTATTTATGATATTCTTTTCACATCTCTGGAAAGTAGTGTTCCATAGAACATATTTTGTAAACCACTGCTGTGGTGGCATTTATACAATTAGGAACTCTGTAAAATCTTGGTACCCATTTCAGAGGAAGGTGAAGTGTCTGCTCTTCTTCATTTTCCAGAATGTAATCTACCTACTCCAGAGCCTCTGAAGGGCCTTATTGCTTTGCTATGGGCAGCATTCCTATTTATTTTCCTTCACTCAATCCAGGATCTATTTCTCAAGGAATGGGTTTCATGACACTAGCCTGGAAATTTCCCACCTGTCCAGGCTGATAGGCTCTTTTTTAGGATTGAGGCATTGCTAACAATTATTTATTCCCATTCTAAAGACCAGGCAAATTCTTAGTTGCCATCTGTCATAGCCAGCTTTGGCTGATCATCTCTGAATAGCTAAGTCTAAAATTAGCATTTCTAATAGTATTTTACATGGTACTATTTACTGAGTGACTATATCCGCCAAGTGTTTTATTCCTTTTATGTCATCTATTTTTACTTAAAAAAAAAGAAATCCACCGCTTTACAGTATAGAAAGACCCATTTTACAGATACCATACTGCTTTACAGATGATGAACCTGAAGTTCACAGAGATACGGCCTTACTTGAGTTCACACAGCCAGTTTGTGGCAATACCCAGAATGTTTTGTTTTGCTGATTTGACCAAATTTTTATTTTATTTCATGCTGCTTCCCAGTTATTTAGCAAAGTGGAGACCTTAGCCAATTATCTATTGGAGTGGCAGACCTTCCCTCTGCAGGCACCGGGGTGGGGTGGGCTGAGCTGAGACCAGAGGGTCCTCGGCTAAAGCCAAAGCAGGTCAAAGTGCTGAGACTCGCGCCACTGAGACGTGAAGGCCCTCCTCAGCTGCCTCCTGATCCAGGTGGGTGGGGCTCGCCCTAGCTCTCCTCTCCCCCCGCCCCATGGAGAAGACAGAGCTGATCCAGAAGGCGGAGCTGGCCGAGCGCTATGACGATATGGTCACCAGCAGTTGAAGGCCGTGATGGACCGGGGGCGCCGCGCTGTTCAAGCCGGAGCGCAACCTCCTGTCTCTGGCCTACACGAACGTGGTCAGGGGCTGCAGGTCCGCCTGGAGGATCATCTTGAACATCCAGCAGGAAACTTACACCTCTGACCAGAAGTTGCAGCTGATTAAGGACTATCGGGAGACGGTGGAGTCCGAACTGAGGTCCATCCGCGCCACGGTCCTGGATTTGTTGGATAGGCATTTAATAGCCATTGCACCTAATCCAGAGAGTAAGATCTTCTATCTGAAAATGAAGGGAGATTACTTCCGGTGCCTTGCTGAAGTTTCATGTGGTGATGATCAGAAATAATTGATAGATAATTCCCAAGGAGCTTACCAAGAGGCTTAAGCAAGAAAGAGGTGCATCCCACACGCCCCATCTGCCTGGGGCTGGCTCTTAACTTTTCTGTATTTTACTAGGAGACCCTTAATAACCCAGAACTTGCCTGCACACTGGCTAAAATGGCTTTTGATGCCGTCACTGAAGAACCTGATACACTGAACGAAGAAGAGGCGTGTAAAGACAGTGCCTTCAACATGCAGTTTCTTAGAGACAACTTTATGGACATCAGACAGTGCAGGAGAAGAATGTGATGCGGCAGAAGGGGCAGAAAACTAAGTACATGTAGGGTGTCGTCCTTCTTCCCCTCAAGAAACCGTTTTACAGTAAGTCCCTTACATACGAACCTTCAAGTTGCGAGCCTTCAAAGATGCGAACATGGTTTGCATGTCCAGTCACGTAAGTTAGTTCACATGTCTGGCGTACATTGTGATGTGCCTGCATCCTCTACAAATGGTTGTGCTTTTGTGTACTCTACTGTATAGTACTGTATAGAGTACAGTAGTACAGTATCTTTATTTCAAGCCCAGGATGTCTGCAAGCAAGCGTAAAAGCAGTGGTTATTGTAGCTGGTACTGCTGAGAAGAGCCAAGCGATAACGATGGAAGCATTGCTAGAGCTAGATCTGCAAAAGGACAACTTCATTGAACTTCCTTGTTGTGCAACATGAGGAGCTTACTAATGAGGACCTGAAGGAATTGGAGGCCCAGAGGAAGGATGAAGAGAGACAAGAGGAAGAAGTAAGTGAAGAAGCGAAGAGATTCACGATGCAGGAAATGGCAAGGGGGTTTTCTTTACTTGAGGAGGCACTGTTAGTTTTTGAGGCACAGGACCCGAATGTAGAACGGTACACGAAGGTTACAGCAGCCGTTCAGAATGCAATCCAGTGCTACTGTGTCATCTATGATGAGAAAAAAAGAGCTACTACCCAGATATCACTGGATCATTTTTTCAAGAGGGTAGATGGAATTGAATCCAGCAAGGAACCAGAATATGTGCCATCAATGTCAGGTGTGAGTGGAATTGCAGCTTGCCCTCCATCTCCTGTTGCTGACGATCCTTCAGCTCTACCATCTCCCACCTCTTCCCCCTCCTCCAGTCAGTAACTCTTCTTGCCTGTTCACTCGCTGCCAGCCCTTGTATGCTAGCTGTTGTACTGAACTACTGTACTTTTCAAGGTACTGTACTGTAAGATTAAAAATGCTTTCTTTATTTTTTGTGTTTGTTTTTTATGTATTATTTGTGTGAAAAGTATTACAAACCTATTATAGTACAGTACTATACAGCCGATTGTGTAAGTTGGGTACCTAGGCTAACTTTGTTGGACTTATAATTGGACTTACGAATGCACTCTTGGAACGGAACTCATTCGTATGTAGGGGACTTACTGTACTCATCTCCTTATTTCATTTGGATTTCCTATAGCAAAGAAGCCCATTCATGTGTGTGGAATCAATTGTCTGTAGTCTTTTCACATTGCAGCTTTGGGAAAACTCTTTGATTTGTGTTTGTCTTGGCCTTCCTGGTGTGCAGTTACTGCTGTAGAAAGTATTAATAGCTTCATTTCATATAAACATAACTTCCAAATGCTTATGTAGAGGACTAAAAATGTATCTGGTATTTAAGTAATCTGAACCAGTTCTGTAAGTGACTGTGTTTTGCATTAATGTGAAGATATGAAAATGTAATTAACTACAATGTAAAGAGTGTTCTACATAACTTCTTAATTTCTACATTCCCTCCCTTACTCTTCTTCAAGGGTTTCCTTTCAGTAAGCAACATTCCATGCTCTTAATGTATTCCTTTTTGGTAGGAATCCAGAAGTATTAGATTGAATGGAAAAGCATTTGACATTTCTGGGCTGAGGGTCACAAACTGAGATGCCTCTTGTATCATATATGATGGAGGTCTTGTGTATCTATAACAACAGAGAGTTTCCTTATTTGCTCTTCATTTGCTGCTGTTTAAGTTGACAGCTTCCCTTCCCAAGAAAAATTCACTTACTCCTGCTGCCTTTGGAGTCCTGGCATTCACTGAACCATATAACAGAAGTAACGTGTTGCTGTCAGAATACAAGCATTGCTTTTGGCAAATTAAAGTGCATGTCGTTTCCTAATACACTAAAAAGGGGAAATAAGCTAAAGTACACAAGTCTGAGTCTAAAACTTTAGTACTTTTCCATGCAGATTTGTGCACATGTGAGAGGTTGTCCAGTGGTCTAGTGATTATTTAGAGAGTTGGGCCACTACTGTGTGTTGCTAATCATTGACTGTAGTTCCAAAAAAGCCTTGTGAAAATGTTATGCCCTATGTAACAGCAGAGTAACATAAAATTAAATTATATTTTATAAACCAAAAAAATTGTCTGTTAGACAAAGAAAATGCAAAAAATATGTAGCTTTGCTTCAAGTTTCTGAATATTTCAAGAGGGGGAAATGACTCATTTCTGACACTCCAGACAATCGCCTTATTTGTGTTTTATTAGTGGGGATTATGGTCCACTCATATCTGAGAAAGTGTTTCATTTTCCTCAAGTCAGACAAGGCTCTCTTAATTAAGGGAAACATTCCACTCTTTAGAATCATAAAGACGCTCCTATGCCAATTACCTTTATCCAGACTGACTGGAGGCATCTTTTTATGAGATAAAGCTGAGCTTCTTAAAAATGTATTGTTCATCTCTTCCTCTCTTTCTATCTATTAAAAGCAGAGACGAAGCCTTGTTGGCTTCGTGAAACTGCCCTCTGTATTCCTGTAACACTCCCTAGAACATGACCCCTGGGTTTTTGAACTCTGTTTTCTCTCCAAAATCAACATTGTTGAACAACGAAAGGAACCTCTAAACATCAAAGGCCAAGGAAGACAACACCCAGAGAGCAAGGAAATTCCATTTTGAAAGTCAGCCCCAAATCTTCTTCCAGTCTTCTTTCTGGACAATGCATGCAAGCTCCCCATTGTCAGATTTATCATTTCATAACCATGGATGCTCTGCTCCACATAAACATTAACTTTTCAATCTATAACACTGGCAAACAAGATGAAGGGGATGTGGCTTATTACCCTGACTCCTGTGTCTTACACAGATGACTGTCGTGTGTAGACAAGACACACAGAGGCAACGCCAGGGTGGCTGACTCAGGTGGGGTTTCCAGATTGGGATTCTTTTTTCTAGATGTCAAAAGACGGGTTTCTTACTTTTGCGCTTGCACTGTCCAGTTTTGATAGGAAGGTTATAGCTTCCCAGAATTTGTTGGGAAGGTTCAATATATTCTAGTAAAATTTTAAGATATTTTAAAAAGGGTTTGCAGATGCTGTAAATCAGCGTGACTCTTTACTGAGATATCTTCTTCATGCCTTTAAACATAAAAAACATTTTAGTGATGCATCTAATATTTGAGCCTCATTATTTTCAGTGTGGAAATGTGCCCCTAGAGGAGAGCTCCCTGCTCTCCTGCGATCTGACTGCTCACAGGGCTGTCAGCACAACGAGGGGTGTGAGTAAGCCTCATCAACCCTCTCACCTAGCTTCTCAAAGTTGGCACTCAATTTACTATTAGGAGATACTGAGGCTGGCAGCTTTCCCCAGATGCTTTTCTGTCTTTACATTGTGAAAAATTAAAGTGGAAAGAAGAGTGCACACACTTTTTTTAGGATGCCAACCTTTCTAAAACCCATGATGAGGACACATTAACAAATGTTTTACGTGTTTCAAGTGACTTCATTCATTTTTTCGTTCAACAAGTATCTGTGATTGTTTACTAAAAGCCAGGCTGAGTCGGAGGCTGGGGCTGTCACGAGTAAATAAATACTCTATGAGAAGGACATCATTATGATTTCCAAAATTACCCACATTTTTCAATACAAATTTGGACACCAGCAACTAATGGACAGTAAGTAAAATTGGATTATAGAAAACATCATGTACTGGAAAATGACTTCATACAGTGAACTGGCCATTCCATCTTTTTCTCTTTCTTAAGAACAACTCAGTGAAATAAAATTCCAATTTACTGTTGGACAACAGTGTTTCACACATACATCACACGGGCCAAAAAATAAACAGCAACCTCACAGACCAAAAAAAGGAAAAAAAAAAAAAGAAGCTTTTACCTTTGGCCTTTTAAATCATCTTATACAAACCAAGTACTTATTGTGCAGCTAAATATAAACACAAAAGATGTTACTAGAACGCTTGGAATAAGATTTTTTGTTGTTTTTGCTCTTTTTACGAGTGTATTTTTTTTCTCATTTGAGATTAGAACAAACATGGGCACACCATAAGTAAAGTCAGAAGTAGGGCAGAAAACACTCTGAAGGTTGGTTTGGTCATCTGAGATCATTAGAAATGGCTGACCCCTAACAATATGTACAAAAATACAAAATGTAAATGAAATTTACAAACACATTTTCCTTTTTGAAGAGCTTTCAAGAAAATAAGCAGGCACAAAAACAGACACATAGATCAATGGAACAGGACTGGAAGTCCATAAACAAACCCATGCTAATATGGTCAATTAATCTTTGACAAGGGAGGCAAGAATACACAATGGGGAAAAGACAGCCTCTTTAATAAATGGTGTCTGGAAAACTGGACAGCTACATGCAAAAGAATCAAACTAGACCATTTTCCTACTACATATACAAAAAAACTCAAAATGGATTAAAGACTTAAATGTAAGACTTGAAACCATAAGACCCCTAGAAGAAAACATACACAGTATGCTGTTTGACATTGATGTTAGCGATATTGTTTTTTGGATCTGTCTCAGGCAAGGGCAACAAAAACAAAAATAAACAAATGGAACTACATTAAACTAAAAAACTTTTGCACAGTGAAAGAAACCTTCAACAAAATGAGAAGGCAGCCTACTGAATGGAAGAAAATATTTGCAAATGATATATTCGATAAGGGGTTAATATCCAAATTATATAAAGAAATCACACAACTAAATATTTAAAAATTCAATTAAAAATGGGCAGAGGACTTGAATAGACATTTTTCCAAAGAAGACATGCAGATGGCCAACAGACACATGAAAAGATGGTCAACACCATTAATCATCAGGGAAATGCAAATCAAAACCACAATGAGACATAACCTCACACCTGTCAGAATGGCTATCATCAAAAAGACAACAAACAAATGGCAAATGTTGGCGAGGATGTGGAGAAAAGGAAACGCTCATACACTGTTGTTAGGAATGTAAATTGGTGCAACCACTACAGAAAACAGTATGGAGGTTTCTCAAAAAATTAAAAATATCATTAGAAATATCATATGATCCAGCAATTCCACTTACGGGTATTTACCCAAAGAAAACAAAAACAATAATTTAAAAAGATATATGCACCCCTATGTTCACTGCAGCATTATTTATAGCAGCCAAGATATAAAAGCAACGTAAATGTCCATGGATAGATGAATGGATAAGGCCTAGTACACACACACACACACACACACACACACACACACACACACACACACACACACACACACACAATGGAATATTACTCACCCATGAAAAAGAATGAAATCTTGCCATTTGTGACAGCATGGATGGGCCTAGAGGGCATTATGCTAAGTGAAATAAGTCAGAGAAAGACAAATACTACATGATTTCATTTATACCTGGAATCTAAAAAACAAAACAAATGAACAAAGAAAACAAAACTTAAGAATAGTAAGAAACAGACTTATAGATACATAGAGCAAACTGGTGGTTGCCAGAGGAGAAGGAGGCAGGGGGTTAAATGAAATAGGTGAAGAGGATTAAGAGATACAAACTTCAAGTTATAAAATGAGTAAGTTACAGAGGTGTAATATGTACCATAAGGAAGAGAGTTAATACTGTAACGATTTTGTATGGTGACAGATAGTTACTGGACTTGTGGTGATCATTTCATAATGTACTTAATTGTTGGATCACCATGTTGTACACCTGAAACTAACACAATATCTTACAGTCAACTACGTTTCCATTTTAAAAAAAAAAGAAGAAAAAAAAGCAGGGCCTTAGAAATTTTGGTTCTTTTTTTCCTTCCCTGTTTCAAATTCATGTTACGGTTTTGGTCAGGTAACGGACAAGACGTGTCATCCGTGGGCGTGTTGCCCAAGGTGGGCTGACTGGCGGGACTCTGTCCAAAGGTGACCATGTTTAGATTCTGCCACGGAATGGTGAATAGGTCACAGTGGCTTTTTTTGTATTGTATTGTATTATTTGTTCATTTTCTTTTATTAATTTATTTTTAAAATAAATTTATTTATTTTATTTTATTTTTATTTATTTATTTTTGGCTGCATTGGGTCTTTGTTGCTATGCATGGGCTTCCTCTAGCTGCAGCCAGTGGGGGCTACTCTTTGTTGCAGTGCACGGGCTTCTCATTGCGGTGGCTTCTCTTGTTTCCGAGCACAGGCTCTAGGCACGTGGGCTTCAGTAGTTGCGGCACTCAGGCTCAGTAGTTGTGGCTCGCAGACTTAGTTGCTCCGTGACATGTGGGATCTTCCCGGACCAGGGCTCGAACCTCTGTCCCCTGCATTGGCAGGTGGATTCTTAACCACTGTGCCACCGGGGAAGCCCTATTCTTTTTATTTTTAGTGTAACTTTTCCTTTTTTGCTGTGTAGTCCTCCTCGTCAGTCTCCTGCTCTTGGTATCAGCATTCTCATCCTCATCATCTTCAACTGCCCATTTGCATGTAGCTGCCTCAGCCTCTTCACTTCCTCTCCATTCTCTTCTTCACCATGTCTTTCATCCTCCTCCTCTTCCTCTTCCTCATCACTTTCTTCCTCTTCTTCACCTACATCTTGCTTCCTATTTTTCTCATTAGCATTCCCACTAGCAAGTGTGGCTCCTTTATTCTCCCCCTCTCCACAATTTCCTTTTTCTCCTTCAAATCCTTGGTGGTGAGCTTGCACCTGGTGACTATGGCTATGCCTGACGTCGTGGGGCATGACAGTGATTCCATGCAGTGGATTAAAATTGTTCAGTTGTTCAGTTAGTTATAGCAGAGGCAGTGTGGTAGCCAAGAACATAGACTTTGAAGTCAGTTAGGTCCTAGTTCTACCTCTTATAGGCTATGAGATCTCAGCCAAGTTATTTAAACTCTCTAAACCTCAGGGTCCTCATCTGTAAAATGGGGATAGTAACACCTAGTTTCTAATGCTGTTATGATGATCAAATGACATGGCATATTTAAAGTTCTGGTGTGACATGGCCAATTAATGATTGTTGCTAGATTAAAAGTAATAATTTTATTCAAGTAGTAGGATTGACAAAATGAAGTGTCTATGTATGGGATATCAGTTCACAGAGTGAAGGAGCAAGTGTGATATAAAAACTAACAGGGTTGGGTTATTCAGGAAAGATGACTGCTCAGGGGGTATGGGTGGGATGATGTATATAATGTATACATTTAATCCCCACTTATATTTAATCCCCACTTAAAGGTCTGGAACATCCTTGGATTCAGGGAATTAGTCCCACTTCTAAGCAGAGGAGATATAATAAGCACCAAGTCAGAAAGCACATCACAACAGAATTGGCCTTAGCACACCAGCACTAATTTAGGCTAGCCATGCAGCTAGGTCCTGGATTGCATCTCTGTGACCAAGTGCCTGCTCTGGTAGGCAGAATGCTAAATGTGTCCTCCTCAACCCCTACAACTTCCCATCTCCTCTTTGATTATCCAATCAAACACTAATCTAGGTACTGCTGGGAAGGGATTTTGCTGATGGAATTCAGTTATTAATGAATTGACCTTAAAATAGGGAGATTATCCTGGATAATCTGAATGAGCCCAGTGTAATCACATGAGCCCTTAGTAGTAGAATTGGAGGCAGCAGAGTAAGGCAGAGAGATGTGGCAGAAGTCATAGGCCAATGAACGATGATGCAGAAGGGGAAGTTGGAGAGATTTGAGGAGAGGGGCTCAAACTGCCATTTTGGACAGCGAAGAGAGCCATAAGCCAGGGAATGAAAATGGCCTGAAGAGGATGAAAATGACTCCTGGCTGACAGCCAGCAAGGAAATAGGGACCCCAGTCCGACAACCACAAGGAACTGGAGTCTACCAACAATTTGGATGACCTTGGAAGTAGATTTTTCCCAGACTCTCCCAAGAAGAGCCCAGCTGGCTGACATCTTGACTTTGGGAATGTGAAACCCAGAGCAGAGAAACCAGCTGAGCCAACCTGTACTTCTGACCTACAGAAACAATGAAATAATAAATCTGGGTTGTTTTCAACCATCAGATTTGTAGCAATTTGTTACAGCAGTGATAGAAAACTTACATGCCTATTTTGTCCCAATACAGCATACAGATCATCCTTTAAAAACCCAGGTCAAATCATGTCATTTCCAACCATAAGCACCTGCATCTCTTTGTGGAGGGCTTTCTCTGGCCTCAGGAATCCACTTGGAAGAGCAGGAGAATTAACCATGCCCTCCTAGGATCAGCCCCTAGCCAATGACGGACTGGAATCGGTAGATGCATCCCTCAGCTCCCTCACCACTCCTTGGGGATACTCTGAGGTGTCTCCCAGAGTTCTCTTGTGGGACTGAGTCTTGGTTCCCACAGTGGTAACCTGCTGATTAGCACACCCTTTACTAGATTTGTCCCTTTCCCTGTCTCACTTCCTTACTCCCTTACTAGTGCTTCCTGGGATCACCTCCCAAATAAATGACTTGCACCTATGTCCTTGTCTCCGGGTCTGCTTCAGAAGGAACTCAACCTAAGACACTGAACTTACGAGCTGGCTGGAGGTACAGGAAGCCAAGCAGGTTGCTATAACATTTTTTTTTTTAATGTAAAAACTAAGGTATATCTACCTTCTGAGGTTTCAATCTGAGCAGGCATGGAATCAACACAAAGGACATGGGCTTTAGAATAACACAGGCGTGGATTTGAATCCCTGCTTGACCATGTATTAACTGAAAACACATAGGCAATTTACTTAACCTTTTGAGGTCTGTGTTTCATCCTCTGGGAAATGGAATTAATAATATCTACCTTTCATTTTGTGAAATTTGTATGAAGTAATGCACGTAAAGTGCACACACAGTAGGCACACATATATACCAATAATATATATGGTATCATTATTAATTATTAGCTAAAAATGTCACGGCAAGGAAAAATAAAGAACACTTGGATTTAAATTAGTCTCTTCCTGTATTTACATGTTATGTCATAGTATGTTACAGCCGGCAGGGACTGTAGTCAAACACCTTTAGTTCTAGATGGGAGATCTGAGACTTAAAGAGGCCAAGAAGCTTGCTCCAATTCACAGTGTTGGTGTTAAACTGAAGATTTTTTGGATAGTACATTCACAGGTTCAAAAATTAAAACAATATACAAGGGAAACAGCAGATCTTTTTATTCAAAAAGTGACGAGGCCAGATTTTTCTACATAAGACACTGAGAGCAAAGCTAATAATAATCCTTTAGGAAACTTCTGATTACAAAACAAGCAGCACGATGGCCAAGGAAAACAAGCAAGGAAGCTTTTCTAAAATCCAGGGGTATTTTCCCCTCTCTGTTAACAACTGACGGCAAACAGTCTGGCTACATTCAGGAAGGGCTCTGTCAATTTACCAGCCCATCTGCAATTATTTCTTCTGCTTTGGGAATTCACCGCTGGAGTTGGCTCATTTTGAAGATATTCCCACTGTTAGATTCCAAAACAGAAAACGGAAGCTTCAAGATAAGGTGCTGCCAAGCAGGAAGCAAGGAAATACATTAGAACTGAACTCTCAGAATCATGCCAGAAGTTCAAAAAGGGAAATTAGTGGAAATTACAGAGTCCTCTTGAATCAGACAAGAAAAGAGACTAACTTAATATATATCGACTTATGGTACTTCTTTAGAGCTATTCTCTTTCTTTGGTTAAAAACCATTTACTTTCCATGTACAAGAAGTCAAAACATCGACTCATCCTAAATATTTTCTGTATTTGCCCAACACTGTTACAAATGGTGCCTCTAGTCTTCCAGTAGAGAGGGTGTCAGTAACTGTAGTGACATTTTGGTCAAAATCGTACTTAGAGCTGAGCACCAGCCATGGGGTCTTCATGATATTCTCTCCCAAATTAGGTGACCCTGGGCCAATATATCTCAAAGTGTGGTAGGATTTGGGCGTCTGTATCAAAATTACCTGAATATTCATTTAAAGTACGGATTCCTGGTCCCAACAACAGATGGACTGAGTAAGAGTCTCTGAGCATTGGACCTGAAGATATACATTTTAAATGAGCTGCTCAGGTGAGTCTTCTTCATATGACAGAAGTCTGAGACCCCCACTTCTCCCTGGGTGTGGGAGTGCAGACAGAGAGCCCAGGTCTCCTACTTGACCCAGGTGTTCTGAGATAGCTACGCATCCAAATAAGTGTACATGCCTTTCTGGAGAATGACTTTAGAGGGAACCAGACTAATTTTCTATCAAATATGCTTATGTTTCAGTCAAGCAAGAAATGCCATTCTACACCGTGATGGCATACTGTTATTAATTTTATTTCACAATTTTGGGTGTGCAAGAAATATCATATTTGTATTCTGCAAAGAGTATTGAATCTTTATTGGGATTTCTTCTCCCTACCTCAGACTCTACAGAAGTACTTTAGATGTCAGCAGAGTCGAATCTGGGGGGAAGTTACCAAAGCTTTCAAAAATAAGCACCCAGCGACACTGCCCAGAGATGAGGGAACCAAGAACCTCAGGAAGGCCACTGCCCATGCTTCATAGTTCCCTTCAGCACTGAGGAACCAAAGCTAAATTCACACTTTAATAGATGGTCTTGCCACAGGTGCGTATGGCCAGTGCTACTTCCCATTAAACCCAATAATCTCCTGTCCGTGGCTTTTATTTGTCCCTATCTATGGAATACGAACAGGATGGCCTTGAGTGACACTGTGACATTTGCCTTGGGAACCCTAACCTTCTCTTTCTGGCTTTCCCTCACTCCCTCAGGGATGTCCCATCACCATAAAGGTGAGAATGAGTTGGCCTGGGCACAGAAGCAAAAGCGGTTAAAGTCCCTGGTGCCCCATTACAGGACGTGGAGGAGAGGCCAGGGCTCTTCCAGGAAAAGAGATGATAAAGCCAGGAAGGGTGGCGCCTCAGAGACAAAATAGCCCTGGTGGTGGAGCCTGGGGTGTGCCTGTGTTTGCAGCATCTTCTTTCCTTTTCTCTTCGCCTCTCCAAGTTGGAGATTGTAACGGGTGTCCGTATGAGGCCAGGGTTGAAAATGGAGCAGTCCAGGGACAGCCGGCTACATCTTCTGAGCTTGGGAGACTCAATAGGGCCTTGAGGGACCTCTAATCAGCCTGCTACTTGGGACATTAGGTTTATTTGTGGAAGAGGAGATAATATTCAATGCCCCCAGTTATTCAATGCTCACCTAATTTCCTCTTCAACTCATTCTTCCATCCCCAAAATGAGGGTGCCCCTCATCAGATCAGAAAAAGCAGGTGAAGAAGCTACAGACCAGCGGTCAGCCCCTCACAGTGCTGGCGTCTCTCTATGAGAGGCAAACTAGGTCTGTCTATGACCTCTTCAGCAACCCTGGAGCCTGAAGAAAGCCCCTCAGCTCCTAGCAGCCAGGTACATGATTTGTGGTCCCAACCTCAGATGGCAGGGATGTGGAAAATATTCTGGGAGAATGCAGGATAACTATGAGGGTGAGTGAGTTTGGAATGTTACACCTCTGGTAGTGACAACAACAACAACAATAATAATAAATTACCTTTACTCACAATCTCTTTGACTCCTTATTTCTCTTATCCTTCTTTTTTGGTATTGGGTTCTGTCCCTGAAGTTCTCTCAGTGTAAATTTAAAATAATGATTTTACCCTTTAGCCATAGGGAGAATCTGCTTTTGAATCAGGATCTCCTGGAAAGTGTGACCTAGGGATCAAAACTTTTCCTAGGTATAGCTCAGCCTGCCTTGCTTGTATCTTCATCCACTTTTCCCCCATAGCTGAGGACCTAGGGTCCTTTTTCACTGCATTGTCTGTCTACTGCTTACTGCCCCTTGGTTCCCTTCCTGCCTTTATGTCTTAGAAACCAGGACACAGCCCTCTTGGGGGAGAGCTGGGATGATCACATTGCTCTTGGGAAGAAGAGGGAGATTGGAGACTTGGGAAGAACAGGGAGGCTCGTCGTGGGGCAAAATAACAAGAGAAACTATGGTTTGGGATAGCAGTTAAGGAAGCTGGCTCTGGAGACTGACTGCCTGGGTTTCAACTCCTTAGCTCTGTGTTTTTGGATGAGATAGGTATAATCCTTGGTTCCTCAATTTCCTCATCTGTACCATGGGGATGACAGGAGTGCCTATTTCATAGGCTGTTGTAAGAATTAAATAATCATCTAGATGAATATGCAAAAAAGCTTAGAACAGGGCCTGACACGTAGTAAGCGCTCAGTAGATGCTACAGATTATAACTGGGGCGGGGGGTGGGGGTCGTGTCCAGGACATATATTTGTAAATGAAATAGGGACTGTACCACCATTGGGGCTATTTTTAGATATTTGTGAAAGGAAAGAGACAAACTATAAACTTAATTTAGTTATGAAAAATCATAATAGTAAATGTAGTTATCTAGGGCTGTTTATGACTAATTTCCATCTTCAAAATAATTATTAGGTACTTCATTAGTGTGTCAGATAAATTTTAAGATCTGCCTACAGTACGCATTTTTTAATGGCAAATGATGTGTTTGCAACTTATTAAAAAATAAAATATAGACAGATTACGTATTAACCCAGCTTCACATCCTTCTCTAAAATCTAAATAAACACTTGTGACTGACTGCTCTTCCACATTTACTGAGCCATAGTGACCACATTACATAAGTAAAGTCTGATTAAAAAAAATAACGTCAGTATCTAGAAAATATAAGAGAGCGGGAGGTAGATGATAACGTCTCTCTTCAGAGCTGGGCAGTTTTAGGAGTTAAATTAGCTAACTGGGTTATTTATTTAATTTTTAAAATCAGTTGTACTCATTGGAATTTTTCTTCTCTTTGCCTGTTTGGCTTAGGTCTTTATGTACATAGAAAGAGCCAGGGCTACCATGTGTAATGAGACAAATTAACCTGTTATTCCCCCCCTCATTCCCCTGCCACTACTACTTCATGCCTGCTTAGAGTACATTCTTAGATGTCCTATTCTAAAAAGCTGTAATTATAGAATATTAGCTTCACTTGATCTCTACAGAACATGGAAAGTAAAAGATTCCCATTTACTGTCTCTACTGTTTGAATTAAACAAGATGCAGTGATGGGGAATGGTGATTGTATATAACTGCCCAAAAGAAATGCCAGTATAAACAGCAGGAATCAGTGATATTTTATTTATATATATATATATATATATATATATATATATATATATATATATATATATATACCCTTCAGTTGCATTTAGACACAGAATTCTTTAAACTGTGTTCTTTTTACTATAAAAGTAATAGAGGGTCATTGCAAAAACTGAGAAAAGCTGAAAATAATCATGAAATTTATAAAAATAACCCCTGAATCCTGCCATCTAGAAATCCACTGTTAACATTTTGATACATTTTTTTATGTTTTTGCAATTCACATTAAAAAATTTTAAACCAAATTTGGGTCAATTAAACACAAGTATATATAGTTTTCATCTTTATTTTCTCACTGAACAAATCATGAATGTTTTGCCAACAGGAATATCTAAGTCTGTTTCCCATTTTTCTTATATTTAAGAAACAAGGCATTATTTCAGACATTTAAGTGGGAGATATTGTTTCTAGTAATTTAGCCATAACTCTGCACAGAATCTGAGGATTAACATTTACTTCATGATTCATTCCAATGAGGTATTGTACCTTAAAATGGATTGAGTTGGTAGGTGAGAAAGAGAAAGAAAGTGAGTGATGACCTAATTGACTGGTATGGGGTAGGAAAATTGAGGGTAATAGCCCATAGATGACACAACTATTCTTGGTTCGCTTAGGGTGATGAAATTCTGATCGCTACCACAATTTCAGGAGAGGGACTACTAATAAGCAAAGTTAAAAAATGTTTAAAGACATAGATTTCATGTTATTGGGATTAAAACCATGCATTTGTGTCATATCGATAGAATTCATGTAAAACTAAAAGGTATGTAAAAAAGGAGAATTCATTGTGACATCATTGTAATTTTTCGCGTTATGGGTATTCCTGGGAAACTTTTTGCATGCTGCCGGGGAATTCCTCTTTACTGGGTTTGGACACATCCTCCTATTACTCACAGGAAGCGTCGTTCTATAAAGGAGCTCCAGCAGGAGCAGTGCTCCACTGTTCTTGGCTGACCTCGCATCAGAACTGCAAGAGTGGCACGAGACAGAAGCAGCAGCAACTCGGGAGGAATCAGACACCGAAACAACTGCTTCACCGAACAGGTAAGTGCAAGAAATCTTTCACTTAACTAATCTGGCCATGAAACACAGATTATTAATATGAACAGATAGGCAAGAAGCCTTCGATAAAAGATCTGTGCAAGCTCTTATTGTATTCAGACAAGTTAAAAGCTGGCTTTTCTCTTTGACCTAAATGATGAGAATCTTAACTTTTATATGTATTCATTTGGGTAAACTTCTTTGAAATGAAGATGGTGGCAAAAGATTCCAATCCTTTATCTGAAAATCTTATGATGTCGCTATACGCATCATTGTAGAATGATTTGAGTAACTGGTAGCCTGGGATTTCATTCTATAATTAATTTTGTACTTTTCCCCCCAGAAAAGCATTTCAAGTCTAATCTTGGGATCAAAAGAAGTCTTGAAGTCATGATTGCTTCACAGTTTCTCTCTGCTCTCACTTTCGGTAAGTCAATGCCCATAGTTAGACCAGGGTGTCTTATCCTTGGCACTACCGACATTTTGGACCAGATAAGTCTTCCTTGTGGGGACTGCCCTGCATTGTAGGTTGTTTAGTAGCATCTCTTGCCTCTCCTCACAATGTGTTGTGCCCTGGGCTAGGAGCAATTTACCTCATTGTGTCTCAGCTTCCTTACATATAAAGAGTTGATCATAAATAACCTATTTCCCAGAGGCATTTTGAGGATTCAGTATTGTGGTTCGTGTAAAGTGCCTCCGACAGTGCTTGGTGGTGCATATTTAGTGCCCAAAAAAGCTTAGTTATTCTGATTATTATTCTACTATTAGGTAGGTATATTGGGTAGGTTATAGTGGGTGAAGCACCAAGTGGAAGGGCAACCACAAAAGAGATACACAGTAAATGGTAGTTTCTCCATTCGTGTACCCATTCTTACTTTGGAAAAGGCGAAAAAAGGTTGAGTCAACCCAAAGGCCACTAGATGCCAAAAAAAAGACAACAAAAGGTCCAGTTAACAGAGTCAAACCATAGCAGGACTAAACTTTCCCATTCCTTTCACATTTTCCCCCTTAGCGCTTCTCCTGTTTAAAGAAAGTGGAGCCTGGTCTTACAACGCCTCCACGGAAACCCTGACTTTTGATGAGGCCAGTGCTTATTGCCAGCAAAGGTACACACATCTGGTTGCAATTCAAAACCAGGAAGAGATTAAACACCTGAACTCTGCATTCAGCTATTCACCAAGTTACTACTGGATCGGAATCAGAAAGGTCAACGATACATGGACCTGGATAGGGACCCAGAAGCCTTTGACTGAAGAGGCCGCAAACTGGGCTCCAGGTGAACCAAACAATAAGCAAAACAAGGAGGACTGTATAGAGATCTACATCAAGAGAGAAACGGACTCGGGCAAGTGGAACGATGAGAGATGCAGCAAAAAGAAGCTCGCCTTGTGCTACACAGGTAGGGAGTTTGTGGCAGCAGTGGGAGGGAGATTCAGTGCGTGAGCATCTTGACAGATTGTGGACTGTATGCAAAAACTGGTCTCTATTGTGGGAATTTTATGTTCTAAAAGATACGGTTTTAAAACATTCTGTTTGATGTTTTAAAACAGAATGTGTTTTTGCTTCTTTGTGTGAATGTAGACAAGAATGTATGTATTTATGTATACATATATGCATATATATAGGTCTATACTTATATACAGTGTGTGTACACACACACGATACATTTTGAGCTACTTGTTGTTTATGTGCCATAAGGAAACTCTCTTTAGAGTTTGTGATAAAGGGAATTTTCTATTTGGGGAGCCAGTTACAGCTATACCCCTGACATTAACATCAAGGTTTCAAATGGTTGAGCCTAAAACTCAGCTTTGGCATTTCACCAAGCACTTCTATTAAAATCTCTGGCACTCTGTATCATTGGTGACATCCCCGTTACACACTGTTGACCCTGAATTCCTAAAGAAACTCATTTGAAGCACAATAACAATCGTCACCACGGACTGTCTTTTCCACAGCTGCCTGTACCCCAACATCCTGCAGTGGCCATGGTGACTGTACAGAGACCATCAACAGCTACACTTGTCAGTGCCACCCCGGCTTCAAGGGACTCAAGTGTGAGCAAGGTAAGGCTTGGTCTCACCTTTTCCTTTGCTAGAGATGGTAGGAGGATTTTGTGTCCCAGCTGGCTTCGGAGTCAGGTCTGCATGCCTTCCCTTCCCTGGGGCATATGGTTTCAGAAGGTGGTTAAGAGCTGAGGCTATGAAGTCAGACCCTCCTGGCTTTGAATCCCAGATTCACCACTTGTTAATTCCGGCACCTTGACAACATAGTTAAACCCTCTGAGTCCCAGTTTTCTCATTGTAAAATGAGGACAATATAGTACCAACTTCATAGGCTTATGGTTTGGATGATGTGAACAAATGCAGACACAACATTTTCATAGTGCCTGCTATTCAATAAACAGTAGTTAGAGTTTCCAGGGTTCTTCCCACCTGATAAGGTGAGAGAGGAGCAGAATTGATTTGGTTTCCCTTTTCAGTTGTGACCTGTCAGGCACAGGAAGCCCCTGAGCACGGAAGCCTGGTTTGCAACGACCCTTTGGGGAGCTTCAGCTACAATTCTTCCTGCTCTGTCAGCTGTGGGGAGGGCTATCTCCCAAGCAGCACGGAGGCGACCCAGTGCACTTCCTCCGGAGAATGGAGTGTTCCTCTTCCAGCCTGCAATGGTAAGTCTCTCGCAGAAGGCACAGAAGATTCTCTAACTCGTCCCTCATCGCCTTACTTTTTATCCAATTTATACCATTTTCAGCACGTCAGGGAAAGTTCTTTTAAACGTGTCCTAATTAAACAAGTTCTAATTAAACTTGTTCTCTTGGCCAATATATATGGCCAATACGGTACCAGCTGGCTTTGAGAGAGGTTTTTATCCTATGTTTGACATAAGCGTTTCTGGGGCTCCGGTGATTTGTAAGAAAACACATAAAACAGTGGAACCATACTCTTAACATCTTAATGACTTTCCCCTTGCTCTGTTTAACTTCACCCATGCAACTGGACCAATTTAAGATCATGATAATCAAGCAGCCTCAGTATACCCTGTTCTCTCTGTCTTATCTTTCTAGGCCAAAGACAAAAAAATTCTTTCCTCCAGGTCATGCTGGGTTAAAATAAATGAATGTTCTGTGTACGTCGGGATTGTTTTTTTTATCACTAGTCATAAATCCTGATCTAGAATCTGTTATTTTTCTTTGTTTTTGCCTTATGTAAAATAGAGACCTGATGAGAGAGATCTGATAAAATAGATCAGAAACCACTTAGCATAGTCAGAGTCAATCAGAGAAGATGAAAAGATCAAGAAAAAAGCATAAAAACTTTATTGGGTGTGCGCATGTCCCCAAGGATGAACACAGGGCTTTGGGATCTACCCTCTGATCTATCTTACTGTATTATAAATTCCAGTTCAATAAGAAGTGAGTATGTCACTCTTCTGTAAAATTCATGGTGTTCTTTCAAATCCCCAGTGGCTAAATGTGATGCTTTGACAAATCCTGTCAATGGAGTTGTGAAATGCTTCCAAAGCCACGGAAGCTTCCTGTGGAACACCACCTGTGAATTTGAGTGTAACGAAGGATATAAACTCACTGGACCCCAGCACCTGCAGTGTATCTCCTCTGGGATTTGGGACAACAAGAAACCAACATGTAAAGGTACAGTGGTTCTACATCAGGGTTTACTGTAAACATTCTTTTTTCTCAACCTATACTCCAAATGGGTAAGCCAGACCTGCTAATGTAAACTGGGACATGTGTTACAGCTGTGACATGTGATGCCATCAGCCATCCTCAGAATGGCACTGTGAGCTGTAGCCACTCCCCTGCTGGAGAGTTCACCTATAAGTCATCCTGCCACTTCACCTGTGCGGAAGGCTTCGTGTTGCAGGGGCCAGCCCAGGTTGAATGCACTACCCAGGGGCAATGGACACAGCAGCTCCCAGTTTGTGAAGGTAAGCCTGAGAGTCTCCTTTACACTCTCCCTTTCTCAAAGAGCAGCAGTCTTCAAATGTGAAGCACTGAAAATGAAACCTGAGGCCTACTTTAACTATAGTAATCAGATCTGATGGGCAACATTCATCTTATGTTTTTGAGATGCATATAAAAGAACTGTCCAGGGAAAGGATTGTATGTAGTAAGAGTGGATGCTTTGCTGGTTTCTTAACTGTACTGGACTAATATAACTTTATAGACATTGGCATGGAGTAAGCAGAAATCTTAAGCTGAAGGGAAATCACATTAGAAAATTGACAAAGTAGGATTATGAGAACATGATTTGATTCCAAAATACTTGTCATACCTTTCTTCTGAAATTGCTCATAACTAGCAGTGATGAAAATGTTTCAAGTGTGGTGTCAGATATAGAGACCCCCTTAATATATACATAAGCACTAAAATTTAGTTTCATTTAATTTAATAAAGCAAGAGCAAGGACATTGAAAGCAAGCAGTTTTCACTATCAGGTACTGGCATTTTTGTAGCCAAATACAGCACAGAATGATTTACAGTGGCAAAAAAACACAAGACAAAAACCAAACTGCAAAGCAGACAAATTTTATGTGGCTGCCTTCTTATCTTCCTTTCTTTCTGGCCTCATCTGTAAGCATCCAGGACCCATAAGTTGCTCCCTGACTACATAAAATCTTTCCCCTGACCCTGACTTCTTTCACATGTCAGAACAGAGCTCAGGAACCATTGGTCCTGTTAAAGGCTGTCCTTTAATTAGTACCCCTATCAATGAAGGGACCGGAATTCAAAGAAAACACAGCCATCTCTCACTTGTCCAGGGACTAACGAAGAGTCTTGAATTCTCTGAGTGTTCCTTTGTCCAAAGCGATCTGGGTTCAGTCGTCAAATGCCAAGTACTATCCAGTTCCACTACATTATTTTCTGACCATAATTTTGGTAGCTCAGCTTTCCCGTGAAAGCTTTGTCCAGCCCAGAGAGAGGCTACATGAGTTGTCTTCTGAAAGACAACTAGTCTAGCGCTTCTAGTACTTCTGAAAGTTTCCAAAGTGGGTCCATGGGTGAGTTTTCCTGTGAGCACTATTGAAGAGCTATAGGGACTTGGTTACCTCAGGAAACCTGTTGCTGCCCGATAGAAACAAGCTTCTAATGTACTCACTCATGTCTTCCAGCTGTGAAATGTGATGCTGTCTCTCAGCCCAGAAGTGGTTCAGTGAACTGTACCCATTCCCCCACCGGAGAGTTTACCTACAAGTCCTCCTGTGCCATCAGCTGTGAGGAAGGCTTTGAATTACATGGATCAGCTCAACTTGAGTGCACATCTCAGGGACAGTGGACACAGGAGGTCCCCTCCTGCCAAGGTAGGACTGAATTCAATCTTTAAAGGAGTATAGGTCAAGGACCTTAAAACGTTTCTGAACCTAGATTGCCCCAAGGGACTTGATCCTAATTTCCTACATGCTGAAAACTAAGTAGTGCTTATAAGTTACACTTATTGGTGACTTTTCTGCCAGTTTTAAAAGTTTTCCAGTAGATTTTTCTTAACCTCTACCCATGTCCTATCATTTGCAGTGGTACAATGTTCAAGTTTGGAGGTTCCCGGAAAGATCAACATAAACTGCAGTGGGGAGCCTGTGTTTGGCACCAGGTGTACATTTGCATGTCCTGAAGGATGGACGCTCAAAGGCTCTGCGGCTCTGACATGTGGTGCCACAGGACACTGGTCTGGGATGACGCCTACCTGTGAAGGTGAAGCATTGATTGATGGTGGTTGTCTGGGGGACCAGAGAGAAGAAAGGGAGCTAAGAAAGGAAGCTATCTGGCTGCAGTAATGAACTACCCAGTATATCCAAACCAGAAAGGTCAGAAAGGTTACCCAGGTTAACATTAATGGATGGACCTTTCATTTTATGGGGATAAAGAGAAAACAGAAGAAGTGACATGTCAATGGAATTTTGATAATTGGAAAAAGGAGAGCTAGTGGGAAAAGTTGCGGGGGCGGGGTGGGGGGGAAGGGAAATGAGACAGAGAGTGAGAAAAAGAGAGAGAGAGAGAGGTTAACCAAGGTGTGCTGTGAAAGCTTGGTAAGTTAGAGCTCTGCCTAGCCAGGCTGGGAGATAAGCTCGCGAAAGGTGGTTTGGGGCTGATCTCTAAGGCCTTTAGTACCATGTCTCTGCCTCATGTATTGAACTAGATGACTCTTCTGCTTTGTACACTGTAACCAGTGCACAAAGAAAAGGGCAAATGGACAGAACGGAAAGACTTTGAATTTAATTCCTTCTCATGACAGTTTACCCCCCTCTGTTTCCTTAGCTCCTCCTGAGTCCCAAACTCCCTTGGCAGTTGGACTTTCTGCTGCTGGGATCTCCCTCATGACATTAGCATCATTTCTCTTCTGGCTTCTGAAACGCCTTCAGAAGAAAGGTAAGGGCATTTATGAATGTACTCCAAGAAGGTTTTTGAAAAAAATTATTTTCTCATTGATGAGTCATGTTATCTCTCACAGATTTAAAAAGTAATTAGACTCTAGTCACTAGTCATTAGACACTGATAAACTGCAGGGTTATTAAGCAGAAGTCTTAGGGAAAGAGTTTCAGGAAATACAAATGTTAGTGTGCTCACATCGTACAACTCCCTGGGATGCTATTCACATTGAATGCTGTGGTCCCCCTGGGAGTTGTTGCAATGAGGCTGCCATAATTAGCGGTCCTGGGAAAATCAATAAAATGTTTCCAAACATTTTATTTGGAATACAGGCTTAAATATGGGAGTATCTCAGGGGACATGCAAACACATCTAGCCACACTCCTGGTTTGTTTGACCTACGGAGTCTTTAACATTTTTTGAATTAAGTTCTGACATTTACAGAATAGGAGATTTCACATCTAATCCAGATCTGAGATTTCTCATGGCAAATTGGAAGACAGCTGAACCTGGCAAGCAGAGCATGTTGCTATCCGCTTGCATTAGGAAGCTGCTGTGTCCTTTGCATGAGCGTGCACTTTCCATCCCCTGCCCTACCCGCTTGTTGCCACCAAGCCGTGTCTGGGCTCTGATAATTACAGGGGCCGGGAAGGTACTGAGTTTGCAACCCCTGAGGAAAAGAGTCATATTGTTTCAGGATTTAATGTATCCTTAAAAGTCATTTAGTCTAAATGAATGGTTTTCTTTCTCTTGCAGCAAAAAAATTTGTTCCTGCCAGGTAAGCTGCACTCTTGTATAAAGCATGCCATTGAACATTTTACACATTTTTCTCTCTTCATGCTGGAAACCAGTGCTTTACTTAGTGTTCTCATGTATTCCACAGCAGCTGCCAAAGCCTTCAATCAGATGGATCCTACCAAACGCTTTCCGAGTTAATTTAAGCCCAAAGGAATCAGGTAAGACTTGAAAATCACATATGGTTTTGAAAGAAGATATCTTCTCTACATGTTCTGTTGCTCCTGGAACCTTCTGAACCTGCAGTGTCTAGGGAGGAAATCACCACCTTCATGTTATTTTAGGGAAAGTTGTTTCATTTTTTTGGAGGAGGAGAGGAAAGGAACAAGGATCTGGCCTTTATGGAGTCATTTCATTTATGAACATGAATAATAATCATAGTTAACCTTTATATGGCACTTACTATGTTCTAGGAACTGTTCTAAGCTAGGACTTATATGAGATAAGGGCTATTGTATTTATTATTATATAGATGAAGAAAATGAGGCACAGAGAACTTAATGCCTAAAATCTCAAAACTAGTTAAGTGGTATAGCCAGGATTCACACCAGGCAGTCTGGCTCTAAAATCTGTGTTCTTAACCACTCTGCTCTCCTTTGTGAGAATTTGGAAGGCTCAAGTCCCCTCCGAATAGATTTTTAAAAAATTAATAGACATTTTTGTGTGTGCAGTTTCAGGTTTACAGAAAATTCAGTAGAAAGTACAGAGTTCCAGCATATCCCCTCATGCCCTCCAATTTCCTCTATTATTTTTTAAAAATTTATTTATTTATTTTATTTTTGGCTGTGTTGGGTCTTCATTGCTGCCCGCGGGCTTTCTCTAGTTGCGGCGAGTGGGGGACTCCCCTTGTTGCGGTGCGCGGGCTTCTCATTGCGGTGGCTTCTCTTGCTGCGGAGCACGGGCTCTAGGCACAGGGGCTTCAGTAGTTGTGGCTCGCGGGCTCTAGAGCGCAGGCTCAGTAGTTGTGGTGCACGGGCTTAGTTGTTCCACGGCATGTGGGATCTTCCCGGACCAGGGCTCGAACCCGTGTCGCCTGCATTGGCAGGTGGATTCTCAACCACTGCGCCCCCAGGGAAGCCCTCCTCTATTATTAACATCTTACATTTGTATGGTATTTTGTTACAATTGATGGGCCAGTATTGATACATTATTATTAACTAAATCCCACAGTTTACAGTAGGGTTTTGTATATTCCATGGGTTTTGACAAATGTATAATGACATGTATCCGCCATTACAGTATCATGCAGAATGGTTTCACTATCCCAGCTATATAGGATTTTGCTGTTTGCATTTGGACTAGCCTTGTGAGAGTGCACGCAGCTGTCTGTGCTAGAAGGGGAGTTCTGTCGCTGCTGTCAGGATGCAAAATATTAAATGTCCTGACCGCATGCACTCTTATCATTGCAGGAGCACAGGTACATTAGGGAACTAGAACGATACCCTGAAGGCGGCAGAGACAGAGAGGTCTGCTTGGGTCTCTGGCCCTTCTCACCTACTACACCCGCTGGCTGCCTTTATAACTGGGATTATGGTACCTACAAGGACTTCAACGGACTAAAATCCAGTGGGCAAGTCCAGCCTGCCACCAAAAAGACTCAGTTTTCTCCTTTCCGGTGCTGGCTACTGGAAGGAAAGAATATTCGCTTCCATGCAAGAGTGAAGAGACTAAGGCTCTGGAATCTCAGAATTCCTTTTCTAACTCACCCTTCGCTCACTGTAAAATCTTGTGGTGCAACACACTATTTTGAGGTGCTGTTTCTTTCTTTTGTCCCTCACAGTGTTTGAACTGCTGCTTATGTAGTCGCTGTCATTGGGATGAATAATACTTGTCAAGAGTTTAGAGGAAACAAATTGGTCAAAGATATTCTATTAACAGACCTGGAAAAAAAAATGACAAATTTTTAATGCCGTGGGGTGACGACATTGGAAAGGTTGTTAATGGTGGAAATTCTGTTTAGCACTCTGTGGGAGTGCAAACACAGTCTTAATCACTTTTATCCCTGTGGGATTCAGTGCTTTTTAAAGTACTTTTAGAGGCTGTGTGTTCTTTTTACTTGCATTGACTATAGTATAAAGTCCATAAGTCTTAATTCAGTACAAGTGTGGTAGGGACTTTAAAATATGTAAATATTAGGACTATAATAGGGTAAAAGTTGCTTATTCCAGATCTTTATTAACAAATTCTAAAGTTTCATCTGTAGTAAATGTATTTCAAAAAGGGCAAATACTGTGCCCTAGCAATGCATAAACCAGTATAAAGTTCTGAATATTTGACTACAGTTTCTTTAAAAAACATGAGTAATCTCAGGAGAGCAAAATCCGCATGGCACACACTTGTACACTGTCAGGTATTTTTTCATAGCTATATGGTTTCTATGATGAAAAACTTCCATGAGGTTAAATGTTCTGATTTGATAAAAGCATAAATGCAAACAAACGAAGGTACAGTTTTATGAATGTCTTTCTTGGTAAAAAACATATAGATATATAAATGTGTTTTGCATTCCTACAAAGATGTTTGTCAGATGTGATGTGTCAACATACAATTCTTGTATATTACATAAGATTTTAAATCCATGCTAGAAACATACCACGTAATGGATCTGTCCAGTGGATTTTTTAAAAGTAAAGATGTCTAATAAGTATTCCCTAATAAGTGTTCCCTAATTGTCCCTAATTGTTTGTCTGTTTGGGTGTTCTTAAAGAGAGGAAAGCCTGAATGAGCAAGTATTTGTATTTATTGATAAGAGAGTTCAAAATTCCTAAGGAATCCCTAGTTATTGGTTGATCACTGGCCATAAGAGATACTGGGCCAGTAATTGCCAAAGCTGCTCCAACCTTGCAGGATAGTATAAGAATCAAAACTCTCCCACCCTTTCATTAACTTAGGATGTGTTGAAAAAGCAAAATTTCAGAGAAGTGCTGGCTGCACACTGGCAAAGACAAAACCAAAAGGAAACAGAGAGATATGATAAGGATCAGAACAGCAGAGGTTTTTAAGGGGCAAAAGAACTCTGGGAAATAAAGGAGAGAGAGAAAAAAAAAAAAACAAGTATTATGAGCAGGCTACATATGGAATGAATTATTGTTTTCTTTGAAATTGTTCAAATGTTGTAAATATTTGTATATGCTGCATTGGAAATAGCCGTGTGAAATATAAATGTGGTCTGTGTTTGGGTCTTATAAAATATTTAAAATTACGATTTAAAATGTTTTAAGTATGTATTTATTTAAGCTTATGTCATACCTATTGTATTTGACATGGCATTATGAAGTTTTATAATAAACATGTTTATATTTAGCCCTGTGTACAGGCTCTTTCTTTTTTTTTTTTTTTGGTCAGGCTCTTTCTTAAAAATTCTGTTTTACTTAGATAAAAGATACCATAAAAGTCATCCTTTTTAAGTGTACAATCCAACAGCTTCTGGTATATTTACAAGATCCTGTGATCATCACTGCTATCTAACTCTGGAAGACTTCTATCTCCCCAAAAAGAGACCCAGGATCCATTAGAAGTCACTCTCCATCTTCCCCAGCCACTGGTAACTACTAATCTACTTTTTGCCTCTATAAATTTACTTATTGTGGGCATTTCATACAAATAGAATCATACAGTACGTGGCCTGTTGTGTCTAGCTTCTTTCATTTAACGAAACGTTTTCAAGGTTCAGCCATTTTGTACCATGTATCAGTACTCCATTCCTTTTTATAAACTGAATAATACTCTATTGTATGAATATGCCACATTTTCTTTTTCCATTCATCAACTGATGGACCTTTGGATTGTTTCTGCTTTTTGGCTATTGTGAATAATGCTGCTATGAACATTCATGCACAAGTTTTTGAGTAGACTTATGTTTTCGGTTCTCTTGGACATATACCCAGAAATGGAATTGTTGGGTCATATGGTAACTTCACGTTTTACTTTTTGAGGGACTGCCAAATTGTTTCCCAAAAGGTAGCACCATTTCACAAGCCCACCAGCAATGTATGAAAGTTCCTATTTCTCCACATTCTGTTCAATACTTGTTATTGTCTGTCATTTTGATTATCACCACCCTAATGGGTATGAAGTAGTATACATATGGGCTTTTGCATCAATACTCTACAGTTGTCTGAAAAAGTTTTAATAATCTGAAAACAGTCATTAAGCTCAATGAAACAAAGACTCCTAGAGTCTTTGCATCATGTCAGTCTCAATTCTAGGCTGCTCAAGTCAACCAATTCATCTTGATTTATTCTGCAGACACTAGACACTAGAATAGTGTCAAGGCACAAAGCCTGGTGTGTACCAAGCTAAAAACCACCTTGAGAATCTCACCGCTATCAAAGAATCCGAATACCTGAATTTCCTAAGAAAACATGGTTTAACTTTTGGCTTGGTTATCCAGACTAAAAAAAAAAGAAATGTGGCTATAACACTGTTACAGACTACAGTTGTTTTCACTTTGATTTTATACTTCTTCTTAGCTCAAAGTATTACTTAAGAGAAAATTAAAGAAAAAAATGAAAAACAAGGATAGATTCTGCTAATTAGGGCTGTTTTCATGTAGGACTGAAATGGGTACACACTTGAGACATCAGCTTGAAGTGCAGAGAAAGCAGGAATGTTAGCTTTTCTAGGTCTAAAAAAAAAGAGAGTAAATTGAACAAATTAAATGTATTCAGAAGGAAAACAGGTGCCCAAGTCAAATGGACATAGGCAAGTAGAAAGCGCAGAAGTGCAAAGTAGAACAATTCTTGGCATCAGCAGGTTAAAAGATTAGAAAAGAACTTTTTAATGAAAGAAAACAAACATCTACCTAAACAGAAAGCTTTTGTTCTTCTTTCAATTCGAAATAATAAATATAGTATCTACCTCAAAATTTTAGGATCTCTCTCCCAAAAGATTCTAAGCCAAGAGAAATTAAAATATTTCTCTCTTCATTTATGCATATATATAGTCATGCTGCTGGTTTATAAAATCATTTGACTGCAAAGAGGCATGTAGCAATAAGACGAGCCTCCTGTCTTGCCAATCAATCAATCAATCAATTAATAAAACCACAACAGACTTTTGGTCAAAATCAAGGAGATTTTTTTCCCTCTCCTTGATCTCCCAATGGTGCCAAATCCTATCAATAGTCCCTTTAGTAACTTTCATCAACTGATTCCCACTGATAGCTCTCAGAACGGTTCCTTATCACCACCCCTGGACTAAATGATAAAATCTCCACAAACTCATTAGTCTTCAGGTTCTTATTTGGCTCTTGGGATGTACTCTGGTTCCAATATTTAGATATTTCATATAAATGGAATCACACAATATCTGTCCTTTTGTGACAGGCTTCTTTCACTTAGCATAATGTTTTCAAGATTCGTCTGTGTTAGAAGCATGTATCAGGACTTCATTCCTTTTTATGGCTGAGTAATATTCCATAGCATAGGTAAACGTGTATTAAATTTAAAGCAAATTTCTCACTGTATTCCCCCCAAAAATGTTTTCAACAAACGTAAGATCCATCCATATGATTCAAAGGCATCCATATGAAAAAAAGCTTTGACAAAAGCCAAAAAAACACCATTGGTGAACTCAGTGAGAGGAATTTAGTGAGAGGCTAAGCTGATGTGGTCCAAGTCTTCTAGAAATCTACCTTGATATAAGGGCAGAATTTAAAATGTATGAAAAAGTGAATGGATTGCCTGTATATTTGACAATGGTCACTACATAGCTCCCACACACACCATAAATAAATAAATAAGGAAAGAAAGCAAGAAAGCAAACTTTGGATGGGACCTAAGGTTGCTCCTTCTCTCTGACAAGGGCCTCAAGTGTTGGGATACCATGTAGACATCATGCAACCCTGGGACATGATATAGTTTTGGCTGGGTGCCAGAAGACCAAAACTAGCTTTCTGAAGAAAGCCCTGGCTATTTCTACAATTTTTAAAGAAGAATAGAAATGTCCAGAAAACTAACAGAATAACAAAGATATCCAGAAAAATGATGACTAAGAAGAAAAGGTAAAGTCTTCCCTTTAAAAAAATGTCATTTATAGTTTATGACCACGAAGAGGTTTGTTTATCCATTTATCCATCCTTTTGTTTAACTGATATTTACTGAATGCTGGACTTTCTCCTTCTGGAAATATGGAGGATTAATATTCTGAAAACCCCTACCAGTATAATATTAACAATTGCTAGGTGGATTACAACAGCTTGCTTTAAATAAATAGCTGAGCTTACAAAAAACAATGGAAATCTCAGAGGACAAAAATGACTAGGGAGCAGGGACCTGACCATCCAAGACTTTGTAAGCCAACGTAAGGACTTTAGATTTTACTCTGAGTGGGTTGAGAAGCCGTTGGAGGGTTTTGAACAGGGGAGTGAAGTGGTCTGACTTGTGTTCTTTTGTGCTTGTTATATTCTCCCCCTGTCCAACTGTCATCTAGCATCCATTCCCACCATTCCTTGCTCAGTGTCCCGGGGGGGGGCTGACCTCTGCAGATTGCATCACCAAGTCACTGGTAGGCTGGTTTCCAATTGATTTAACTAATAAGGGGCTCCTAAAGGAGACCAGAGAATGACAAGAGACAGTGGTCAGGGTGTTTCTGACCCACTCTTTTCCCTCTTTGGTGCTCTTTCTGGAAGCAGCTGCATCCTTCCTCCACTACGACTTCTCTAGGGTCCCAGTCCTCACTGGGTCATGATACACTATCTCCTCCCCTTGAATTTTTAGTCTCAGAGATGCAAGAGCTTCCTATATTGCCAGTCCCTGGATAGCTCATTTTCTTTTGTTTGTTCTCTTAACCTTGTTGTTAATCTGTTGTAAGTGGCCCCTCCATTAAGGGCTCTTCAGTGGGTGAAGAATTCACCCATCTGGGGTCAATTTTGTTTCTGGCTGGGCCCCTGAATGATACACATTTTAGCTGAATCACTTAAGTTATTTTGTTGAAAACAGGCTATAAGAGGAAAAGAGTAGAAACATGGAGTCCAGGTGGGAGGCTTTTGCAGCAGTAACATAGGTGAGAGATGATGGTGGTTTGGATGTGTAATAAAATAGAAGTGAGTGAATGCTGAAAATATTTTGATGATAAAGCCAAAAAGTTGCTGACATATTGGATATGAGTTGTGAGAAGAAGAGAGGAGTCCCAGTTAACTCCAAATCTTTGGCTTAAGTAACCGGAAGGATGGGGTTATAATTTACTGAGATGGGAAAGGCTGTGGGAAGAGCCCACCAGGTTTGGAGGAAATTCAGAAGTTCAGTTCGATACATGTACAATTTGAGAGGCTTATAAAGGAACTAAATGGAGATATGAGGTAGGCATTTGGCTGGGAATGGGGAACATTCCCAGGGCAGGGGGATGGGCTGGATGGAAACATAAATTTGAAAGTTGTCAGCATTTAGCTGGTAATCAAAGTGAAGAGACTGGATTGGATCATCAAGTTTGTGAAGGTAAATAAGAAGAGAAAAGCAGTGAGCACTGGAGCACTCCAAAGATTTTGTGGTTGGACAGATGAGGGAGAATCAACAAATGAAACAGAGAAGGACTAGTCAGGGAAGTAGGAGGAAATCTAGGAGCTGATTGGTCAAATAAGATGAGGACAGATAACTGGCTTTCGGCTTCAGTGAAGTGGAAGACCTTGGCAAGAGCAATCTCAGATGTGGTTGGAAGCCCGACTGGACAAGGGTTGAGAGAATTGAAGGAAAGGACTGAGAAACACGGGTCTAGCCATGTCTTTGGGGTGTAGCAGGAGTACTGGCACCTCTGGGTCTTCTTGGCTCCAGGTTGGTCCCCACTTCAACATGTCTTCCAAGCTCCTTCCAGCAGTGCAGCTTAATCATCAAGAGCATAGTTTCCAGAACCGACTGGCCCTGGTTCAAAACCCCAGCCGTGTCTCTTACTAGCTCTGTGACTAAGGCAACTTTCTTAACCTCTCTGAGACTTTTAAAAATGGGGATAATCATGGTATCCACTGGGGAGCAGTGATATTTAAGCTTTATAAAGGTTAAATAAGGTAATAAATATGGAGGGTTGAGCTCTACAGCTATTGTTATTGTCTTTTTAAAAATGCTAATCTGATTATGTCAGTGACTCTTCCTTTCTATTACCCTTCATCAAACAGGTCCTAATTTTATATGCAGACTCTCTCCTTTACATCTTAGCTTCCAGAAATGTAAATGTACCTGTAGGCCCTGAAACCTGCTAGGGCAAAAAGCTAGAGCTGCTTTGCTCTCTTCAGGACTTACCTTTAGGAGGTGCCATTAACAAGAATGTCCACTAGAGGGTGAGCAAGGAAAGAGGAAGGAGAAAGCTGAAATTAATCCAGTCTTTTGGGTTAGCTCTACTGAAGTTGAACACACTATAAATTTGTCTGAAATAATGTTTTTTTTTCCATTCTTTCTTTTTTTAAAATTTAATTTAATTTGTTTTTTATACAGCAGGTTCTTATTAGTTATCTATTTTATACATATTAGTGTATACATGTCAATCCCAATCTCCCAATTCATCACACCACCACCACCCCCTCCCCACTCTCCCCCCTTGGTGTCCATACATTTGTTCTCTACATCTGTGTCTCTCAAAATAATGTTTTGATTGTGTGGTGCTTGCAATTATCAGGGGTCCTCTACCATGGATAACCAGGAGTTAGTCTAATGTTTATAAAAAGAAAGGAGAGAGACAGAGACAGAGACAGACAGAGACAGAGAGGAGGAGAAGAAGAAGAAGAAGAAGGAGAAGAAGAAAGAGAAGGAGAAGGAGAAGAAGAAGGGGAGGAGGAGCAGGAGGGGGAGGAAGAGGAGGGGGGAGGAGGAGGAGGAGATTGGAAGGATGGAAGGAATGAAGGGAGGGAGGAAGGAAGTGAGGAAGGAAATAAGGAAGGAAGAAGGGAGAATCTAGCAATAATGTCCTTGGTCAGCAGCTCTTTTTTTCTCAGGGTAGGTGTTAGAGGCCAGACTAGGAAAGGGGTGGGGAAAGAGGAACAGAAGAGGTGGGGGAAGAGGAGGGATCAGGGGAGGGGGAGGATGTGAACCTTGGTTAGAGAAATAAAAGAAAGTAAGCCTTTCTGGGGACAGTGAGTGCAATCTCCCTGTACACCCATCCTTGGGCAAGGACCCCGAGACCTTTGGTGGTGCGCCCAGAGGCTGAAGTGCTACCGAAGAACTAGAGAAGGACGGAGCAAAGCCATGGTAAGCTTTTCAGCCTAAAAGATTTCCAGATGCTCAGATAGAACCTCTTCTTGGGATGCAGAGGCAGGTGGCAAAGGAAAAGAAGCAACTCATTTCTTTTTTGGTTTTAAAAAAGCCAAAACTAAAAATGCTGAGTCTAATTTAAAAAGTGCTCCTAGAATCTCTCTTCTCAGATGTGCTGATTTCTTCTCCTTGACTTGTCTCTGGTGAGGTTCTCGAAGAAGTACTACTATCTAGTTGAAATTAGCACTCTTGTGACTAAACATTGGCGCTAACCTGAGAATTGATACACTTCAGAAAAGATGGTGTTAAGGTGTGAAGAAAATTTGTGGTCTTGTCATTTGAGTTGCTCAAAATGTGTTTCTTTCTAGTTCAAAAAAAAAATGAACTCCTTTTTTTTAGTAGTGTCTGTTTGGTTACCTAATTCTTTTAGGTATTTGAAGCATTGACCCATCATAGTCAAGTGTGAGATTTTAACATTAAATCTAGACATCAATAGTTCATTAAAGACCAAAGGACATTTTAAAAATATACATACTAAATATCAAATAGTTTCATCTGACAGCTCAGCAGATAAGTAGACACAAAAAAATTACTAAAATGTAGAAAAAATCAGAACAGTAACAATCAGCAACTTGAAGCTAAAATATGAAAAAACAATAACATCAACTATGCATCAGTTTTGAGGCAAATTTAATTCTACTTTTTCACCCATGTCTGAGAAATCTCTTGCCTCAGACAGGTTTAGTAGGCATAAGTGTTATACTTTGAACTTTGAGAAAGTTGAAGGCACCTCCTCAAGTTGCTATAAAATTGTGATTTAGAGCATAAGTCTGAGTATAATTTTGTATTTTATTTGCAGATATTTCCATGGAAATGTCAGAGTGCTCAGAGGGGCTTATGGAATGTTTTTGAGCTGTGGGCCTGCACTGTGCTCTGTTGTGGTATGTTATGATATTTATATATTATTAAGATTTTTAAAAAATTTATGTTGATTTTTTGGTAAATATCCACTGGGTGTACATATTCACAGGTAAAATTATTAGGTAGATAGCTACCCTTTCTACAGACATCCCTTTTCTTCCTCTCACTTCCCCAGAAAACTCCTAACCTTGCCCCACCCTTTGCTGCAGGGTTTATTTTATGACATTCTTTACTCATTAATCATAACTGTCTCCCAGTTCTCTGTACATTTTTGATATGTTTAAGTTGATCAAGATTAATTATGTTTTCTTTGCATCTGTTATTCCTTGCTCAGAATCCTTAGGAAAGTATAAAAATTGGATCTGTGTTTTCTTTGGTATTTCTTCATAGTATTTGCCCTACACAGTGAAAACTCAGCAAATGGTGATGGCTGTGAAAACCTTTACCTTATGGTATAATAGTGTTTCACATAGATCATACCATGCTTAGAATGGCATATATTATTATGGTATCATTGTGTAATTACGTGTTTGTTTTGGTTTCTTCAAAGCCCTCGTATTTGAAGCACCCATATGATTATTATACACCATCAGTTGAGTATCTTTGTGTGCATAACATAATCTAAATCAATTTCATAATCCTACATCATTTGGTTTTGTCAATTGTTCTTTTTTTTATTATGTAGTTAGATATATAAGGCTTGGGCTGTGTGCTTTCCCCAGAAGAAGCTCTTCCTATGGTAAAACATTATCTTTTTGATATAAAAGAGATTACTTAAAAGTATGCCATTATTCCTGTTCTTATTTTACTTCTCCCTTAGAAACACAAATATTGGCCTTTAGGAAATTATCCCAAAATAAAAGAGTGGACAGTAAATTTCAGGGCTATATGATATCACACTTAAATTAACTTTAAATGATTGACAGCTGCTAAGAAAAAGAAATATGAATTTCTAAAAAATGTTGGCTAAATTTTACTTGAAAGAATTTTGAGAAAAAACTGTTTTATGAAAATAAATCTAAAAAGCCACCAAATTCATCTAAAATAGAGTTATGAGCAAAAGGATTCTATATCATGGTGAAAAGTGATTAGGACTAGAAGTTCTAGGTTCTACTTCAAATCTGCAAATGACTAATTCCATCACCTCAAGAGGGTAACTTACCCTCTTGAGGTGTCAGCTTCCTTGTCTCTGGCAGGCTCAGCCTGGATTAGTTCTGGGCTCTTTTCAGCTATAACCACGAGGCTACATAGTTCACACTGATGTCTTTCAGATTTCTTCGCACATCATGGAACCGATTGCTGGACTTACCATTATTCTAAGAGACCCATGACCTGGGAGAAGGCTAGAATGTTCTGCAGAAAAAATTACACGGATTTAGTTGCCATACAAAACAAGGGGGAGATTGAGTACCTGAACAAGACGCTTCCCTTCAGTCCTAAATACTACTGGATAGGAATCCGGAAGGTAGGAGGGGCATGGACTTGGGTAGGGACCAACAAATCTCTCACCGAAGAAGCGGAGAACTGGGGCGACGGGGAGCCCAATAACAAGAAGAGTAAAGAAGACTGTGTGGAGATCTACATCAAGAGGGAAAAAGACGCAGGGAAATGGAATGATGACGCCTGCCACAAAGCAAAGACAGCCCTCTGCTACACAGGTAGGAGTGAGCAGACTGCTTCTCTGGGAATGACGGCACTAACCCCACGGAAACCTGGGGGAGCAGAGCAGTTGCCAGGGCATCCTGAAATAAGTCCAGTCCTCTAAATAAGCTTGAGTCAGGTCACTTCTGAGCATTTTTGGCGTGGGAGGCTCGTCCCTATACCCAAAATCTATACCCCTGAATCACTTTTACATCAAGATGATAAATATATGTGGAAAGTAAGGAGGAAGAGCTAGACAATCGGTGTCGCTGATAATAAGGCAAGGAAGTGGAAGCAGAGAGATGGAACCAGCCAAGAGCTGAGGCTCACGTCACCTATTTCCTCCTCGTAAAGTAGGCGGCTTGGTGCTACGTTTCCTTCTTGGCCTAATCTTATATAATTCTATATAATGAAACTTTGCAGTGTTTCATTATCTGTGGTGTATGAAAACTTCTGTAGAGACCACGATGACAGTTCCAAAGCAATCCGCATTTTTTCCAAGTCATTTTTAACAGTGAAACATAGTTCATTTGGTCTCTTGTAAATTGGACTCTCTAGTAATGTAGCAAGTTCAGATTTTCTAATCTCTATTCAGTACTTTCTATAAAGAAAGGGATTGCCAAACATACTGCGGAAACGATTGGGGTCAGGTCATAGTTTAATCCACTTCACTACATTAAAAACAAAGAAATTTCAAGAGTTTCAATGTATGTCAGTAAGTTCCCTCAAATGTTGCAGAGTATTAGCATTAGTAAATTCATTCTTAAAAAAATGTCTATGGCTGTATGACAAGTATATTACATAAATAAAAATTTTAGCATATGATTTTTATGCAAAAAATGTTATTGATGTACAAATAAAGTTTTCCTGTTTATTAAAGTAGTCACAGCCCCAAAGTTATCTATGTCTAAAGAAATGACTAGGAGTACTAAAAAAGTATTCATCTTAATATAATTTCTCACCCCCTTAAAGCTTCTTGTCAACCCTGGTCATGCAGCGGCCATGGACAGTGTATGGAAATTATCAATAATTACACCTGCAACTGTGATTTGGGGTACGACGGGCCCCAGTGTCAGTTCGGTAAGCCACTTTTGTTCCCTTGTTTCTTCCTATGTAAAGTATTGTAGTTTATGAAAGTTGGTTGAAGGAAAATGATACTAGCCATTCTGAGAAATGAGAAGTTTTGATCAGTAGGTTATGCTTGCACAATATTGTTACCTTTCCGTAAAGATTTCATAAGTCAGCATGAAGTTTCAATTCACTTCTCAGAAAGTCTTTTTGAGTGCTACAAAGAATATTGCTTTGGGATAAAAGCTGTAAGGATTACAATAATGAATCAGGCTTGGTAGGAATTCATAATCAAGTAAGCTTGCTGGATTCAGTAGAACTCTGAAACTGAAAGAAACAATAGCATTTATCATTAGGAGGGTGAGTTACCCAGAAGGTAATCTTGCTTTTTCGCGTCATCCTCAAGATCATGACAGGGCAAGGCCAACAAGAAAAGTTCACATCATGATATACAGTATCTGTTGGAAAATATGATAATAAATCCATCGCATTTACTTGGGCTGGCATTTCAGGGGGTACAAGGACAAAGTTATTACAGATCCTGACCTTAAAGGATTTACAGTTAACTAGTGGAAATAATACATGCTTATAATTTAATGTGATGGAAAGCCAGATATGCTGGAGTAAGCCTATGGAGACTGAAAGCTGCCTAATGAAGGAATCTGCCCTTTATTTGACAATGAGAGGCCACTTAGTATCTGAACACCTTCATTTAGGGCCATTACCCTAGAAGCGGTACATAAGCTGGATTGAACAAAAAGAGAGAAGCTAGGGAGTATCATCAGGGGTCTATTGAAATCATTCAGAGTCACGGTGGTAGAAACAGAAAGGCAAGAATACGTAGATTCAAAGACATGGAGTCTTTGACTTAGTCAACTCATTACTGAAAGAAACTTCACGCCCTTTGATTGATATTGGTTGAGTTTCAAAACTATGTTTGAAGTATCTGGTGCATAAAATAGAAAATTATAATAAGAAAAAAAGCAGTGTTTGCAATGAATAGATAAAGAATTAAAGCCAAAATAAATGTAAATGATCAACCAACTGGAACAGATCTGACTCATTTCAGTCAATTCTTGAGCCATGACTTCTACCAATACTTTACTTTCACTCGATTTCTAAATTTTAAAAAATTCTTATGTCATTGGCATGCCCATTTCACTCCTTTTTGAACATTTTACTCTGTTTTTGTCTTGGTTTCCATCATATCAGTCTTTCCTGGTTTTCTTTCTACCTATGATCATTTCTCCTTGGGTTTCTTCATGGGCATTTATCCAAGCCCATACACTTATTGTTATGTCGCATCTTCCATCTTTTGTCCATTGCTCTTCTGACTTTATGTGCCCCCTTTGGTCAAACCTAGCAACTTATGTGGACTCACAAACCTATGTAAACTTTGGACTGAAAAACATGTATCCAGCCCTGAACTCCAAATATGCTAAGCATAACCTTTGGGATGCCCAAAAGACTGAAAAATCAATTGTCCCCAGCCAGCTTTCCTTTTTGTATTCCTTATCTCAGTGTGTGGTTCCACGATTTATATGGGTACTCTGGTATAAAACTCTCTCACCTCCCCCTACATTTATGCAAAGTAACACACTACTCTTTTTTTTTTTTAAGCACCTTTATTGGAGTATAATCTTAACAATGGTGTGTTAGTTTCTGCTTTATAACAAAGTGAATCAGCTATACATACACATATATCCCCATATCACCTCCCTCTTGAGCCTCCCTCCCACCCTCCCTATCCCACCTCTTCTAGGTGGTCACAAAGCACCGAGCTGATCTCCCTGTGCTATGCGGCTGCTTCCCACTAGCTATCGGTTTTACATTTGGTAGTGTATTTATGTCCATGCTACTCTCTCACTTTGTCCCAGCTTACCCTTCCCCCTCCCTGTGTCCTCAAGTCCATTCTCTAGTAGGTCTGCTTCTTTATTCCCGCCCTGCCCCCAGGTTCTTCATGACCTTTTTTTTTTTTTTTTTTAGATTCCATATATATGTGTTAGCATACAGTATTTGTTTTTCTCTTTCTGACTTACTTCATTCTGTATGACAGACTCTAGGTCCATCCACCCCACTACAAATAACTCAATTTCATTTCTTTTTATGGCCGAGTAATATTCCATTGTATATATGTGCCACATCTTCTTTGTCCAATCATCTGTCAATGGACACTTGGGTTGTTTCCATGTCCTGGCTATTGTAAATAGAGCTGCAATGAACATTGTGGTACGTGACTCTTTTTGAATTATGGTTTTCTCAGGGTATATGCTCAGTAGTGGGATTGCTGGGTCATATGGTAGTTCTATTTTTAATTTTTTAAGGAACCTCCATACTGTTCTCCATAGTGGCTGTATCAATTTACATTCCCACCAACAGTGCAAGAGGGTTCCCTTTTCCCCACACCCTCTCCAGAATTTATTGTTTGTAGATTTTTTGATGATGGCCATTCTGACTGGTGTGAGGTGATACCTCATAGTAGTTTTGATTTGTATTTCTCTAATGATTAGTGACGTTGAGCATTCTTTCATGTGTTTGTTGGCAATCTGTATATCTTCTTTGGAGAAATGTCTATTTAGGTCTTCTGCCCATTTTTGGATTGGGTTGTTTGTTTTTCTGATATTGAGCTGCATGAACTGCTTGTAAATTTTGGAGATTAATCCTTTGTCAGTTGCTTCATTTTCAAATATTTTCTCCCATTCTGAGGGTTGTCTTTTGGTCTTGTTTATGGTTTCCTTTGTTGTGCAAAAGCTTTTAAGTTTCATTAGGTGCCATTTGTTTGTTTTTGTTTTTATTTCCATTTCTCTAGGAGGTGGGTCAAAAAGGATCTTGCTGTGATTTATGTCATAGAGTGTTCTGCCTATGTTTTCCTCTAAGAGTTTGATAGTGTCTGGCCTTATATTTAGGTCTTTAATCCATTTTGAGTTTACTTTTGTGTATGGTGTTAGGGAGTGTTCTAATTTCATTCTTTTACATGTAGCTGTCCAGTTTTCCCAGCACCACTTATTGAAGAGGCTGTCTTTTCTCCATTGTATATTCTTGCCTCCTTTATCAAAAATAAGGTGACCATATGTGTGTGGGTTTATCTCTGGGCTTTCTATCCTGTTCCATTGATCTATATTTCTGTTTTTGTGCCAGTACCATACTGTCTTGATTACTGTAGCTTTGTAGTATAGTCCGAAGCCTGGGAGCCTGATTCCTCCAGCTCTGTTTTTCTTTCTCAAGATTCCTTTGGCTATTTGTGGTCTTTTGTGTTTCCATACAAATTGTGGAATTTTTTGTTCTAGTTCTGTGAAAAATGCCATTGGTATTTTGATAGGGATTGCAATCAATCTGTAGATTGCTTTGGGTAGTATAGTCATTTTCACAATGTTGATTCTTCCAATCCAAGAACATGGTATATCTCTCCATCTGTTGGTGTCATCTTTAATTTCTTTCATCAGTGTCTTATAGTTTTCTGCATACAGGTCTTTTGTCTCCTTTGGTAGGTTTATTCCTAGGTATTTTATTCTTTTGGTTGCAGTGGTAAATGGGAGTGTTTCCTTAATTTCACTTTCAGAAATTTCATCATTAGTGTATAGGAATGCAAGAGATTTCTGTACATTAATTTTGTATCCTGCTACTTTACCAAATTCATTGATTAGCTCTAGTAGTTTTCTGGTAGCATCTTTAGGATTCTCTCTGTGTAGTATCATATCATCTGCAAACAGTGACAGCTTTACTTCTTCTTTTCTGATTTGGATTCCTTTTATTTCTCTTTCTTCTCTGATTGCTGTGGCTAAAACTTCCAAAACTATGTTGAATAATAGTGGTGAGAGTGGGCAACCTTGTCTTGTTCCTGATCTTAGTGGAAATGGTTTCAGTTTATCACCATTGAGGATGATGTTGGCTGTGGGGTTGTCATATATGGCCTTTATTATGTTGAGGTAAGTTCCCTCTATGCCTACTTTCTGGAGGGTTTTTATCATAAATGGGTGTTGAATTTTGTCGAAAGATTTTTCTGCATCCATTGAGATGATCATACATTTTCTATTCTTCAATTTGTTAATATGGTGTATCACATTGATTGATTTGCATATATTGGAGAATCCTTGTATTCCTGGGATAAGCCCCACTTGATCATGGTGTATGATCCTTTTAATGTGCTGTTGGATTCTGTTTGCTAGTATTTTGTTGAGGATTTTTGCATCTATGTTCATCAGTGATATTGGCCTGTAGTTTTCTTTCTTTGTGATATCTTTGTCTGGTTTTGGCATCAGAGTGATGGTGGCCTCATAGAATGAATTTGGAGTGTTCCTCCCTCTGCTATATTTTGGAAGAGTTTGAGAAGGATAGGTGTTAGCTCTTCTCTAAATGTTTGATAGAATTCTCCTGTGAAGCCATCTGGTCCTGGGCTTTTGTTTGTTGGAAGGTTTTTAATCACAGTTTCAATTTCAGTGCTTGTGACTGGTCTGTTCATAATTTCGATTTCTCCCTGGTTCAGTCTTGGAAGGTTACTACTCATTTTTATAACTTACTGTTTCTCCAATTTGTCTTCTACTTATTAACTCTACACTATTGCCTTCATTATCTTCCTCCTAGATTACTGCAGTCATTTCTGAACTGAGTTCCACATCTTTAAATTAGCGCCCCTCAAATATATTATTCATACTATAGGTAATCTGATCAATTTTAAATATCAAGTAAACATCACACATACGTGACCATCCACCCTTTAATTTCTACCTACCATTTGTCCTACAGAATAAAATCTAAGCTCCTGAAGGCATAGAGTAATGCTTGATATATAGTAGATACTCATTAAACCAATGAAAAAAGGTAAAGGCATTTTGTCTTAGCTCCTATCTTTCTCCCTAATCTCATCTCACATCATCCCCTGCCTCCTCTTTCCTTCTAGTAACATCAAAATGCTTGTAGTTCTCCACACTTACCATATTGCTTTGTATATCAATCACTGACTTGCTCAGGGCTTTCTTGCTTTGCACATGGCTAACACACCTATTCATCTGGAAGATAATAGTTCAGGGACCGTTTCTTTCAGGAAGCTTTCTTTGGATGCCAAGACAGGCTAAGCATCCCTATTCTGTGTTCCAATAGCTCCATATATTTCTTTCTTATTTATCCCACGTCGATTTTCTTGTCTGTATTCCCCAGTAGACTGACAGCAACTTGAGATCAGTCAACATCTTATTTATCACTGCATCTGTAAGATTGAGACCAGGCACTTGCTTGTGGGCATGAACTGTATGGGACAACATAAGTTACTTTCATTTGGACTTGTACTGTATATGGAAAATATTAAAATTCTTCTAATTTCTTGAATTCATTCTTCATTGAACTCTCAAGAAGAAGTTTAAAATGATGGCTCAAATTTGATAAGGAATAAGACACAAGAGTTGCAATATTTGCCTAAATGACATGGCAGGGCCTAAAACTTGAAGATTGAATTCCAAGTTTTACTTTGATCTATTACACCACCAATCAGGCAAGGAAGTAGACATAATTTCTGGAGAGGACTGGCAAAATCAAAAGAACTAAAGTTCTGGAACTGAGCTAGAGATGGTGAAGACAGAATCCAGGCTAAGATGCTTCCTAAAGCTTTTATCTTCTCCCCTTGTAAAGAAGACCAGTTATGGACACCCAGTCTTTCTCCGAACTTCCTACTTCCAACAGTCTAGTATACTCAGGGGCTTTGATGTGACAGTTATTTCCAAACTGAGCTGGTCATTCCCACTTAAACCTATCTACATTTAAAAGCTCTCTCCCCAGGTAATGCCAAAGATAATAAGATTAGCTAATGTTTAATTAAAGCTTCCTATGAGCCAGGCTCTAAGTCCTTGACTTGCATTAAATTATTTAATTCCCACACCAACTTTAGGAAGTCAATACAATTATCATTATCCTTCTTTTAGAGATAAAGAAGCTAAGCTGGAGGGGTTAAGTCACCGTGCTTAAAGGCACTTGGTTATCAAGTATCAGAGCTAAGATTCAAACCCAGTCATCAGGTCCTCGGAACACTGCCCAGTGTTTTCTTTTTCTTGTTGAAGTGACTCAGTGTGAGCCTTTGGAGGCCCCAGAGCTGGGTACCATGGACTGTATTCACCCTTTGAGAAACTTCAGCTTCACATCACAGTGTGCCTTCAAGTGCTTTGAGGGAACAGACATAGTTGGGATTGAAGAAACCACTTGTGGACCATTTGGAAACTGGTCATCTCCAAAGCCAACATGTCGAGGTGAGTAACTGTTCAGACTAGAGGTTTTGTTATGGCAATCCTGTGTTTATAGACTGAGCAAATGTAGTAGAGTCTTGCTAAGAAGTCTGTATCCTCTTTTGAAGCATAATTTAACCTAACTTAGATTATACTGTGATGATTTTCATCAAAGAGGTTATTGTTACTAATTAAAAAGAAAAACCACAAACAAAAAATAGCAACCAAATATCTCTGAGACTACGTCACAGAATATATATATAATTTTCAGCAATACAGTGTGGTTATACTGTATTTTTATTTTATTTTTATTTTCTCATTGCTATGGCATAAATAATCAGTCTTGCTGAACTGCAGTTGAATTTTTGTTGTTCTCTTCTTTCAATAACACCTATTTTATGTGGTGTCCTACTTAACACCAAACAATTTCCTTTTGGGGAGTGGGGGGGCTAGAGGTCTTTTTTGATTGTTTTATTTGGTTTATTCTTAAAATCATTTTTTAGCTTTCCTCCTCCATGAACTCTCAGGAGAATAGCAAATTCTGTGAAAAACAAAAACACAATCTCTTGATTTTCTTTTTCATTTGAAATATGGTGGTTTTTTGTTTTTTGTTTTTTTCTTTTTTACTGTCAAGAAGATTACCCCTTAAGGGGAAAAACTGGTGGTGTCTAAACTTGTGAAGTTTTGGTTACATTTTCTACATTTATGCTTTTGACTCACTAGTTTAAGTGGCTGGATTCTCAAAAGAACTATCCAAATCATTTTTTGAAATCATAGAACTAATTGATCAACCTGCTGAATTTTATAAAAGTTGAGGGACTTGCTTCAGAGAATGGGGATGTTTTTCAAAACTGCTTGGGTAGACTTTAGAAGAGGTGAAAGGGTGGAAATTCTCTACATTCATTGATAATGCACCATAAGAGATCTTGAGGCCAAGGCCACGTAGCATGGCACTTCCAGCTGATGGAGAGTTACCAGGGCTGGGGCAGCAATCTGGAAGAGCCAGCCCTCCCCTCCTCTCCCCAATGCCCCCCTGCCCACCCAGGGCTTTCTGTGTTCTCCTGGCTTCACCTCTGACTCACCACTCTCCATCATTCTCAAGAATATAAACTCTGGAAGCATCATCAGAAGTAATTTCTAGAAATTAGAAATGTCTAGATTCATGTCAACGGTTCCACAGTTGAGTTAGGCAGTTTGGCTAAAAACTGTTCGTCATGGGAGGGTCTCTGCTCAGAAATACTGATTTTTTCTTTTTCACTGAAGTGATTCAGTGTGAGCCTCTAACAGCACCCGATTTTGGAACCATGGACTGTAGTCACCCCCTGGTCGACTTCGGCTTTACCTCCATGTGTACCTTCAGCTGCTCAGAAGGAGCTGAGTTAATTGGGGAAAAGAAAACTATTTGTGGATCATCTGGAAACTGGTCCAGCCCTAGTCCAATATGTCAAAGTGAGTAAGTTTGCCCCAATATATTAAAGACTTAAAGAGGTAGCTGATTGATAAGCAGATGGTGGGGAAAGATAGATTAAACTTTTAAGTTTATTTTGCTAAATGTATGTCGCTTAAAAAAAATTGTACACATTAATTTACCATAAAATCCTTGGCTGCTCTTGCCTCTTCCTTCAATGACAGTGATTTCCCTTTTTTTTTTCAGCCAATTCTCAACTCCTCCTATCTTAACCCTTAACATCTAAACTCACTGTCTATACTTACTTATTTCTTATCCATTTTTCTATTCCACTACAATCTCACTTCTCTGTGAGTCTACTAAAATGTCTCTACAAAAGTCGCCAATGACCACCTAATTCCCAAAGTAATGGATACTTCTCAATTATCACTAAGCTGATGCCTCCCAAATCTGTCTGTGCATAAGAGGATGTGTCTTCCTCATCTCTATATACCCTCCACCTGACACAGCACCTGGCAATAGATGCTAAATTAATCCACGTTAAATTAGCCTGTGAAAGAATAGCTACCCATGTTTGCTCCAGAGATTATCTATACCAATGACAGAAGTCTTTAAATGGTAGGAATTGTAGAAGCTATCAGAGAAGCTGATCTCTCTGTGGCCCGGGACCAGGAAGTGGCGTAGGGAAATGGGGACATGGCGTGGGGTCTTTAGGGGAGGATTGTACATCAGGCTTAAGGGGCATTTCCTTTTAAGGCTGGACTAGTGTCCGTTTCCTCATCCTCATGCAGCCCATAGGTGTCCTCTGTTTGGATCCTCTGGGAACTTGCACCTCCTTTCCATTATACATTTGGGTGTGGGGATGGAAGCACCTTGAAAGGGTTCATCAAAGTAATGTGAAGAATAAGGGACAGTCAGATGCTGTGCCAATATGCAAAAGTAAGTTTCTTCAATTGGTGGTATCAGAAGAGATATTTTTCATATCAGTATTTTTTCAGTAAAGGTCCCCACATGAACTTAGTTCATACTTATAAGGATATATAGATGTATCCTTTTACTTATTTGTGAGGGAAATGGTAGGACTACATCATTTGAAAGACAGATTAGTGCAGGTCCTTGGCATGTAACAGCGTGTGCGTATGTTTGCACAGTTGCTTCAAAGCATTAATAGATTCCTTTTTTTTTAACATCTTTGTTGGAGTATAATTGCTTTACAATGGTGTGTTAGTTTCTGCTTTATAACAAAGTGAATCAGCTATACATATACGTATATCCCCATTGCAGCTCTATTTACAATAGCCAGGACAGAGAATAGATTCCTTTTATTGATAAGTTGCCTGGTTCAGATCACTGGCTTTTATTTTTCCTGAAGTTGTACTTAACTTTTTAGCTCTTCTCTGTGTTTGAGTCCCAACCATTCAAGAAGGTCATGGAGCTAAATACAATGATGACTACTTTTTGCCAAAATATTTAGGTACATCTCCCAGGAATTCCATGAATCACAAATGTGAGGATTGAGATTCTATAGGCGTTGAGCTAGAAAAGCTGGTCTAGTCTTTTCTCTGCTATAGACTCATCATGGGCTTTCCCATGCCGATTTCCTCATCTGTCAAATAGCATCAAATGGACAATTATTAGAAGATGTAAGAATGAAGAAAGTTTAATGTCATGAGAAGGCACTAAGGAAATAATGCTTGTGGCCTCATGCTACATGCCTTACTGATTTCTCTTGCAGAAGTAGACAGGAATTTCTCAATAATCAAGGAGAGTGACTATAACCCCCTCTTCATTCCGGTGGCAGTCATGGTTACCACATTCTCTGGGTTGGCATTTATCATTTGGCTGGCAAGGAGATTAAAAAAAGGTACGTGAGTTTACCTTCATAAAAAAGTAATACAACTTTAAAGTGGAAAAAAACATAGAAACCCACAGGAAATTAAGTTCGAGAGCCTCAGCTAAAGCAGGATACCAAGTTCTGGGTTCTATAGACATCAGTCCCTGGAGATGTGTGAAGCAGCCCAGAACACACTTTCATCAAAACAAGTTGGCTGATTTTTGCTTTTCATTCTGACAAATCTTTTAAAAATGACTACTGTCTTCAAGGTACCTTGCTAGGGTGTTAACAGACAAATGAGAAATTGTAATGGTTCTTTGCTATTATTTAATTCTGAAAAAAAAAAAAAAGGATATGTGATCTTGTCCTATAAGAGCCTACATGTTTTTGATTTCAGTGCAACTCCACTAGGAAGTGAATCTAATGTCCCATAAGGTTTTCAAAGTACTCCTCCCAAATACCTAGCCTTGCCAAGAGTCAGATACCTGTCCGGCTCCTGACATGTGCGAGTTGTATTGTCCCTTAGGGAAATCCCCACATTTTTCCCCAGTGTCTATTCGCCAAGGTTACAGCTTTAGCCAAATGTGCCCCATACTCATGCTTTCCATCCACTCTGGACTAGAGAAGAAGAGGGACTAAGGAGGGCTGCCTCAAGAAACTAGTATCTGCTGCTTGGAATAGTAGATGCAACACCACCAGAGAAGAACAACAGCATCACTCCCCTCACCTCCCTCCTGAGTGTGTCCAAACCCTCAAGTGGGACAAACTTGCCAGTTACAGGCCCACAGTCAGGCAGGCCTTGGGTATGTGTTGCCACATTTGGCCAAAGTCATCAGACAGAAACATTCAAGATTATGACATGTATGGATATTAGGCAGCTTTAAAGATAATGCTGCTTCAAGTTCAGGGGCTATCAATGACCTCAAAACAACTGCTAAACAACTGCTCTGTGTTGCCTCTGTGGGGCCATTTTAATTTCAGTTCCATCAAATTAATTAGTATGTATTCTACTCCATGAATATGGTATGTAAAGGCTGCCCCACCACCCATTCTCACTGGCAATTGCAGGAATATTATCTACCAATCCCTAATGGTCTTCTGCTATGACCTGATCTTTCATTCCAAATTTAAGACTAAGGGTACTAGATTAGTTTTATAACCAACCCAGAAACACAATGGATGGGGGTGCTGTTGATGTGCAAGAACTTCAGTAACTGTAAAGTAAGAGCCCTGAGCAGTTAAAATGTCTCTGCCCCTGCTCTTGGAACTTCTGCTGAGATTGGATCCCATTGTCTTAGAGTACTATGCTATTTACTTAAATATGGCACTAAGGCAAAAAAAGAATGAGATTTTTCTCCCACCGTTGATCATCCTTGTGTATTTAGTGGTGGGGTGCAGGAGGTGGGATGCTGCCTAAGGCTGTTCTATAAGCAGTGGTGAGAAAAGCAATGGGGTTGTTTTGCAATTTTTTTACCTTGGAGTCATTTCTGTACAAGATCTCAAACTGATAACTTGAAAACTGCATGCCCCTACCGGGGGAATCAGTGTGGGGCAAACAGGAAACAGATAACGGGCAGTTAGGCTAGTTACAATTATGCCAACAAAAAGCACAAGAGAACAGAAGCCCCAAAAGATCACTGACTTTGTAGGAAAGTCAGGGTATCTTTAATCTCACACTAAATAGTCTTCATTTGTGAAACATCTTCTGATAGCTCCAACTTTCAAGTGACTTTGCCTTCTAAAACTTTTAGTTGTAAGTTAGTTCTTTGAAACACGAAGAATATTTTTCCTATAGAGACAATTATTAGAAATGATGGATAGGTTCCCAGGCTAAACCCCTAGAGCTTTTCTAATACAATAGATCTGCATGTATACAGTATTCATCAATCTGATAATTTTATAGGCTTTTGGTGTTCCAAAAGCTGGAAAAAGGGGATAAGCAAATATTTAGAGCACAGTAGCCAATGAAACGACCAGACTCTTGACCCTTGTCCTGTCCTCAGATGGATCTTCTGAAACTGTACTTTGTCCCCTGCCCTAGTTGTCTTAATACCCAGACTTCAGCTCCTTTTTTCGGAGAAAGGAATAAGGGTGGGCTCCAGAAACATGCCTCCCTGTGCCTGGGCTTGTCTAGAAATATTTGTTTTCTCCTAGCACCATCATTCTCTGATTAGTCATCATTACTGGCCCTGTTCAGTAAATGAGGAAACTGAAGCAATGAGGTTTTAGGCCAAATCTCTAAAATTCCATATCAGCAGGGGCCAGAGTCAGAGATCAGACTCCCATCCATATATGCTCCCTAAAACCACTGGTCTTCAGATTAATGAGGCTCTATTTTTTTACCCACAGAAGAATTGTTTACCTGAACCAACACACAGGGTGAGAACAGGGCACAAAACTGAACACAGGCCCCTTAGTTCCCTTTTTCTTGAAAAAGAAACTTTCTCAATAGGAACAGATTCTTGCTCATGTATGTGTTTCATTGTCCCTAAAAGAAAAATATATTCATATGAAAATGAATGGAACCTGAAATTCACTCAGATTTAATTCTCCCTGCTCAAGTGCTTTTGGCTCATGTCACCAGCAGGCTAAATTTTGGAAGAAATAGTTAAAATAGTAATTTCTAACATTTTAAAGGTTTAAAACAAGAATTGAGCACTGTCTATGCTCTAGGCCCTGGCCTAAATACTCTGAATACATTTTATCAACTCAGTGAGGAAAGTATAATTATCATGCCCCTTTCACAGATGAAGAAATGGTAGCTTAGAGAGAATAAGTAGCTATTCAAAGACACACTACAGTTGGCAAAAAAGGACCTGGACCCAGACTGGATGATCTAGAGCTCTAGTTTATAGGCACAGAAATATATTGCCTCCCAGTGATTTTTTTTCTCCTCAAAAAGCATTTTTTGCTTTTATTTCCTCTGGATCCTAACCCTGCAGTTCATTCATCTACTTATTTATAGTCTGCTTTTTTTTCAAAAAGAATGTAAGATAGTTTACCAAATGCATTCAACACAGCAAATTAAAATTAGTTTAAAAGTAAGAAAAATAAGGCCCAAATTTAGAATACCAAAAATAAGTCCGAGCCAGGGGTAAAGTTAGGATAGAAGAGGGTTTCAGATCTGGCTGAGTTTCCTTGTAGCCAGTCAAAGAAGGAAACATAACCAGTAATGATACTCACTGTGTTTGTAAGATAAGAACAAACACAATGGTTACCCAGATGAGGCATGTAGTTCCTACCACTGAGACCTAAATGTAATTTCTCTTATGGATTTTCACAGAGAAGATGGTGTGAAGTGTAATGATACATATTCTTACAGTATTAGCAGCTGAATCTCTTAGGGAAGAATCTGCAGGTAGGATGAGATGGCAGATCGGGATATGTAAACACAAGAATGGGTACATGGGGCCTGATCATCGGATAGTTCGGGCTGGACTTCTGTCTTTATGAGCAGCACAGTGGATGAAATGGTGCTCTGAGAAGCATCTGCATGAATGAGTCTGTTCTGAATAAGTATCTACCGCTGTTCGAATTAGAACATTAAGCCAGTACCTCAAATCCCCTTAGACACCATGCGGTCCACCTAACAAATACAAAATACACTTCAAGAAACAGTTTTGAGAGAGGGAATCTCCCTTCTCTCTAAGTATAAAAAATTGAAATTGTCTGCTTTTTCTGATGCCATTTTTCTCTTCTATTTTTAGGCAAAAAGTCTCGGAGAAGGTAAGTTTTATCAGCAAGAAGTTTCGATATCTGTTGATGTCTTCTCTACCCTCTGCTTACAGAGGGTAAGTATTAAGTATCTTAATACTTCCTCTTATAGCTAGACACATTAACTCCTTATTAGTTATTGACATGGGGTCTCATCCAAATGAAGTTTCCAGATAAAGTAATAAATCTACTAACCTCCCTTAAAAGCTGTCAGGTTTTGTAGTGCTAGGGGAGCTGAATGAATGAATGAACAAGTAATGCCCTATTAAGAAGGGGTAGTTTATGTAAAGACAGTTTTTTCTGATTGCTTCTGAATTTTCTTTGAGGATTGGAAGCATTGTGGTTTATTTCTTCTTATCCTGGCTGAACATGGGGGCAATTCTAAGTACAGTATTCAGGAAACATTCAAGTCAACAAGGATTTATTGAAAAACTAATGAACCCCAGGCTCTAAGAAAAAGGTATAATTCCAGACACCAGGCCCTCAGCACCTAGCACAAGATGGCAAATGACCTCTGATAGGCATTGACCTTCAGAAATGTGGGAAAGGTGTGGAGCCTGAATTCTACTTGCAGCTTCCCCCAAAGAGGGGGAAGTTTTTTGGCTTGGTCTTGAACCTCAGATTTCTTCAGTTGCAGAAACACATACATGTGAAAATACAAGGCCCACCTGGCAGAAATGAAGATAGCAAAACACTTCTCAGTTTCAGGGTTTAGTGACTTGCTTTGAAATATTAAGAAGGAAAGTATAAGTCAAACGAACAATGGAGATGAGACTTCGGTGACAGACTACCCAGCTAGACAACTGGGTACCTTTCCAAACGCTGGAGGAAACGAAGCAAGATGGTCCCTGAGGAGGTTGGTTTCTTGTTCAGGCAACCACCCTACCAACCACAGATTGTTATTGACAAGTCCTTAGTAGTTTAGTGAGCTGTAGTTTAAAGTACAAAAGAAAAACTGGAGAGACAGAAGGCAACAGAGGACAATTATAAAGTAATTTATAAGCCATATGAAGGAGTATGGACTTAATCTTGAGGTCTTTGGGGTATTAGTAACAGGGGTTGAAGCAGGTGAATGTCATGCTGAAATTTGCATCTTGGGAGTATCACTTTGCATAAAAGTATGCAAACATGGGGAGATGAATGCCTCTGGGGGCAAAGAACTGTTTTGGAGGTATTTGAAGTTCTCAGGTTAAAGCCGATGATGCCTGTTTAGGGCAATAGCAATGAGGATGAGTTCATGAGATAACTGGTGGTAGAATCAACTGAATATGATTACTAATTGGCTAAGAGAGAGGGAGAAGATTCAAGTAAGTTGCCATGGTTCTGATCTGGGAACTGGTGGATGGTTACCATCTCTACTGTATTATTTACTGAGAAGGGAACACGAAAGAATGAGAAGTTTTGGAGGTGGCAATCATGGGTTCAGTTTTGTACCTGTTAAAATTTAGGTGTCTGTGGTTCAACCATAGTCCGTTGATTCTATCTGTAGCAAAAGGGCTACCTTGGGGCAGAAGAAATGGATTTGGAGGTTCTCACATTATAGGAAGTAATTGTATCTCAGGAGCAGGTACAATCACCCAGGGAGTATGTGCAGTGTGAGAATGGAAGAGGATGTGGGAGAGAGGGTAGGAGCCAGAGGAAGGTCAATATCAAACAAGTCAGCTAAGGTAAAGGCGAATGGGAAGAGGTTCCCAGAGATGTAGAAGGAAAATGAGGAGAGTACGGGGTCATGATCCTAAGGAAAAAGGGAAATGGAAACTATTTCAAATACTGCCATGATCCACTGGATATAATAAGGGTATCAGTAGGGAAATTGTTTTCAATGCTGAGGTCATGACAGAAGTCCTGTAGCCAGGGGTCGAGGAATCAGTGGGGATGAGAACATAGAGGCAGAACGTATACATTATCTTTTTCATAAAACTTGGCTGGAAGGAGATGAAAGAGTCAGGAGGGGTAACTGGATGAGGACATAGGGTCCGTGAAGTTTCTTTTATTCTATGTTCTATTATTGCCCTATCTTCCATTAGATAGTGTAGATGGGTTCCCTGACTCTTCTCTAGGCTGAACTCCCTATCTCTGTGGGCAGGAAATCCACAAGCTATAAAGATTTCTTTCATGCTCACACCCACTGAGTGAAAGTCTTTTCTGGCACAATCTACCCAGAGCTGTTTTCTGGCCACAGGAACCACCTGTGTTTTAATTGCTACTAGATGGAAGCAGATCAATTTTTCAGATGTCCTTGGAGGACAGGAAGAGGAGATGCTGGCAGGAAGAGCATTAGGATTAAGTACCATATTAAGCTAATTGCCATATTAAGTTTAATGGTTCACTGATTTTTACAATGAGCCAATCAATAGCTGTTTATTAACCCCTTTTTGTTGGAAAAATGTTCAGCTTGACTGAGACACCAAGAGGAGTAAATCCTTGTGCCAGACCTCAGGGAGATTATTATCTAGTTGGGAAGTTATGACAGAAATATAGAAAAACATTTCAGAAAAATAAAGGCAGAATATGGTAATAGTCAATGAATTCTGTATTGAAGACCAGACTTCTTCAGTACAGAAGATGTTTGGTGATCGCAGAAAACCTTACAAAGAAGATGGAACCTGGGTTGGTTTTTGAAGGATGAATAGGGTTTAGGTGTATGGACAGAAGCAGGGAAGGCAGTCTGGAAGAGGGAAATGATGTAAATGGTATGGTACTGGGATTCTGAAAACATTCAGGGGCCAGTGAGTAGAACTACCTAGAGCCCATGGTGTATTGAGGAGCTGTGAACAGAAGTTGGAAGGGAAGCCTTGCCCCATCAACACAGGTCTTGCATACTTCACCAGACATTCCAGAAGGACGTAGCAAAGAAGAATTATTTGCCCAGCTGCCTTGGGATACTTCAAATTTATTGGCCAAAGTGACCATAGAATCATAGAATTTTAGTTCTGGAAAGGACCTTGGTATTCAAACTCTCTTGATAATTGAGCTAATTAAATAACTTTCCTATAGTGCCTGAGCTAGTGACAGAGTTAGTTACAATAATAACAAACATTTAGCAAACATTAATTCCATGCTGTGCACTGTTCTGAGTGTCTTGCATGTCTTAAATCATTAAAGATTGCCTACAAGCCTGTGGATGTAGGTACTATTAATATTTCCATTGTAAGGTGAAGGAACGATGAACTTAATTAACTACCTGAGGTCACTGAATAAATGGCAAAGCTGAGATTTGCATCCATCTAGATCCAAAGATCATGTTCTTAATGTTTATGCTTCTAGAACCCAGGTTGGAGGTGTAAGTCCCAGACACCCTCCTCCTCCGGTATTGTAATTTTTTTTGCACTGAAACCACTGTGTGATGGCACTGAGGAAGGGTGGAGTGGAAGAAGTAGGGTGTGTTTCTAAAACAAGCCAAAGGTAAAATGAACACTATCACAACACCATGTATCAGTTTTTTTTAAGCCCTTGAGCTAACACTCATAGTCCTTTGTGCTGATTCCTATTAGCATTTGGTTGGTGAATAACTGACTCCTAGTGCATTTGTGGTTTCAATTCTTGCTGGGTTATTTTGACTCTTCTGCAAACTGGTTCTGTTTATCACCTCATTTGGTTTCTAGAGTCTAAATTCTGCCTGGGTAAAAGCTACACCCAAGATACACAGGAAGATACGATGCCAACCTCAGAGAGGGGGGTTATATGAAATTTTGTTTTCAGAAACATTTTTATCTCTAATTGGCAAGCGCGCTTGCAGCTGCTGAACTGTGGTTTACCCTGGTGGCTCATCATGACAGCAGAGTCTCAGGATCTGGTTCTCCCTTTGAAAGGTGTTATTCAGACATACCCTATTTGGTTCTCCCTTGTTCTCTCCAAGAATGAATTGCTTTACACACACGAGTGTCATCTTTTTCCCACAAAACTAAATTTGTCATCATCTCCTTAAATCATATCCCACCAGAATCAGGCATGCAGAACCACTACCGTAACTTTCACGAGTTTTGATGTTCTCTAATTTCTCTTTCCATTTAAATATGCCTTATTTTACTTTTCTGACTTTTCACTGTTCAAAATCTATCAAAATGCCCTTCATATTCATTAGACCTGAAGACAAAGCCTGTTCCGCCAAAATTTCTCTCAGTGTGTTCTGAGAACTAGCCACTTAAGCATTACCAGGGAGCTTGTTAGAAATGCAGAATCTCAGGCCCACCCAGACCTGAATCAGGGTCTGTGGTTTTTTTTTTTTTAACATCTTTATTGTAGTATAATTGCTTTACAATGGTGTGTTAGTTTCTGCTTTATAACAAAGTGAATCAGTTATACATATACATATGTCCCCATATCTCCTCCCTCTTGCGTCTGCCTCCCTCCCACCCTCCCTATCCCACCCCTCTAGGTGGTCACAAAGCACCAAGCTGATCTCCCTGTGCTATGCGGCTGCTTCCCACTAGCTATCTGTTTTATGTTTGGGAGTGTACATATGTCCATGCCACTCTCTCACTTTGTCACATCTTACCCTTCCCCCTCCGCATATCCTCAAGTCCATTCTCTAGTAGGTCTGTGTCTTTATTCCCGTCTTGCCCCTAGGTTCTTCATGACCTCTTTTTTTTTTTTTTTCTTAGATTCCATATATATGTGTTAGCATACGGTATTTGTTTTACTCTTTCTGACTTACTTCACTCTGTATGACAGACTCTAGGTCCATCCACCTCACTACAAATAACTCAATTTCGTTTCTTTCTATCGCCAAAAAATCTTGAAACAATAAATGCTGGAGAGGGTGTGGAGAAAAGGGAACACTCTTGCACTGTTGGTGGGAGGGTCTGTGTTTTAACACCATGTCTAGGTGGTAAGCACCTGAAAGGGTGAGAAGCATTGCTTTAGGGTTTTCTTCTCATTCCTGTGCCTTAGTGAATGTCCTGCATCTTGTAACTCATCTGAAAGAGTTCCTTTACTCTTCTGACCTTTAGTGACTATTTACCTTTACTACCAACACTTTAATTTTTGCAATTTTTAGGCTCCTGAGTTTGATTTATTTTCTCTTGTTTATCATTCAGCATGGATGAGCCGTATTAAACGACCTGCTGTGAAAGAAAATTCTTGGGAAACTGAAGTGTCCCTGGATCCTTCGAATCCCCCTCCATGCAAAGTTTTGCCTGGTGGCATCTTCTACACTGAAGATGAAGTGTGTCTATTTCAGTGCCTCTGAAAAGTTTTCAATACGACCAGCTGCTCCTTCTGTTTCCATTTTGCCCCATCACCCCTACCCCACCAAGTTTCCCCCCAAGTGCGCAGTTGTGGGTTTTATAGCTCAGTATTTTATTCTTTTTTCCATGGACAAACAAGACCATGGGAAAAGGATTACTGTGGAACATAAATATGCCAATTTCACTCTCTTTCTCGACTCTGGCTTCCAGCTTCAATTCTGAGCTGTACCTGATGACATATACTTTGAAATATAGCGAAAATTTGATACATATGCAACTACAGGCTCAGTTTTGTTACAGATCACATTTTACCTCCCCAGCCCTCCAGTGTACTGTGGAGACCTATTCCTATAGAAAGTTTATAAAATTGATGTTACCCTTGCTTTCCAGCTCCAGCAGAGTAATGGGGATCTGCTCCAACTAGGAAAAGTCCTATTTGCACTGCAGCCCCAGCTTCCATAAATGGAGGCCATCCTATTTCACTGCCTCCAGGCTCCCGCCTTCTTCAGCCATCTCCCCTTCTCAGTTGCCTGACTTCCACACGGAGCAGCTCATGACCACCAAGCAAAATGAGAGATGAGAAAGATAGCCTGCACTGTTGGGTTGTTTTTTTTTTTCTGGATTTGGGTTTTAATGTCTCGTTTTTGTTATTGGGGGTCCTTCCTCACCCCCAAATCCTCTTACGTATCCACCTAGATTCTATCTACTCTTTATGATTCATCTCGGGCATCCCCCACCCTTACCACTGTTTTCATAACAAGTCCTTAATTAGTCCAGCCTGTGACAAACTCCCCTTCCTGGCCTCCTACTGCGAGGTTAGTCAGTAACATGCAATTTTGTACTTAAATACAGTTTTTAAAAAAAACGTTACCTAGTTTGTTATTTTTAAAATTATCATATGTGTGTTTTCTCCCCAGTGAAATTGAATCCCCTTAAAGGCAGAAATTGGGCCACATCCCTGGAATGTCTAATTCATTACTTGACACTTAGTAAATGTGCATTCAATAAATCCGAAAGAGAACACAGTGTACTGTTGATATCACTTGCAGCGAACTCTCTCTCCACGGCGTGTGACAACCCATACAGATACTCATCTAATGTCAAGGGCTGAATTCTTATAAGAGAATAGGGCCCTGTGTAAAAACTAGCTGGAAATACCTCCTTGCGCCATGGCCAATACAGCTTTCATATAAACTTCTACATTTTATGAGAATGATTTTTTTTGTGATGATTACATGTTCCTTTCTCAAAGGCATCTCAGATTTTGCACGACACCAAGGGCTGTTGCAAAAGATTCTCCATGCTGTGCACCATAAATTGAGGATGTGCCATTCACATTCATGTAGCTTAGAATGCATCCCTCAGAGTTATACAGTGCACAACCTGCATGGACTCCCATGGCAGCCCTGATTGCAAGAGCTTATTCAACTAAGACATCAGGATCAAAGAACACAAGTGGAGGCTACTTCTTGGGGGTAAGATGTATACAGACTTAAAAACACAGTCCTATGCTTAAGCCCTAAGGCCACTATATGATCTTAGGAATTATGTTATGCCACATTCCTTAAATAAAGATTCATAAGATTCATAAATAAATAAATAAAGATTCATAAAATAAATTTCTCAAAGACCTTGGGCTTAACCTTTCTGAGAATTAGTCGTAAGAGTGAAATATGTCTTGTTTACCTCACAGGGTTATTGCAATGACTGAGTTGGGTCTGAAATTGCTTTGTGAACTGAACCTTAAATGTAGATTTTTTTTTCCCACCCAAATCTTGTCTTTCATGCATTCTTAGTGTAGGATTCTGGGTCTTATGCAAGGTCTTGAACAGAAGCAGGTCTGAGGCCTTCTCCTGAGATTAGAAGCTAGAGAGGGTCCTTCACTTGTGTTCAAATTGCAGCCCATTGCTCAGATTTTCACCGCAGAAGGTCAGCTCTGCTACCTGTGCCCTTGCTGGGGTGAGATGGAAGGGAATGGTTTGGGGAATCAGACCCACTTGGTTGGGATCCTGTCTCTGTCTCTATGGGGTGGAACTGTAAGTCATTAACCTCTCTGAATTCCAGATTTATTTATGAAATAGGGATACCATTATCTTCCTCACACAGTTATGCTGCAGATTAAATGAAATAACCCCTTTCTCCCATAACCTGGAATACCAGCCTTTGTGAAATCAACAGAATCCAAGGGACACAGAATAATCCATTCCTCTGGATTTGTTTGCCAGAGCTCAGTGGATCTGGGCTATATTATTTTAGTTTCCTCGAGAAGTAGTTTATTAAATTACGATTTAATCTTATGACTTTAGCTCTGATAAGAAAAATCTGTCCCCTGAATGTTACCTGCTTTCCATGCGTGGCCCTAGTTTTCACCCCTAAGACTGTGCTCTGTTCTTTGACACATGTCTGAAACAGACCTAACTCCATAATAATTTAATGAGAAGAGATGAGGCAAGAAAGAGGCTTTAGATCCAAACCACACTGTGGAAAATTAATAAAGTTATCCTTTGGACATCTATGCTCTTCCCATTCAAAGTTCCTATTCTCTGCAAGCACAAACCTGTAAATATTCTACTACAAACACAGACGCGTATTCAGGTTGCTTTGAAGGAGGAGTTTAAGGTAAAGAGACTGCTCCCTTAGTTTGGGAAAACAGCAGATATGAAAGAACAGCCACAAAAAGCAAAGTTGGAACAAAATATTTTGGCAGAAACAAAATATTTAGAAGAAAATCAGTACCAAAGTGACCATGAAAATTAAGCTGTCTGGGAATTTTGAGAACTCTCAGAGAGGGTTTTGGGTTTCCATAATGATCAGTAGTGTAATGCATTGTATAATCTATTAATAATAATCCATAAAATCCATTAATAATCTGGATTTTAAGGGACAGAGAGACCCTACCTGACATCTGGGTTACATTCCTCATAGAATTTAATCCTTGCCCACAGGCATTATTATCCCCATTTCAAATTTTAGGAAACTGAGGCTCAGAGACATTAAATAACTTAAGTCCACATGGTTAGTAAGTGTCTGTTTAACAAGTAAGGAAAGGTGATATTAAAAAGAGCTGTGTGTGACAAGGGTTTAATTTCAAAAATATACAAACAGCTCATACAACTCAACAACAAAAAACAAACAACCCAATCAGAAAATGGGCAGAAGACCTAAATAGACATTTTTCCGAAGAAGACATACAGATGGTCAACAGGCCCATGAAAAGATGCTCAACATCACTAATTATCAGAGAAATGTAAATCAAAACTACAACGAGGTATCACCCCACATCAGTCAGAAAGGCCATCATTAAAAAGTCCACAAACAGTAAATGCTGTAGAGAATGTGGAGAAAAGGGAACCCTCCTACACTGTTGGAGGGAATGTAAATTGGTGCAGCCGCTATGGAGAACAGTATGGAGGTTACTTAAAAAACTAAAAATAGAGCTACATATGATGCTGAGCATATATCCAGAGAAAACTCTAATTTGAAAAGATGCATGCACCCGAATGTTCACAGTAGCACTATTTACAATAGCCAAGACATGGAAGCAACCTAAATGTCCATCAATAGATGAATGGATAAAGAAGATGTGATATATATACACAGTGGAATATTACTCAGCCATAAAAAAGAATGAAATAATGCCATTTGCAGCAACATGGATGGACCTAGAGATTATCACATGAAGTGAAGTAAGTCACACAGAGAAAGACAAATATGATATCACTTATATGTGGAATTTAAAATATGGCACAAATGGACATATTTACAAAACAGAAACAGACTCATAGACACAGAAAACAAACTTATGGTTACTAAAGGGGAAAGGTGGTAGGGAGGGATAAATTAGGTGTTTGGGATTAGCAGATACAAACTAGTATATACAAAACAGATAAACAACAAGGTCCTACTGTATAGCACAGGGAACTATATTCAATATCTTATAATGAAAAAATATGAGAAATAATATATATGTATAACCGAATCACTTTGCTGTACAGCAGATACTAACACATTTACAATAAATTAATAAATAAAATCAAAAATAAAATAAACACATTAAACTAATACATTAAAAAATAAAATAAATTTTAAAAATAAATAAATTAAAAGTAAAATAAAAGGAGCCTATGTGTCTAATGCTGAAGAGAAAAGGGAATTAAAAAATCACTCAAAGTAGATTTTATTTTATTTATTTATTTCTTTAATTTTTAAATTTTTAATTTTTTTGACCGCACTTTGGTCTTCGTTGCTGTGCATGGGCTATCTCTAGTTGCGATGAGCAGGGGCTACTCTTCCTTGCAGTGCACAGGCTTCTCATTGCGGTGGCTTCTCTTGTTGTGGAGCACGGGCTCTAGGCATGTGGGCTCAGTAGTTGTGGCAAGCAGGCTCTAGAGCGCAGGCTCAGTAGTTGTGGCACACGGGCTTAGCTGCTCCGTGGCATGTGGGATCTTCCTGGACCAGGGATTGAACCCATGTCCCCTGCATTGGCAGAGGGGTTCTTAACCACTGCACCACCAGGGAAGTCCCAGATTTGATTTTAAATACTAATGCTGGGCTCCTTGAGCAGGCGAAAAGAATGTGTCCATTCCCCAGTTCATACCAAAATCATCCAAGAAAGTGACCTTGAGAGAACAGGCTGTGTCTCTTGATCTCAGCATCCTTAGAACACATCCCTATATATGGAGGTCAATAGATGCTCAAAATGGTTATTGAGTGTTAAATTACATGGGCATGTTTAGTGTGAAGAGGGGTTGATGGCATGGGATAGTGGTTTTCAACTAACCAATTAAACATCTACTGAAAACTCCCTATTATAAGAAATGTTACCAGAGGCTGGAACACACAGGGGCTGAGTCATGCCCTGAGGTACCCAGCATCTGGAGGTGGAGGGAGAAAAACACCTCTAACTGCAAGGTGGAGGCAGTGTGAACTATGGCGTGCTGGGTGTGCAAGCTCAGAGACACCACGGCCCAGAGTAGACAGGGGCCACTTGTCAAAGGGCAGCAGAATTTATAGCTAAAGTAGATTCTGAGGGAGGTCTAATTAGGAACCAGAAGGTAAGTTAAGTATCCAAGACAAAGGTATTGAAGTCAGAGTTGTCAGACAGGTCTATAAGCTTAGCAGAGAACCAGCAATGAAAAAGGTACAGAATAGCTTTAAACAGCAGACTAACACTGGTGAAGTTTACTCGGTAGTTTCTGGGAAAACTTGAGCAAGAGAGGGACAGGATCACAATGATATTCTGGGAAGATCAGCGTGTCTAGGGGTTTAGGAATGGAAAGACGCGGAAGCAGGGAGACTGGTCAGTAAATGTAAACATTCAAGCATGATGACTACGGTGGAGCCAGGAAGATTCCAAAGTGAAACATGATCAAGGCTTTGGTCTCTGACTGGTTGGGGTCCAGAGACAGGGAGGGGGACTGCAAGGGAGTGTAACAAAGCATTCAGAAAGGAAAGACACAAAACAAAGACTCTGGTTAAAAATGGTTTATGCAAATGTTCTTTTTTTTCCTTTTACAAAGATCTTGTAGGAAAGTCCCTCCTTTGTTATATTTCCTCTGCTTGAACATATCTCTTTTACTCTTAATATAGGATTGAGTCAAGGATATGTCAAAATGGCTTTGGAGTCACGAAGACAAGTGGCGGAGGAGACTGAGGATGGAAGAAGTTCCCAAACTAAGGGCTTTTAAAGATGTGGGTTTGAATCAGTTCTGACCCTTAAGTGAAAGCAATCTGAGTTTAGTTTCCAAAATACAGTTTTGACAGAAACCCTCATGCAAACCGGCCTCCCCTGTCTCAGTGTGCTGGGACATGTCCAGTGGGCTCATTTTTGATTATGTGGTCAGTTTCAGGCGGATTTAGAGTTAACAGACAGGAGGCATGTTTGATGATACCCATGACATGCACAATTGTGCTAGTTACTTCTGAAGCACTGTGTGAATGTTCTAGAGAAATCAGTATTTCTTTAGAAAGCATATACTCACCGGAGTAGTTTCTGAACTTTTCTATTATGAGGAATACTCATTAAAGTTTAAAAATTGCAGGATAGTAGTTATTTTTATTACCCACTAATTGAGAAAATACAGATTATATATGGATGCTCAAAATAAAAGCTCCTTACCCAGAGGGAAGTTAAGATCCAGAGATTAGAAACTACTGCTTGTTGCTACACTGCAATATGTTTAAAGAGCCCAGCTTTATAGATATCAGGCCTCTCATCTTCATCAAAGAGTATATTCAACTGCAATCCTCATGCAAAAATGTCTATGTTTGATTTCATGGAGGTGTATAGAACACAACAATTAATCAATTCTATTACACATGGAACATGTACAGAAATAGATCATATAATAGACTATAAAGCAGGTGTCAATAAGTTTTAAAGAACCAGAATCATACAGATCAAAGCCTCCTCTGTTATAAGTTAATTAAAAAAAATAAACTTTTGTAAATCCCAGTATGCTTAATAATTTTAAAATATTTAAATAACTCCTAAGTCAAAAAAATCACACAAAAATTTGATTATAATTGAATAATATTTAAGATACTACATTTGGTAATTGTGGAGTACAGCAAAAGAAATATCAAGGAAATTTTATCATTTTAATGCTTATATTAGAAAAGCAAAAAGGCAAAAAATTAAACACCCCACTTAAGAAGTTAGAGGACAAAAATGATAGAATAAACCATAAGAAAGTAAAAAAGGAGGGAAATAATAAATTTAAGAGCAGAAATTTATAGAAAAAAAACAGAGAATCAAAGAGGATCAAAAAGTAGACAAACTGATCAAGGAAATAAAGAAAAATGGTATAAATATACAAAATTAGGAGTATAGAAAAGATACAGCTAATGATATCACAGATGATTTTTCTTTAATTAAAACATTAAGAACAACTTAATGTAAAATATATTTGGTAATAGTCAAAATAAACAAATTTGCTGAAAAAAATGTACTTGCCAAATTTACTGTTTACTCCTGAAGAAATAAAAAGCCTGAATGGTCTCCTATAATCAATAAAGAATTTGAAACTGGAGTTAAAACTCTTCCCACAAAGTAAACATCAGTCTCAGTTTTATAGATGAGTTCTACCAATTAAAAAAAAAAAAAAGCTGCCCAGATTTTTTCCAAATATATCCAACATTTTTTAGAGATATGAAAAGAACTATCCCCCAATTATTTTATGGAGGCCAAAATATCCTTGATTTAAAAACCAGATAAAGACTGCAAGAAGAAGAAATTACAGTCCAATCTCATGAATATACGTGAAAAAATCTTAAACACAGTATTAGCAAGCCAAATATAGCAGAAAATAAAAAATATAACTTCATGCTCAATTTCTTTCTGAACTATAAGGGTAGAATTTGCATTAGAAAATTTCTAACCATAATCACCTTCTTAATAGCTTAGTGGAGAAAAACCCCATAATCATCTCAATCAATATTATTGCCAGAAAAAAAGAATCCATGATTTTTAAAAAGGAAAAGAAAAGCTTTTAGCAAGCTAGAAGAGGGAATTTCCTTAACCAAAAAAAAAAAAAGATTCTTAGTAAACACTGCGACAAACATCATCCTTAATGGTGAATTGTTAGAAGCTGTGCCTCTTTAATTGGGGGTCAGCCAATGATACTGACCAACTGTAGTAGCCGTGAAATTCACCACTCAGATCTCCTGTTTAGGGAGCCAAGTTGACTGACCTTCCTAGCCGCTACCCCTCTGGATCCACCACCACTTTCATGCTGAGGCTACACATCATTCAGGCTGCTCTCAGTCAGCGACTGACAAAAATTTCTGATACAGCTCGAGCCCATCATATGAGTGTGGAGTCCTGTAATGGACCTCAAGGATTCCCCTTTGGCCTGGCTGAAGCTGTCTCAGGGCTGTGCTACAGTCTGAAATCCTTCCCACTCACTTCTCCTTCCTTTCTCTTCTTTTTACAGGTGTCATGCTTGTACCCCATCCTGAAGGCTCTTCCTGTCTACTTCTGCTCTGTTCCCTTTATCCTTCACAGGTGTTTCTTTTAAAGAAAATACTAAGAACAACTTAGTGTTCAACACAGCTCTTGAACGTCTACCCATCTAAGTGCCTATTTCTTGGAGAACCTGTACTGACACACTAACCACACACTAACCACGACTACTTCTATTCAGCACTGCACTGCGCACTGGAGGTCTGGCCAGCGCGGTCTCTGAACCTCGACTTAGGTTCTAGACACACTAGGGTAGTTGCTTTTCCTTGAATTCACTCTGTGCTTTTCTGTTTCCGAATCTTTACTTGAGCCGTGACCTCCACTTTCCCCATTCTCCATTTATTTAAGTCTAGCCCATCCTATAAGACCCAGCTCACAAAAGGGGATTTTTCCTAAATTTCTAAACTGGAGTAATCTTTTCCTCTACTAAAATTCAACAGAACTCTGTGAATTCACATTGTGTCATACATATCTTATTTATGTGTATGATTCTTCTACTAGATAATTAACTCCTGAAATTGGCCACGGCTAGATAATTAACTCCTGAAAATTGCTTGCCACCGTGCTCATAAATGTTAGAATTATCAAGATCAAAACCTAATCCATCTATAAAGATATATATAATAAAAAAATGAAATAATGCCATTTACGGCAACATGGATGGACCTAGAGATTATCATACTAAGTGAAGTAAGTCAGACAAAGACAAATACCATATGATATCACTTACATGTTAAATCTAAAAAATGATAACAAATCAACTTATTTACAAAACAGAAACAGACTCACAGACATTGAAAACAAACTTATGGTTACTAAAGGGGAAAGGGGTGGGGGAGGGATAAATGAGGAGTTTGGGATTAAGAGATACACACTACTATATATAAACTAGGTAAACAACAAGGACCTACTGTGTAGTACAGGGAACTATATTCAATATCTTGTAATAACCTAGTATGGAAAAGAATCTGAAAACGGAATCACTTAGCTGTACACCTGAAACTAATACAACATTGTAAGTCAACTATACTTCAATTAAAAAAAAAAACCTAATGCATCTATTTACGGGTTGCAAATAAAAATAAAAAAATACTAATACAAAACATTTTTACTTATTCCACCACACTTCATCTCAGGGATAACAGAATAAATGTCAGCATGGTTCCAAACCCTGCAGAGGTCTGGTTAGCTACAAGATCATCTTAGCTTTCCTTTTGCAGGAAGGACTCTGAACAGTTCTTCCCTGAAAAAAGAAAAATAAATAGTTCCAACATGTAATTAAACTAGTATTCAGGAAGTTCTTCTTTACATCTAGCTTAAATTCCTCTTGCTACGACCTCAGTATATTTTCTGTTCTTTGGGGGAACTGGTACAGACAGGTATGGTTGACCAACTCTTCCACAAAGAGAAAGCCAATATTCTAGTTACAGTTAACCCAAGATTTTATTTTCGCCAACACTTGAGTGCTTTTAAAAATTGTAACAGAATCTGGTGGTGGCCCTGAACTATTCCGCTCTGGGTACGGGTCTGCTTCTCCTGGTTAGGGTTTGCATTTCTCGCATGGCTGGTGCTGTTCTAGGCTAGGCCACTTCCTCGAAGCAGGAGAGAGATTCGGTGGGTCATCTGGAAATATTCCCTGAGGTCATAGGCCACCACTTCCCCTTCCTGCTCTATTGAGATGTAATGCCCAAGCTTGCCTCCCTGGCCAAGCCCTAGCCAGCCCCCAGGTTGGCTCTTCTGGGTGTCAGCCTATGACTACCTATCAAACACTTTCACATCACGCCCGTAAGAAAGTCCTGGGAAAACCTGTGGGCTGGGGTTCTGACTCATGCACCCCACCAACAATAGCAGAGGCAAACAAACAAGACATTTGGGCAGCAGGGTGTGCTGCCATAAGTGAAGATAAATTTAACTTTCAGCTTTGGAATGCTGACAAGGAATATGTCAAGAAACTCACTTTTTCTCAGAAGCCACTTGTTATTGCCAACTATCCTGTTCATCTGATTGGAGAGGAGGTTCCCTTTGTATTCGGAGACTCCGTCCTGACTGTGGATCCCAGCTGAACAGAATCCACCCCAGGATGCAGGACAGAGATGGGGTGCAGAATGGAGTTGATGTTCCTTAGCTCTGGAGCATCTGGTAGATGCTGAATGATAAATGAGCAGTTAGCACAAACACTAACACTAGTTAATCAGAGTTTGCTTTACCCTTCTTTCTCTGCCCCTGTATTTATTGGGCTTTAGAGAATAGTGAACTTGGAATTTAAAAGGCTTGAGTTTAACCCCAGGTCCTGAGCGTATAGCTATGTCTTATTTTCCATGGCTTTAAAATGAAAATATCACCTGCAGAAGGTCTCTGCAGCTAATGTTGTTCCTAAATTGCTCTTATGGACCCCCAAAATATCCAAACCGAGAGACTCTAATACAAGGCTACTTTGTCATTTTTATAAATGTAATGTGGATACCCTCAAAGCTCTTGCAGTGACTATTCCAGGGGACACCATTTATGTTGTATTCCACATGAATCACACCCCTTAGGGTTACATAATACTCTGGATACTATAATGTGATATTTGTACAAGAAGTAGTTACTCTTTATTGACAAACTAACACAATTGTCTCAAATCCACGTAACCATGTTGCAAGAAGGAACTGTTATCTCCATTTTACAAATGGGAAATCCGGGTCAGAAAAGTTCAATATGTTGACCTCTCTTTCCCCCTAAGAAAGTAAATAGTTAAGGATGAGGAATAAGGTTTTGAAATCTGTTTGTCTGATTCTAAAATGTGGGCTTTTCCTACTACTCTATCAATATCAAATACCTCAGCTGTAAATTGGTATTCCCTCATCCATCCAACAGATGCTTACTGAATGCTATTAATAATAACAGTCAGCAACTACTGACCACACACTATGTACCAGGCTGAGGACACAATTGGGAACAAGACCAACTTTGTCCCTGCATGCATGGAGCTTACTGGAAAGAGAAGCATTAGGCAACTAAGACAATAGCTAATACATTTGGGTTTAATATGTGACATATGTTGTTCTACGTGTTTTACATATATTTATTTAATCCTCACACCAACCCTGTGAGGTAGATATTATTTTTCTGTTTTGCAGATGAAGAAGCTGAGGAAGAAGGATGACTTGCCCAGGGTTACATAGCTGGTCAATGACAGATCTGGGATTAAAGACCAGGGAGTCTAGCTCCAAAGGGCACTTAACTACTAGCAATACTAACGATGATGTAAATCATTATTTCCTGACTACTGTAGTAAAGGCTATAAAGTAAAGGCATGGTGTGAAAGCATGTAATATTGGATTTATTTATTTTTATTCAAAGGGCATTAGTCTCTCAGTTTTTATTAAAATCCATACATGCATTTATAAAGAGAAAGAAGTTTAGGAATATGTGTGTGTGCATATTTTTTTTTAAGGACTTGAAACATTTATTTATTTATATTTTTTTGGCTGTGTTGGGTCTTCATTGCTGCACACAGGCTTTCTCTAGTTGCGGCGAGAGGGGGCTACTCTTCGTTGCGGTGCACAGGCTTCTCATTGCGGTGGCTTGTCTTTGTTGCCGAGCATGGGCTCTAGGTGCACGGGCTCAGTAGTTGTGGCTCGAGGGCTCTACAGCACAGGCTCAGTAGTTGTGGCGCATGGGCTTAGTTGCTCCATGGCATGTGGGATCTTCCTGGACAAGGGCTCAAACCCATGTCCCCTGCATTGGCAGGCGGATTCTTAACCACTGCGCCACCAGGGACGTCCTGTGTGTGCGTATTTTATAACAAATTCTTAACCACTATTTTCTAGGAGTTCAAGCAATTAAAAAAATTTTATTATTTATGATATTTTGGTAATATCCAATTTTTAAAAACAAGAATAACCTATTAATTTTATCATTACAAAAAATGATAGAGCCCTTTTAATCCTGGGAAAATGCTATAAAAACTGGATTTTGATTAAGAAATTATCTTTTAGTGGGGCTGAGGGGGGGAAAAACTGATGTTCAAAGGAAAAAAAATTCACAATGAATCTTTCCATGATTCACCTCTGTGGTGAAAATAAATAAAAAACACTAAATATTTCAACTAAATATTGAATAAGAGTCCTTTGGCGTCAGAAGATCTCACACTATACTCAAAGTTTTTAATTCAAAATTTTGATTTAAATCAAATAAGATAAACACCAGTAAGGGCCTACTCTTCATGAGAGGTATGTTATAAGGAAAGACCACAGCCTTCTAAATCATTCAGAACTGGGTCCAAATCCTGACTCTTCCACTTCTGAATTAAATGAATTTGCCCCACTTATTTAATCTCTCTGAGGCTCAATTTCCACATTTGTGTATAAAACAGAGGATATGTCAGTGCTGCAGGGTCGTTATGAGATTAAAGTCCACCGTGAGATTAAATATCATCTACATAGGGTACCTGGCTTTTGCTCAATAAGTCATAACTTCTCTAATAAAGTAAACATTTTGTTTTAATATGGATGCTCAGGTTCATACCATAAAGTGTGTCAACCCCTGCCTTTTTTAGTGAAATGTGTTATAAGCAACACTCAGTGCTAGTAAGAAAAAGAAATCTAGAATGATATATGTATATACATGTGTGTATATATATGTGCTTATTTATATATCTGACTCTGCTACTATTATCTCTGGGTGTTAGGATTTCAAGTGAGTTTTAGAAATGTCTCCTTATTAAGGTGATTTCCATCTGTGCTTCTCTAGGAAGCCCTCCCTGGCCCTAGGCTGCTCTTTCAGGGCTGGCTCTGGGGGTGAGGGATGAAGCAGAGGCAGCAGATGGGACAGTCTCTAGGGACATAGGGAACAGATCTCGAGAAAAAAGAAAGAGAAGTCTAGAATGTCCATCTGTAACATACATTTATTTGTTTTCATACTCTTTTCCCCTGGAAAGTTTTAAATACTTTCTGTATCTGATAGGACATAGAACCAAATTTCTCCTACCAATACCTTTCCATGGTTACCCAGTGTGGTTAAATGCATGTTTCAGGTGTTGGAGGTGGCGGTTGTCTTTTTAGAAGAAAACGACAAAGTGCTCTGACTCCTCAAGGGCTGGAGTCAAGGAATAAACCTATGTTGCTGTAACCTGTGGAAAAGAAACCTATAAACCTAATGGTTCAGTAAATGACCCAATAAACCTAAGTTCTGAATTTTTTAACTTCAGATTTGCCCCTAAATTTGCCCCATCTTAAAATGATGGATGGCTTCTTTTCTAGAAAGATGAAAACATTATCAAGCCAGAATGCTGAGGCTAACTTAGCTAGTCTTGATTGCTAATTACTGTTTGAACTTTTTCAAAGTATAAAATACACATGAAAAAGGGTACAGGTCAAGAATATACAGCTTGATGAATTTTCACCAGCTGAACACATCTGCGTAATCAGCACCCAGATCAAATAACAGATCGTTACCACACCCAAGCAGCTTCCCTCACTACTTTTTTCAGTCAAGGGTAACCCCCTCAAGGGTAACCCCTTTCCTGATTTCCAACAGCACAGGTTGGTCCAACCTGTTTTTGAACTTTATCTATAGAATCTTTCAGCATGTTCTCTTTTTTTGTCTGTTTTCTTTCTTCTCTCAGCATTTCATCTACGAGACTCATCCATATTGTTGTGTATAGACTGTTGATCATCATTGCTTTAGAGCAACCTGTTGTATGTGTAACATTTTTTGATCAGATATTTATTTTCAACACATAGAGTTAAAAATAATTATGCACTGGTGTTAAGGCTTTCTTTCTCCAATTTCCTAACCCCCCAATATGAGGTTTCCTAAAGGAGTTAGTCAAGGAAACTTTTCACTGTAGAAAGGAAAATGCTGGATTCCCGTTAATTCTGGCTTGTTGAGATTTTTCCACAATGGGAGGTATTAACAGGGGAAGTATAATGCTGCCCGGGAAAGACATCCACTGTTTGTCATCCACATTTGCCAGGCCAGTGTAACTGACTTCCCGTGTAATTCCCGAGGCACTTGAAGACAGGAAAAGACGCTGCCGTCTCGCTGCTCCTGTGGGAGTGCCCAAACCAAAGCTGGAGCCAGGCCCAGGTGTGATGTGGTTTCAAGTGGTCTCTGGTCCTGCCCCATTCTCCTTATCACCATCTGCAATCTCCTATTGCTCACTAAGAAGTCTGTGATTATGGCCTTCTTCATCAGTAGATACACACCACCTAGAAATGACTTAACTCAGTAGTTTTCCACTATTTCACCACCTCCTATCAACCCAGTTGGGATTTTAGAGATAGTTTGAATAAGGCAATTTCCCTAGAGCATGCTACGATCTTTTGTATGTAATTGTGTCTTTATGTCAGAGATACTTGGAGATCAAGTGTCTCCTAAGGAGAGGAATATGAGTTGACAAACCTAGTAAGATATAGGAAACCCTAGTGAGAATATGAATCTTTTACAGGCAATGGAAAACAATTTGTAATTCCACACTAAAGAATGGGGTCTGCTAATACTATCAGCATTCTTCTAGAATGGTGAGGTCAGTCATGTGCATGGAAATGGGAAGAGCCAGAAATCTGGTGTTCCCCTCTGTGTCTCCCTTGACCTGGTGTTATCGTGGTCACAATGGGGAAACACACCTTACCTCACTCTTCAAAATACTGGTTGTCTCTTCCCCCTTTTTTAGTTAGGTAGTTGTTTAATAAACTTGCCTTGTACAAAGCAGATGCTCAACAACAATAATAATGTCTACCTTTCCCAGGGATGTTGGCACTTTAGCAGAGGATCCTGAATGCCTAAATCCAAAGAATAAATGTCAAGTTTATTGGTTAGAATAAAAATAATAATAGGCATTAGTTTTTAGAGCATTTGCTATGTGCTGGGTACTATGTGAAGCACTATAAATGCATTATCTTGTTTAATCCTCTTATTATCCTCATTCTATGACTGAAGCATTGAGCTCTAGTAAATTTCTGAAGGTCAGACAGCTGATAAGTGGCAGAATTGTAATTCAATTACAGCCAAATCTGTCTGATCGAAGAGCCAAGTTCTCAATCATTACAACATAGACACTCTCTTTTGGACTGTGCATTTACTTCTCTGCTGTAACAATTCTGCTTTTTACTGCTTACTGCCATTATTTTCTTTGCTCTATCACATATTGCATCGAACTTGTTTTTTCTCACACCTGTCCCTGATGCCATATTCTCTTTTGTCTCATTGCACATAGCAAATAGCCAGTTGTATAAAATAGTCTCCTGATTTTTCAGGTTCATAAAGTAAAATACTTTCTAGAGAAAGGCTTTTCTCAGCTCCTGGCTTGGTTCCTGTTTATTATGAAGCATTTCTTCTCCTTCCTATTTAGTCTCCATGATTTTTTTAAATCTTTTTTTTTTTTGGCTGCACCATGCACATGTGGGATCTTAGTTCCCCGACCAGGGATTGAACCCACACCCCCTACATTGCAAGTGCGGAGTCTTAACCACTGGACTGCCAAGGAAGTCCCTAGTCTCCATGATTTTGATTTATTGATGTTCATTGTCATTCACAAACCTGAAAAGATAGTTTCAAGCATTTGTCTTAAATTACTTACTGAAGCTTCCTAGGGCAAGGACAAGGTAGCAGGCTAGATGGAGTGGAAGCCCAGAACTCCTGCCAGATGAGCTGCAGGGTTTCATTAGCTAGGACTAGGGGTACAGACCTCAGATCCCATTTCTGAGGCATGGCTGTACATAGATGTTCCCTCCACAATGCATCTGGGTACTGAGGTTAGGCAATTTAGAGGAGAAAGCCAGACTGTGGCAAAATCTTACTCACTTGTGATAAAGGGTCGAGCCTTTGTGTCATTATTACTATAGTTACTGAAAAAAAAAAAAAAACCACTGAAGTAATGGCGTTGGAGACACGGAGATTGCTGATATTTTCTTTTATTGCACAATCTTCCTAGGAATCCTGCAACCTGACTCTCCAATCATGGAATATTTTAGAAACTGAGCCGGTCCAGGAAGGAGAGCTTTTTAGAGAAGCATCCCTGAAATCACATCTCACATCACAGCAGCTGCCAACTTTGCCTAAACACAGAGCCCGGTGGTGCCGGCGTAAGTGAACACTCTACATGCACTTTGTTGCTGCTGCAGCTCTTAACTTGTGCAGCTTTGTGTCCAGGTCATATATACTTTGTGGATATTTCAGAAGCATTTGTGGCTCCATACAGGTACACAGAGGAATGTGCAGTGACTGAACTTTTGGCCAAATGGGGTCTTGGAAACCTGCATGGTGACATGGGAAGAACAGGGGCTTTGAAGTCAGACTTCACGACCTTGGATTTAAGAAGTGGCTCTAGTATTAGCTCTGTGGTCCTGGACAAGGCATCTAACTTGCTTAAGCTTCAATTTTATCATCTGCACAATGTCACTCACACAGCCTATAATCAACATCGCATACTAGTATTGCTGATTTTAAGTCAGTTTCTCCCTCTAGACTAAGGTCCATAAGAAGAAGGATATGTCTTGCTCATTGCTACATTCTACCATGCCTAGTACACCGTCTGGCAAGAACTAGGTGATCAATAAACAGATATTAAGTTAATAAGAAGCTCTATAACAAAAAAAAATCTACTGGGATTTTTATTAGAATTGGGATTATATAGAATTGGATTAATTTTAGGAGTATCTATATTTTTATGATTCATAAACATAATATATCTTTTTGTTTTCTGTAATGTTTTCACTAAGGTTTTATACTTTTTTGCTACAAAGGCTCACACATGTTTTGTTAGGTTTATCCCCAGGTATCTGAAGTTTTTATAACACTGTAAAAGTCTTCTTATAAAAACACCAGATTTTCTAATTCTTGGGGTTGATGCTTAGAATTGCAACTTAACTTTGTATATTATTTCTTTATTAAGTCACATTTTAAAGTTTTGTTACTAGTTCTAATAATTTATCTGTAGATTCACTGAGGTTTTCTACCAGACAATTACATCATTTGCAAATAAAGATGATTTTATTTCTTACTCTCCAGTCCCTACATCTTTTTTCCTTTTATTCCTTGTCTTATTCTTTTAATTGAAGTATAGTTAATGTGCAATATCATATGTTTCAGGTGTACAATATAGTAATTCACAATTTTTAAAGATTATACTCCATTTATAGTTGTCATAAAATATTGCTTATATTCCCTGTGTTGTACAATATATCCTTGTAGCTTATTTGATACATAATAGTTTGTACTTCTTAATCCCCTACCCTTATATTGCCCCTTCCCACTTCCCTCTCCCCACTGGTAACCACTAGCCTGTTCTCTATATCTGTGAGTCTGTTTCTTTTTTGTTATATTCACTAGTTCTTGTACTTTTTAGATTCCACACATAAGTGATATCATACAGTAGTTGTCTTTCTCTGTCTGACTTATTTCACTTAGCATAATACCCTCCAAGTCCATCCATGTTGTTGCAAATGGCAGAACACATTAACAAATTGAAGAACAAAAACCATATGATCACCTCAATAGATGCAGAAAAAGCTTTTGATAAAGTCAAACATCCATTTCTGATAAAAACTCTCCAGAAAGTGGACACAGAGGGAACATACCTCAACATAAGAAAGGCCATATATGACAAACCCACAGCTAATATCATACTCAATGGTGAAAAGCTGAAAGCATTTCCTCTAAGATCAGGAACAAGTCAAGGATGTCCACTCTCACAACTTTTATTCAACATAGTTTTGGAAGTCCTAGCCACAGCATCAGAGAAGGAAAAGAAATAAAAAGGAATCCAAATTGGAAAAGAAGTAAAACTGTCACTGTTTGCAGATGGCATGATACTATACATAGAAAATCCTAAAGATGCCACCAGAAGACTACTAGAACTCATCAATGAATTCAGTAAAGTTGAGGATACAAAATTAATATACATAAATCTGTTGCATTTCTATACACTAACAACAATATATCAGAAAGAGAAATTCAAAAAAAATACTATTTACCATCTCATCAAAAAGAATAAAATATCTAGGAATAAACCTACCCAAGAAGGTAAAAGACCTATACTAGGAAAACTATAAGACACTGTTGAAAGAAATTGAAGACAACACAGATGGAAAGATATACCATGTTCTTGGATTGGAAGAATTAATATCATTAAAATGACCATACTACCCAAGGCAATCTACAGATTCAATGCAATCCCTATCAAAAGACCAATGGCATTTTTCACAGAACTAGAACAAATAATTTCAAAATTTGTGTAGAAACACAATAGACCCTGAATAGCCAAAACAATCTTGAGAAAGAAGAACAGAGCTAGAGGAATCACACTTCCTGACTTCAGACTATACTACAAAACTATAGTGACCAAAACAGTATCGTACTGACACAAAAACAGACACATAAATCAATAGAACAGAAAGAGAGCCAGAAATAAACCCGTGTACTTATGGTCAATTAATCTGCAACAAAGAAGGCAAGAATATACAATGGAGAAAAGACAGTCTCTTCAATAAGTGGTGCTGGGGAAACTGGATGGCTACATGTAAAAGAATGAAATTAGAACATTCTCTATTCTTTGTTTTTTATTTCTTGTCTAAGACATCTAGAACAATATTGAATAGAAGTGGAAATAATGGGATCCTGTCTTGTTACTGATCTTAAAGGGAATGTTTACAGTGTTTCACCATTCAGAATAATGCTTACTATAGATTTTCTTTGTAGATAACATTTATCACATTTCAGAAGTTTCCTAACATTCTAATTTTTTAAAATAAATGGATGTTGAATTTCACTGAACATTTTTTTGTGTATTGAGAAGGTTACATTTTTTTCTTCTTTAATCTGTTAATACGAAGAATTACCTAACTGATTTTCTAATGTTAAAACAATTTTGTCTTCCTGGGGTAAATCCCAGTTGGTCATGGTGCATTATGCAACCTCTTCATTGTTCACAATAGGTCACAAAGGGAAAACTGAACTAAGGGAAGTCGAGCCACTTGTCCAAGGCCACACAGCCCAAGTATTTATAAAAAGCAGACTACTGAAACCTTGAAGTTCCGAGTAAGGTAGAATGGATAAAATGGATTCAACCCAAAAGGTGTTTAGCAATTACCATCAGACCACTCCATTCAGAAAGAACCACTCTGTCCCTTGGATAATAACATCTAGAACTAAACTTGCCTTGCAGCGGTGGGACCCCAACATTTCATTTAGGGTCATTCAGGGTCCCCATCATCTCATAAGTAAATCTTCAGGGAGGCTATTAACTCTCTGAGAAAAACAATTCCTGGGCTTCCCTGGTGGCGCAGTGGTTGAGAGTCTGCCTGCCAATGGAGGAGATGCGGGTTCGAGCCCTGGTCTGGGAAGATCCCACGTGCCGCGGAGCAACTAGGCCCGTGAGCCACAACTACTGAGTCTGCGCGTCTGGAGCCTGTGCTCCGCAACAAGAGAGGCCGCGACAATGAGAGACCCGCGCACCACGATGTAGAGTGGCCCCCACTCGTCGCAACTAGAGAAAGCCCTCGCACAGAAATGAAGACCCAACACAGCCAAAAATAAATAAATAAATAAATAAATAAAATTAAAACAAACAAAAAAACAATTCCCTCTTATCAAGGGCCAGGATCATAGAATTACTTGAGGATCAAAAACTCAGACTTGATTTGATTACTTCCAGCTAAATGACTTTATACAGTTGCTGATTTTCTACTTCTTTATTATATTATGATCTATTGTTTAATGTCACAGCTGGAGTTTATATGTATTTCATTCAATGACCCATTTTGATAACCAAGATATTTGGGTGCCAAGTGTTGTTCCAGAGTACACATGAAGTTTTTTATTATTCAGGTTCATGTTTACCAGAATTCTTCTCTTTGAGTTTAACCATTTTCTAGCAATGTAGTCCCCAGAACTCAGTAATAAAAATAACCTAATTTTCTAAAAATGAGCCAACTGACCAATCCTGTAAAAGGCAGGCAAGCAGAAGCTGAACAACCACAAAAGCTGCAGCCACGAAACCCAGGGAGCAATCCATGTTTGTGTTTTGGACATCTATCTTTTCATTTGTTTTTCACCTCTGTTGAGCCTGCCACCATTCATGCCTCACTGCCAGTGACTGCACCAAAGTTCCCAAGCTTGCAAAGTGGCAGGAGGTGACATCCAAGGCATCTTTATGTAGTGTCCCAATGTTTTGTGTTACTTTCTCAAAACATTACAGATTGGGTAAGTTCCATAATAATCTAAGTCCTAAAAAGTAGAAAAATGAGATTTTTGTTGTAGCTGTTTACCAGCTTGGCCAAGTTTTTTAAAACTGATAAAGTGAGTATTAGAGCAAAAGTGAGGAAAGGGACGCTTTCATATACTACTGGTGAGAGTTCAAATTTATACTTTTATCTGGAGGATAATGAAATAATATCTGTCATCATTTTAAGTGCAAATATACTTTGGCCTAGTAAATCCACTTCTAGAAATTTTCCTAGAGAACATATAGGACAAATATAGGCAAAGATAAATATCCTAAGATGTTTTGCAGTGTTGTTTATAATAGTAAGATTTTCATCAATATGGGATATTTTAAATAAATTATGGTGCATTATAAATGGAATATTATGCAGCCCTTATAAAGGCTGATGTAGGTATATATTTATTAACATGAAAAGATGTCCTTAGTATATGGTTTACTTTTAAGAACCAAAATATAAAAATAAAACTTAGATCTATTTTTGTTGAAAAACTTTTTGTGAATATATGAATTAAAAAATTCTGAAAGCCTACCAAGTTAACAGTGGTTATCTTTGGGTAGGGTGATATAATGGATGATTTTCACTTTTTTTTTTTTTTTGTCTTTCTGTAGGGTATGGATCTTTTATAAAAGAATACATTACTTTTACATTTTCATTTTAGCAAAAGACTCCTTTCCTGTGGAAATTGTTTTATTAATTACATTGACAGATGAGCTAAAAAGGTATAGTTTCATTGTAATAACAAAGAGTAAAACAGCAAGCTCCAGCTATAGAAAGAGAATAACACTTATTAAGCACAGTTTAAGTACAACCGAGTCACCCAAATTAAAATCTCAAATGACGCCTTTTCCCATCTCTTCATTGTTAAAGGAGAGCAAATCCCTAGGAGGCTGTCATACATCTTGGTAAGACAATTCCCTTTTATTAGGAGCCAGGAGCATAGATTTATTTGAAGTGCTTTTTAAAGAGTTTAATGAAAAACTCACATTTTAGTGTAGTGTCGTTTCAGCTGGACTTGAATTTGAATCCCATCTTTTTCATTTATCAGCTCTGTCATGTTGAGCAAGACATTTAACCCTCCAAGCTGTAATTTACTTTTTAATAAAATGTGTATCACAATAATCTCTGAGTAGATGAGCCAGCTGTGCAGATTGGAACTAACCCATAAGGCTGTTGTGAGGATTCAATGAGATACAGCTTTTAAAATGCTTAGCATAGGGTCTGGCCCAAGAATAGGGGTTCCATAATAGTAGCTCAAAAATGTAACACTATCTCTGTTTCACTTCCTCAGCGACTTTGAAAGAGTCTATGAGTGGTGTTCATGTACAAACCGGTCACCGATTTAATTGTGTTTCTAGTGTTCAACTGTGGGTGATAACCCTTTTGTGGTTATCACAGCCTTATGGTGATCAAAGGGCCCCAGACACAATATGCTCTTGGAAGGATAAAAATACTTTTAATACAAAAACCACTTCCTAATTCATCTGCTGAGTTTAGAGCATTTTCTGTATGTGCATGTCCAACCACTGAGCTTGCACAAAAGAATCTGACTTATTCTACTCAGCTCAGTGGTCACCTCCTCTAAGCATTCTTTCCAACCACCTCTCCACTGCCACCATCAGACTGAGTCAGATATCTTTTCGTGGAGCTCGCACAAGAACGTGTGTGTATACACCGTGTCCTCCATATTGTTACAATTATGTTTCTCTACCTATCTCTTCACTCGTCTTTGAGCTCCGTCAGGACCGGGACTGTGTCCTATTCATCTGTGTGTCTTCAGAGAGTAGCTTAGAAGATAGCGCAGAATGGGCCGTAACAAAAATGTGTAGGACAAATAAATGAAACTCTGGATGGGGCTAAGTGGGCATAAATGGGGTAATATGGAGTGTGTCCTGAGAATCTAATTTCTATTTAAGGTTATGTGTGTAGATAGTTTTGTGAAGGTTCATGTTTACTGTTTGAGACCTTGGCCAGTGACTGATTCCCTTGCCTTTCCTTCCCTTTCAAAAACTGCAGAGGAAAGATAGAGAAACAAAATGTTTGAGCATAATACCACAGACCAATTTAAATAGAATTTCAGTGGGAAGAGTTAGCAGTTCATGAAATTTGTGTAAGGTATCTTCTGAAAGCTATGTGGAGAGAGCTGACATCTTTGTCCATGACTATGCCATCAGGGGAGTGACAGACACTTAGGGTTTTTTTTTTTTTTTTTAGTTGTAACTAGAGCAGAAATATTGTATCAGAAAGGTTTATGATATATTATCAAATGACAAAAGCATTGTGCTGAATATACAATGTGATTCCAATTCCATTGGTGACAGTACTTTGGATAATTTTTTTCCCTACTCTATGCTTTTCTTTTCTTTACAACAAACATGTATTACATTAACAATGAGGGGGGAAAGCTATATGTTCTTTTTTTGAAGTTCTAACTTGTCATCCTACGGACTAGTCTGTAAAAAGTTCCCTAGTCTTCTATGAGTAGAGGACCAGCTGTGCAGGTGGAACTTCCCTTAGAATTAACTGCCTTCTATTTGACTAGATGACAGATGCTACACATGAAGATACAACCTTAACATGGCCTGTGAGACCCGACATTGTCTGGGTACTCCCTAAATCCCCAGCCTCCTTCCCCACCCTCCAGCCACTGTGGCTATCTGGTAGCTCCTGGGCTACTCCAAGCCTCAACTGACCTAGAAAGTTTCCCCACATCATTTTTTTTCTTCCTGCATTTAATTGTGTGATTTTAATCTAATATCCAATGCCCCACCTCCAAATAAAACAACTCTGAGCTCCACGAAGGTGTTGCTCATTACTGAATCCCTAGTGTTAGCACAAGGCCAGAAGCCTTGAAGGAGCTTAAATATTTCTTGTGTATATGAATGCACCACTGAAATAATATAAATAGAATTCAGAGAGGAAAATGGGAGGGGGCACTTTTATTGTGTCTACCCAGAGCCATCGATCTAATAAATGAATCAACAAGTATGTGTTGGGTGTCTATTTGCCCTCTGCTAGATACTACAGGAGAAGTAAGACTAATATAAAAAGGGGCCCTGCCCTTTGGGAATTTCTAGTACAATATGAAGAGATGAGAAAACATGATATGAAACAGAGAAGTAACACTACTAATTAAATTATATTAGAGGGGGCTTCCCTGGTGGCGCAGTGGTTGAGAATCTGCCTGCCAATGCAGGGGACACGGGTTTGAGCCCTGGTCTGGGAAGATCCCACATGCCACGGAGCAAATGGGCCCGTGAGCCACAACTCCTGAGCCTGCGCGTCTGGAGCCTGTGCTCCACAACGAGAGGCCGCGATAGTGAGAGGCCCACGCACCGCGATGAAGAGTGGCTCCCACTTGCCACAACTAGAGAAACCCCTCGCACAGAAACGAAGACCCAACACCAAAAATAAATAAATAAATTAATTAATTAAGAAAAAATTATATTAGAATCATCATGTTTTTAGTGGCCACATAATTAGAAACAATATAAATTTTCTACATAGACTAAATCCATTCAAGCAAATGGTATTCAGCCTGAACAGCTTTTAAACAAAGTCAATGGTATTTTCCTTCTATTCCTATTCCTTGGAATCCTTTTCTACTCCCCTCACACTCCCTAAAATTTAACATTATCCCACTTAAAACACATTGTTGGTAGAACCTAGAGTCTACATAGCACCTTCCCTCATATCCATCTGAGAAATTTTTTTTTTTAAATAAGGCAATGTCAAGAAGATGATCTGGAGAGTGATAATAAGAACATGAGGGAGTGGAGGCAAGTCTTAGAAAAATAATAGCTAGCACATCCACGGCACTTGCAGTGTGCCAGGGATTGTTCTGAGCACTTCACACGTATATCCATTTAACTGTCCAAACATTTCCATGCGGTGATAACTGATGACTATTATCCTTATTTGTTAACACAGCTGAGGGAACTGAGTCACAGGAGGATAGTAGTAACTTGCAAGGTCACACAGCTTGTAGGCGGTGGAGGCAGGCAGTCTGGCTCTAAACCTCTGCATCATGCTGCCCAAAGTCCCCTGTGCTTTCCTCTCTCTCAGCATCCCTTGTTCTCCTGCTACCATTCCTCCATCACTGCCTCCTTCACCAGGCTTTCTATTTCTACCACGTATTAATCCTTTCCTCTTTGTCCCAAATTCCCAAGTGCAAATGCAGGCCCAAGCTCTTTAAATCACCTTTATCTTTGGACTTCCAGATTTTTCCATTTAATCCCATTTTTAATCAATCCATGAGATGCCTGTTTACAAGCTATGATAATCATGGAGTGAATGAAGAATAACACCCACTACTGCACAACTAGAATTCCAAGGGGATAAATTGGAGTTACGGTTTTCTGACTTGACACTAAACGCTTGATACTTGATTTTGCTGTCTGATGGCAAATCTGAAAAGTAATAATAATAGCCTACATTTGTTGAGCACTGTGGACCAGATACTGTTTCAAGCACTCTCCACACATCAATTCATTTAATCACATAACAGCCCTGTAAGAGAAGTTCTGCTATAATCATTCTATTTCACAGTTAAAAAAAAAAAAAAGGTGTAGAGAGTTTAACTAGTTTGGCTAGAGGAGAGCCACACATGGAGCCAAGTGGGGTCTCTTAACCACTGTGCCACACAGCCTTTTACTTCCCCACACTAACCATTTTTACATCTTTTTTCTGATTTAAGAAGCAGAAGTCCCTTTCTAATACTGGCCCATGTCTGTTTTATATTTTCATTCCCAAACTCCTTCCAACAACCCCTCCAATTGCCAGAAAACCCTCAGTGGCTTTCCCTTTCCCACCTAATTATTTTTTGTTACTATATTTGTCCCTTATCCATCAGAAGCCTGCTGGAATAGAAAACATTCACTGAGACTTCACAGTAAGTGGAAAACTTACACTAAGACATTATGATTAAGACAAAGTGAGTTTTCCAATATATGACCTTAAATTGGAGCTCATATCATTGTCAAAGGAAACCTGACCACTGCGGGTGTGGGTACGATTCCTACACTACTCAGCCTGGAATGTCCAGGAGTGATTCGCACTCACCCCTGTCTGTGGACCACCTCCCATGGAAGTCGGCAAACCCCCTCCCCCGCCCGCTTCCTCGGTGACTGTTATTTCTAAGCTGCCAACACTGCTCCTGTATTATCTACATTCTAACTTCATGGGAAGGGCTGTGGTGACTTTCAGGAAAGTGAATAGGAAGTTGCTTTTCTAAACAGCCTGACAGCTGAGGGGAGGCAGCAAGACTATAAGAAGTCTGCGTTGCACAGACGGCAGTAAGCTGGCTGTGTCACAGAGGAGATGGTAAGTTCATTTCTCTTTGCTATGGGAAGTGGTTGGGTTGAAGTGGTTTGGAGCTGAGTCAGGCAGGTAAAGCTTCCGAAAATGAGGAGGAGCCGTAATCATGGAGCTTCATGTTGAGCAGCCCTTTAGAGTTTGTAAGCATTTCAAAACCTGCTGTCCACTTTGACCCTCCCAACATCCTTGTGAGTTGCTATGTCCATGTTACAAATGAAGCTGCTGTGTCTTACAGAGAGGCTAGGTGTTTTACCTAAGGTACACTGTTAGGCTTGATGTTGTCTGGATCTGAACTTCCGTCCTCTGACTCGACAGCTGCTGTTTTTCCTAGCAGGGCTTACAGGGACTCTCTTGGAGCAAACCTTGGTTAACCCTCAACCCCCTTCTCCAGGATTGCTGTTCTATCTGGGTTGAATGCAAGGCTGAGTAAGTGCCCTTGGACAAGACTACAGTTAAATGTTTTCTCATCCCCAGCTCACCTATTTCTTTCTCTGAGCCCTAGGAGTCTGCTGGGACTAATGTGGAGTATTCACACAGTTCCCATTTCTGCCTCAGCTCTCAGTCCTGTTAGTGACTCAGTTTCCTCATCTATAAAATGGACAGAATAATAGTACTCTACTTTGTAGCATCATTGTGAGGATTAAATAAGTTTACACTGAAAAGCATTTAGGTCTGAGCCTGGCACATAGTTGTGGATTAGTAAACATTAGCTGTTATTGTTATGAGAAAGAGAAAATTCTTGGGGTTTAGTGGGATTTGGGATCCAGGGAAGATCCAAGGAAAAAGGCTTTCTTGAACTCATTAACATTATCCTAGATAAGACACACATAGAGTTTTACCCTCGACTTACGAGGCATATCTCATACAGTCCTAGGGTCTACAATCCTGCAGTCTGTGGCTAGAGAGGAACCAGACTGTCCCTGTTTTTGAGCTCCTTTGTATGGGATACCAGAAGAAAGTAGCACTTATACCCAATTCACTCCATCTCTTTGCTTTATTATAGTACAGTTTTCAAATACTTGTAATGAGGATTTTCCAGGTTGGGGAGAATAGGGATAAAAGGACGATGAAAAGAAGAGGAAGGAGTTTGAGTCTGTCCTGAGTTTGAACTCCAGTGATGTAAGAACGTGGTTTACTTTTGTCTTATCTCTTGCAAAATTTTCCTGTATTGGTCAACTTAAATGAATGAACAGTTCTTTCTTTCTTCCGTCTATTCTCTTTGGGATCCTCCTCTATTTTAGAGGAATGTTAACAGATTGAATCATGGAGTTCTTTGAGATTCTGACAAAAGGTACAACTCCTTTTCCCAGATGAAAATGCAGACATCCACATAAACACTGAGCTTTATGGATAACTGCAGGGAGTCCCCAGACCTCCATGTGGGTCCCCAGTTAAGAACCCCACCCTTTCGCCTCCTATGCTTTAAGCTCAGAAGTTCCTCCACTGGCATCCTGAAACTAACCTGGAACTCTGCAATGAAGTGCTAAGAACTCCAGCCCTGGAATCGTTTTGAATATTTCAATGACAAGACCTCTTCCTTTGCCCTTGAGCACATTTGTCTCTTGGGATTCCGGAACCTCGAACTCTGTGTGAAAATTCAACTTCAAGTTCAGAGTGGCTTCAATTAACCCTAGGACCTGAGGAAAGATGTTAAAGTTTCTCTGGTGGGGTGTTTTCAATCAGATGGATCTCAGAGTTGGGGGAGTGCTAGACGGGGAACTTACAGTTAAATTATGCCAATGTTAGTCAGGGTGTGAGTGGACTAAGAAGCAGGTCTGGATTCATTTCCATTTATACCTTTTAACCATCTTAGGTCTGTTGATTCTAGTTCTTACGCTTCCTTCCATTACCTATTTTTCAAAATGTAATTAAATTGTTCACGCTCTCCTGGGCTGGCTGCTAGCTCTTAGAAAGTGCAGTTTCAGAATTTTGTAAATGGAAGCTTATTAATCAAACCCTCAAACATCACAGTGACTTACTACATAACAGGCAGTACTGGGAAAAGAGTCTGGACCTGACCTTAGAGGGTAGGCACATGATGTTTCATAAGTGGAATTTATTATTACATTGTCTTCTAAGTGACTCATTTCTCTGTTTGAAAAGCACAACAGAAATTTTATAAAGTCAAATACACAAAATGAATCCTTTATATTTGTAGAGATATAGCTCAGCCATGGTCCAAATGGCTTAAAAAATCTTTTAAGTGTGCTACTTTATATTTAATGCTAATATTTCATCCTAAATAATGGTGATCAGGAGTCTAAATACATATATATGTGTGTATATATACATATATATATATATATATATATATGCTTTGATTCTTAGTGTTGAGGTTGTCCTGGGTTCCTTCCTGTCTTTATTTCTATTTGCTATTTGGCTTATAGACCTCTTTGTTTCACTGTTTCATTTTCTGCCTTTAGGCTGAGGCCACTAATATCTGTGCTATATTACCACCATCACCCATAAACTTAAGGGAAATAATATGATATCAGTTGTACTGCCTTGAAAATCTAGACTCTGCCACCAACAAGTTGTATAGTTCTGTCTCTTCAATGACTCTCATATCTGCCTTCCCCCTTTGTATTCTCATTGACCCTCTTTAATTTCCTTTCTTTCCCATAAGAAATTTCTAAGATAAAACAGACTGATTTTGTAGATATTATAATATCCAACATTTGCAAATATTTATTCGGTGCCCCACCATGCACCTAGCAGTGTGCTAGAAGTATATGTAAATAAATGTTGAAGAGAAATCATTTGTTTAAAACCACCTGTAGACTTGCTGCTTTTTAATTTGAAAGACTACAGATTATAATATTACCTCAAATTATAAAAAAGAAACACCATCGTTAGATGCATCTATTCAGGACGCTTCTCTCTTCAAAACCCTGGCAATTGGATCCCTTCTGCAACTGTCATTTCAAACTCACCAGATCTGACTCCAGACCAGCTTCTTTTCAACTAACCTCTAGGACTTCCCAATTTTCAGCAGCAATCAGACCACATCACTATCTCTCGTAAAATCTACTTGCTGCCCCATTTGTCTTGCACTTAGAACAAAAAGCTCACCCCCTTGTTTTAGTTCCTAAAGCCCAGAGTGATCTGTCCCCAGCTTTATCTCATACTCTTCTACCCTTGCTCATTCCATTCCAGCGACACTGATGTTTTCATGTTCTTTGAACACTCCACATTTTCCTTCCACCTTAAAGCCTTCACATTAGCATTTCCTTCTGTCTTTAATGCTTTTCCTCCTGCTTCTCACTGGTTTCTTCTGGTCATTCTGCTCTCAGCTTAAATGCCACCTTTTTAAAGAGGTCTTCCCTGACCTCCCTCCCTGTCTAATATAACCACCCCGTCACTCTATCACATAACCTGGCTTTAATTCTCTACCTAGCACTTACCACTGTCTTCTATTTTTTATGTTTACTCGTTCAGTACTGTTGTGTATATATTGGTGTTTGTTTCATTGTCTGTCTTCCACAGAATGTCCATTTCATGAGGAAAGGAATCGTGTCTTCTTTTACCATTTTAATTGCCAGTGCCTATAACAGTGCCTGACACATTGTAGGCACTTAATAAATCGATAGTTATTGAAATAAATAATGGGAAAGAGCACAGGCAATAACAAGGGCGTGCCTATCTTGGGGTGCGGAGGAAGGGATTGGTAACAGGGAAGCCTCCTTTGAGGAGGAGACTCTTGGACTTTTAGAGCTAGGCACCCACAGAAGGAGAGGGTGCTCTGGGCATAAAAAGAACATGGGGAACATACCGTGCATTCTGGAAAGTACAAGATGTCTTGTTATAAATGCACCGTAGAATTGCGGTGGGGGCAGGGTGTAATTGAGGAGTAATGGCAGGAGATGGGACTAGACAAATAGGAAGAAGCCTCATCTTGAAGAGCCTCACAGTGTCATCTTAAGGAGCTGGTATGTACTGCTCAGGGAGTAGGAACAGCTGATGGGTTTTAACTAGTGAAGCAATATGATCAGATTTTGTGTTAGGAATATCATTCAGACAGCATTAGAGATAAAGAACTGGAGATGGGTAATCTTGAGAAGAAGACACCAGTGAGAAGATGATTTCTCTGGTCCAGGAAGGAAATGATAATGTCTGAATTAGTGCTGCAGCAATAAAGTGGAAATCTGGAGAATGGCCAGGTATCTCATCAGAAGGTAAAGTCAATAGGATTTGATGGCAGATTGATGTGAAGGGATCCTTGGTCTTCCCTCCCTGGTCCCACCTGATGGAGGACTTCAGGGTCTCTGTGGGCAGGTAGGTTATGGGGCTTGGGTCAGTGATACTGTCTGTTCATAAGAACATCCATCCCTTATATGAGCCTTCTTCGGTGCTGGAGCCTTTCAAAGGGACACACCCACTCCAGAGAGTGACATGGAATTTGCCTTCACCTCTCCCTCTTCTAAGAGCTGCCACTATTTGATGCTTCTCCAGGCTTTCCTGAGACACACCAGCTATGGCAGGTCCTAATTCCCCCACTTCTCGTCCACTTAACCCCATCTGCCACCCTCATGGAGTTAAGTGAGTGAGTCCTTCTCCTTATTTCTCTCACATGGGACGCGAGCCATCATGCCCCTTGTTTCTCTCATACTCAAAGAGAATGAGACCAAGTGCTGAAACATATTTTTTTGCACAGCCATATTATACTCTTCTACCTAATCATAATACACTTTTACATTTGATACGATCACTGCTGTAACCATATTGTACTTAGTTCTAATTATCACATATTTCTCCAACATTTTCCCATTCAGCACGCCTCTAGCTTACTTTCAGTCATTCCCTTGCCATTTTTCACTTATTCATTCATTCATCTATAACATATTTATTAAGGATCAAGGGATTCAGACATGAGTAAGTCATATCCCTTGCCCTGAGAAGCCTCTGCCAGCAGCTGCCTCCAGCTGTGTGTGCTCATATGTTTGCTTTGCATTTGGATTGCAGACTTCATGCTCAGGAGGAAAGTCAGGGATGGAGATGCTGATGGAGAGCCACTGGCAAACACATGACCATAAGGAGGCCCTAGGAAAGCAGAAGAGTGATAAGAGAATAGGGCCAGGGAGGTAGGAACCCAGGGGAATCTCTATCTCTATCTCTGCAAGAGGGTTGATGTGGATTCAAGAGAAGACTCAGAACAGTTGCTCAAGATGTCAGAAAAGAATCAAGAGAAGAACCAAGGGAAGCATTTTAAGCAAAAGGAAATAGTCAGTAATATTTATTGCTGCAGAAAGGTCAAGGAAGATGATGATGGAAAGACTTCATTGGGTTTGGTAATTAGGATGTCAGGGGTAAAGTCAGCAGGAGCAGTTTTGTAGTCTGGTGGGACTGGGGGTTGGAGAGGAAAGGGGAGGCAAGGAAATTAAGAAAACTGAACTGTAAAGGAAGGAGAGAAATCAGACAGGACCTAGGCAGAAGACAGAGGGTCTAGGGAGGGACATTGTAGGTTCTGCCTCTAAAAGTGCAAGGCTGTGGTCTACAACATAGACAGGAGAACAGAATCACCTTTCTTTTTTTTTTTAATTTTTCTCACATCTTTATTGGAGTACAAATGCTTTACAATGTTGTGTTAGTTTCTGCTGTACAACAAAGTGAATCAGCTATATGTATACATATATCCCCATATGCCCTCCCTCTTGAGCCTCCCTCCCACTCTCCCTATCCCACCCCTCTAGGTGGACACAAAGCACCAAGCTGATCTCCCTGTGCTATGCAGCTGCTTCCCACTAGCTATCTATTTTACATTTGGTAGTATATATGTCAATGTTACTCTCTCACTTCATCCCAGCTTCCCCTTCCCCTCGCCCGTTCCCTCAAGTCTGTTCTCTACATCTGCGTCTTTATTCCTGCCCTGCCACTAGGTTCATCAGTACCGCTTTTTAAGATTTCATATATATGCTAACGCATACGGTATTTGTTTTTCTTTTTGACTCACTTCACTCTGTATGACAGTCTCTAGGTCCATACACCTCACTACAAATAACTCAGTTTCGTTCCTTTTTAAGGCTGAAGTAATATTCCATTGTATATATGTGCCACATCTTCTTTATCCATTCATCTGTTGATGGATATTTAGGTTGCTTCCATGTCCTGGCTGTTGTAAATAATGCTGCAATGAACATTGTGGTACATATATCTTTTTGAATGATGGTTTTCTCAGGGTATATGCCCAGTAGTGAGATTGCTGGGTCATATGGTAGTTCTATTTGTAGTTTTTTAAGGAACCTCCATACTGTTCTCCATAGTGGCTGTATCAATTTACATTCCCACCAACAGTGCAAGAGGGTTCCCTTTTCCCCACACCCTCTCCAGCATTTATTGTTTGTAGATTTTTTGATGATGGCCATTCTGACTGGTGTGAGGGGATACCCCATTGTGGTTTTGATTTGCATTTCTCTAATGATTAGTGATGCTGAGCATCTTTTCATGCATTTGTTGGCAATCTGTCTGTCTTCTGTGGAGAAATGTCTATTTAGGTCTTCTGCCCATTTTTGGACTGGGTTGTTTGTTTTCGTGATATTGAGCTGTATGAGCTGCTTGTACATTTTGGAGGTTAATCCTTTGTCCATTGTTTCATTTGCAAATATTTTCTCCCATTCTGAGGGTTGTCTTTTCATCTTGTTTGTGGTTTCCTTTGCTGTGTAAAAGCTTCTAAGTTTCATTAGGTCCCATTTGTTTATTTTTGTTGTTATTTCCATTACTCTAGGAGGTGGGTCAAAAAGGATCTTGCTGTGATTTATGTCATGGAGTGTTCTGCCTATGTTTTCCTCTAAGAGTTTTATAGTGTCTGGCCTTACATTTAGGTCTTTAATCCATTTTGAGTTTATTTTTGTGTATGGTGTTAGGGTATGTTCTAATTTCATTCTTTTACATGTAGCTGTCCATTTTTCCCAGCACCACTTATTGAAGAGGCTGTCTCTTCTCCACTGTTTATTCTTGCCTCCTTTCTCAAAGATAAGGTGACCAAATGTGCATGGGTTTATCTCTGGGCTTTCTATCTTGTTCCATTGATCTATGTTTCTGTTTTTGTGCCAGTACCATACTGTCTTGATTACTGTAGCTTTGTGGTATAGTTTGAAGTCAAGGAGCCTGATTCCTCCAGCTCCGTTTTTCTTTCTCAAGATTGCTTTGGCTATTCGGGGTCTTTTGTGTTTCCATACAAATTGTAAAATTTCTTGTTCTAGCTCTGTGAAAAATGCCATTGGCAATTTGATAGGGATTGCATTGAACCTGTAGATTGCTTTGGGTAGTATAGTCATTTTCACAATATTGATTCTTTTTTTTTTTAAATTTTTATTTATTTATTTATTTATTATTGATGGCTGTGTTGGGTCTTCGTTTCTGTGCGAGGGCCCTCTCCAGTTGCAGCAAGTGGGGACCACTCCTCATCGCAGTGCGCAGACCTCTCATTATCGCGGCCTCTCTTGTTGCGGAGCACAGGCTCCAGACGCGCATGCTCAGTAATTGTGGCTCACGGGCCTAGTTGCTCCATGGCATGTGGGATCTTCCCAGACCAGGGCTCGAACCTGTGTCGTCTGCATTGGCAGGCAGATTCTCAACCACTGCGCCACCAGGGAAGCCCCACAATATTGATTCTTACAATCCAGTTGCATGGTATATCTCTCCATCTGTTTATGATATCTTTGATTTCTTTCAACAGTGTTTTATAGTTATCTGAGTACAGGTCTTTTGCTTCCTTAGGTAGGTTTATTCCTAGGTATTTTATTCTTTTTGTTGTGATGGTAAATGGGATTGTTTCCTTAATTTCTCTTTCTGATCTTTCATTGTTAGTGTATAGGAATGCGAGAGATTTCTGTGTATTAATTTTGTATCCTGCAACCTTACCAAATTCATTGATTAGTTCTAGTAGTTTTCTGGTGGCATCTTTAGGATTTTCTATGTATAATATCACGTCATTGGCAAACAGTGACAGTTTTACTTCTTTTCCAATTTGTATTCCTTTTATTTCTTTTTCTTCTCTGATTGCTGTGGCTAGGACTTCCAATACTATGTTGAATAACAGTGGTGAGAGTGGACATCCTTGTCTTGTTCCTGATCTTAGAAGAAATGCTTTCAGTTTTTCACCATTGAGAATGATGTTTGCTGTGGGTTTGTCATATATGGCTTTTATTATGTTGAGGTAGGTTCCCGCTATGCCCACTTTCTGGAGAGTTTTTGTCATAAATGGGTGTTGAATTTTGTCAAAAGCTTTTTCCGCATCTATTGAGATGATCATATGGTTTTTATTCTTTAATTTGTTAATATGATGTATCACATTGACTGTTTTGGGTATATTGAAGAATCCTTGCATCCCTGGGATAAATCCCACTTGATCATGGTGTATGATCCTTGTAATGTGTTGTTGGATTCTGTTTGTTAGTATTTTGTTGAGGATTTTTGCGTCTATGTTCATCAGTGATATTGGTCCATAATTTTCTTTTTTTGTGATATCTTTGCCTGGTTTTGGTATCAGGGTGATGGTGGCCTCGTAGAATGTGTTTGGGAGTGTTCCTACCTCTGTAATTTTTTCGAAGAGTTTGAGAAGGATAAGTGTTAACTCTTCTCTAAATGTTTGATAGAATTCACCTGTGAAGCCATCTGGTCCTGGACTTTTGTTTGTTGGAAGATTTTTAATTACAGTTTCTGTTTCATTACCTGTGACTGGTCTGTTTATATTTTCTAATTCTTCCTGTTCAATCTTGGAAGGTTGTACTTTTCTAAGAATTTGTCCATTTCTTTCAGGTTGTCCGTTTTATTGGCATATAGTTGCTTGTACTAGTCTCTTATGATCTTTTGTATTTCTGCAGTGTCAGTTGTAATCTCTGCTTTTTCATTGCTAATTTTATTGATTTGAGTCCTCTCCCTTTTTTTCTTGATGACTCTGGCTAAAGGTTTATCAATTTTATTTATCCCCTCAAAGAAGCAGCTTTTAGTTTTATTGATCTTTGCTATTGTTTTCTTTGTTTCTATTTCACTTATTTCTGCTCTGATCTTTATGATTTCTTTCCTTCTTCTAATTTTGGGTTTTCTTTGTTCATTTTCTAGTTGCTTTAGGTGTAAGGTTAGATTGTTTATTTGAGATTTTCCTTGTTTCTTGAGGTGAGTTTGAATTACTATGAACTTCCCTCTTAGAACTGTTTTTGCTGTGTCCCATAGGTTTTGAATCATAATGTTTTCACTGTCATTTGTTTCTAGGTATTTTTTGATTTTCTCTTTGATTTCTTCAGTGATCTCTTGGTTATTTAGCAGTGCACTCTTTAGCCTCCATGTATTTGTGTTTTTTACTGTTTTTGTCCTGTAATTGATTTCTAATCTCACAGCATTGTGGTCGGAAAAGATGCTTGATACGGTTTCAATTTTCTTAAGTTTTCCAAGGCTTGATTTGTGACCCAAAATGTGATTTATTCTGGAGAACGTTCCGTGTGCACTTGAGAAGAAAGTATATTCTTCCACTTTTGGGTGGAATGTCCTAAAAATATCAATTAAGTTTATCTGGTCTGTTGTGTCATTTAAAGCTTGTGTTCCTTATTTATTTTCTGTATGGATGATCTGTATGTTGGTGTAAGAGGGGTGTTAAAGTCCCCCACTATTATTGTGTTACAGTCGATTTCTCCTTTTATGGCTGTTAGCATTTGCCCTATGTATTGAGGGGCTCCTATGTGGGCTGCATAAATATTTATAATTGTTATGTTTTCTTCTTGGATTGATCCCTTGATCATTATGTAGTGTCCTTCCTTATCTATTATAACAGCCTTTATTTTAAAGTCTATTTTATCTGATATAAGTATTGCTACTACAGCTTTCTTGTGATTTCCATTTGCATGGAATATCTTTTTCCATCCCCTCACTTTCAGTCCGTATATGTCCCTAGCTCTGAAGTGGGTTTCTTGTAGACAGCATATCTAAGCATCTTGTTTTTGTATCCATTCAGCCAGTCTGTGTCTTTAGGTTGGGGTATTTAATCCATTTACATTAAGGTTATTATTGATATGTATGTTCCTATTACCATCTTCTTAATTGATCTGGGTTTGTTTCTGTGGGTATTTTTCTTCTCTTGTGTTTCCCGCTTAGGGAAGTTCCTTTAGCATTTGTTCTAGAGCTGGTTTGGTGGTGCTGAATTCTCTTAGCTTTTGGTTGTCTGTAAAGCTTTTGATTTCTTCATTGAATCTGAATGAGATCTTTGCTGGGTAGAGTAATCTTGGCTGTAGGTTTTTCCCTTTCATCACTTTAAGTATGTCCTGCCACTCCCTTCTGGCTTGCAGAGTTTCTGCTGAAAGATCAGCTGTTAACCTTATGGGGATCCCTTGTATGTTATTTGTTGCTTTTCCCTTGTTTCTTTTAATATTATTTCTTTTTATTTAATTTTTGATAGTTTGGTTAATATGTGTCCTGGTGTGTTTCTCTTTGAGTTTATCCTGTATGGAACTCTCTGTGCTTCCTGGACTTCATTGACTCTTTCCCTTCCCATTTTAGGGAAGTTTTCGACTATAATCCTTTAAATATTTCTCAGATCCTCTGTTTTTTCTTCTTCTTCTGGGACCCCTATAATTCAAATGTTGGTGCCTTTAATGTTGTCCCAGAGGTCTCTGAGACTGTCGTCAATTCTTTTCATTCTTTTTTCTTTATTCTGCTCCCTGGCAGTTATTTCCACCATTTTAGCTTCCAGCTCACTTATCCGTTCTTCTGCCCCAGTTATTCTGCTATTGATTCCTTCTAGAGTATTTTTTCATATCAGTTATTGTGCTGTTCATCACTGTTTGTTTGCTCTTTAGTTCTTCTAGATCCTTGTTAAATGTTTCTTGTATTTCCTCCATTCTGTTTCCAAGATTTTGTATCATCTTTACTATCATTACTCTGAATTCTTTCTCAGGTAGGTTGCCTATTTCATTCATTTATTTGGTCCTGTAGGTTTTTACCTTGCTCCTTTGTCTGTAACATATTTTTTGTCGTTTCTTTTTTTTTTTTTTTTTTTTTGATGGGTGGTGCTGTATTCCTGTCTTACTGGTTGTTTGGCCTGAGGCGTTCAGCAATGGAGTTTGAAGGCAGGTGGATAGAGCTGGGTCTTGGTGCTGAGATGAGGACCTCCAGAAGGCCTCAGTCCGATTAATATTCCCTGGGGTCTGAGGTTCTCTGTTAGTCCAGTGGTTTGGACTCAGAGCTCCCACCACAGTAGCTTGGGCCTGACCTCCAGCCTGGGAACCAAGATCCCACAAGCCGTGTGGCGCAGCAAAAAAAAGAAAAAATAAAAGAGAAAAAAAGGAGCAATACAATAAGAAAGAATAAAAAACAAAATAAAATTAGAAAGATAAAAAATTTATTAGGAAAAATAAAAATATAATTGAAACAACAGCAAGAAGGTAAAAGAAAACCACAACAGAAAAAAGAAAAAAAAATGAAAAGAGGGGAACAAGCCCAAAAGAGCAGAATGATAGCAAAGTATAAAGAATGAAATAAAATTAGAAAAAGAAAAGATTTATTAGAAAAAATAAAAATATAAATGAATCAACAATGAATCAACAAGGTAAAACAAAACCCCAATCTAAAAGAGGAAAAAAGAAAAAAAAAAAAGCCTTGGCTATGGGGGGCAGAGTTTAGGTGGGGGTGAAACTTAGGCAGGGGTGGGGTTTAGGGGTGGGTGGGGCCTAGGCTCAGGACCCATGCAGCCAGAAAAGGCCTTGGTGGCAGGGTCTAGCAGGGTGACGTTCAAGCACGGGGCGGGGCCTCTGCTTAGGACCTGTGCAGACGGGGAGAGGCAGCACCGGAGTGTGGAGTTGCCCAGTTTGGAGGCAAGGTCCTGGGTGAGGGTGTGTGGGTGCCAGTCCTGTCCTGCCTCCACTTCTCCTCCCTCCTCACTCCCCGCAATGTGCCACGTCCTACCCGGTCGCTGGGGGTTCCTCCCGTCCCCTTAGGTGTCCGTGGTCCCCCACCAGTGCCTGGTAGGTGCCCTAGTTGTGCAGAGATGCGAATTCCACATCCTCCTAGTATGCCATCTTGACTCTGCCCCTCCCCCAATCGCCTTTCTATGGTACCATTCCTGCCAACTTTGTAAGCCACCCAGAATGCTGGCAGCCATGGGATTCCTACTGGCATTTACTACCTCTTTTTGTGCAAAGGTCGAGGGAAAAACACTTCTGGCTCCTTCTACTTTGTCTCTGCCTCTCTCTTCACCCTGCAATCACTTTTAGTCATTTGAAAAGTAAAATTAAAGATTACCACGGTGCAAAGCAGCCTTCATGAAGGTTTATACAGGCACAGGATGTTATTCTAATGACCCCATCTCAGACTCCTTCCCAGTGACTTCCAGTTTGAAGCAGGTTGCCAAAGAACATTAAGGTAAAAATTAGCAGAGCACACAGCTGCTCCTCCTAGAGAGGCATTTCCTGCTGTTTCAACACGTAACTTGTTTAGTAACAAACACCAGGACAGAATCCTTAACTCTTCACCAATGTAGACCACTGTCCTAAAGATGACACTGAGAGCAGGGGCAGATGTGAGAAGGCTTACCCACCCCAAGGAAGTTTCAGAGGGAAATTATTACTCGAATGAAGATTTTTAAGCATCATTCATCCTCCACACCCACACACAAAACCCTTGTCATTTGCCAATGAGTCAAGGTGCTGCCTTACAGTTAACACAGAGATTTGAACTTGGGGTCCATGAACCTTCTGAAATTGTCTAAAAAGTTGCAAGTCTGCAATTTTTTAAAAAAGAATCCTGACTATGGCTTTTATCAGACTTTCAAAGGAGTACACGAGTTCTGTGAAAATAAGAATCACTGTGTTAACCCAACATGCATTGCGGTGCGGAAGCTTCGGCAAATCATCTAAATTCGCTGAGTCTCAGTGATAGGCAGTGATGGTGGTCCCATCTCGAGCATCCATGGTCCAAAAGGCCTGCTGAAGAATGCTGGAGAAATGCCTAATTGATTTGGAGTAATCTTCACGGTTTCCTACAGCTCTCAAACATTCTATGAGAGGTGATACTTGGTATTTGATTTTAAAAAACAGAAAAGTATGGTCAGATTAAAGCAGGGGACACACAATGACTTGCATTTTCCTTTCTTAGATATTGTGTCTTGACCAGAAGCACTTACCAGTCCTCTAAAACCTTAAAATGTTCAAAACTAGCACTCTGTCTCTCTCTCTCTCTATTTTGTTTAAACCAAACCATACTGAAAAGTTTAAACAAGCAAGTTAAACCATAAAACAGCTCTGTTGGGATGGTGGGAGGAGTTGGGAATGGAGACAGGGAAAAGGAGCCTCATCTGGTCATTGTCCCAACACACTTCCTTGAGCTGGTCCCAAAGCCAGAGAAACCCCTAGAAATACTCTCTACAGGAAGAAAACCACTTTCTAAGGGCACAGGAAGAGCACCACTAGATTAAAAACACTGCGATCCTCCTCCAATCTACCCGAGAAGAAACGCAGTAGAGTTTCAAAGGCAAATACTGAGGTCCCCTTCATTAGGCTACACTACTGTGCTCTTCACCAGCAATATTTTTGCTTCTGTACCTCCAAAAAAATTCTGAAAAACTAGATAACCTCTTGAACCTTTCTAAGTGGAGAGCTAAAATTTTAGCTCTCCACTTAGAAAGGTTTTTTCATCATAAGTTTTTAAATAAAAGATGGAATTTCCAGTACATTATAAAGATTGGCCTTTTACAGTAAATAAATATAACATCATTTCCTAGAATTTATCCAATGGAATAAAATACCATCGTGATCTGATAACACTTATCACTTAAAAAAACATAAACTAGTTTCTAATAGTAGGGAATTTTATATTATTTATTTTCTCTTCTTTAATACCTATTTCTATTTCACTTCCTCTACAGAATTTAAATCTAATTCATTTTTAAGGTTAAAGTATTTTATTGATCACTATGTCATACTTCTTTACACAAATAAAAATATAATTAAGTTGAAATGTAAAAGATGCAATTTTCTGAAACCATAAATCTCTGCTAAATTTTTCACCTTTTTGATTGAGTTAGCATGACAATTACTTTTAGTACACAATTAAATAAAATAGCATAAACATACTACAAATTTTGATAAGTAATTTAAACTTCCCTATTTAAAATGCTGTTGAAGATGCATCTCTACATGAGAAGAGGGGCTTTTTCCCTATTCATGTAACCTTGTATGAATATTATTTATTGATACAATCAAACAAGTTCAGCATCAATTCTATTCCTAAATTTTGTTTTTTGAGGATTTTAAGCATTAAGGACTTTTATTCATATGACTAAGTAAATGGAAATGGAAGCTTATTATAGCAATGTCTCTCAATTCTTTGAATTCCTTCCAAGTTTCATGTCCCAAATTACATAGTGATGTATTATCAACATTTAGTCAATGGTCTAGAATCTGACAACTTAAGTGGGTCTTCATCAAAGCTGATGAAAAGAGAGAAATGGAAACCACTGGACTTGAAACAGATTTGTTACACTATCATTTGAAGCATTCAAGTTGTCAAGATCTAAACCAATATTTTGGATGGTCTCTGTTTGGCACACCCACTGATGTTTTTTACATACAGAGGCAAGGCCTAATGATAAATAAGAGTCAAGTTATAAAAGGTATGATTTCTTTTATAAAATGGGAGAAGGACACATTTGTAGGCAGGTTGGTTTTAGGAAAGTGCACATGTTGGAGTTGAGAATCTGAACACAGATTTACTTGAATCCTCCTTGTTTGTGTACCCCTTGGGAAGCCAGGCTCATTCTGGTTTAAAGATTTCTGCTGTAGAACCTGGCATGGTACTCTTTGGGTACTGAATAGAAATATGGTACTAATAATAGCTGGTGATATAATACAATCCACAGAGAACTCCATGGGATTAAGTTTCCACTAAGGAATTATCACCATACTTCCTGTGCAAATAAACAGCACCATAAATCATAACATTATGATACTCCCAGTGTTTGATAATAGGTCCTGCAGAGGCCAGTTGATTAGTGTCCTAGTTCATAAGAACACAAAATATGCCTGCTTATTTTAAAGACAATATTCAGAAACTCCTAGATGGAAAAGTGCCAGGCTTCTTATAAAAAGATAACCCCACTATCTGGGAGACTTGCACTGATTTGTGTTGTATCCACCTCACTGTCTGGTCTGGCTGTGGTCAACAGTGTATATGCACTGTGCATGTGCACACACACACTACCACCACCCCCCCTCCCCATACAGCCTACATCATACATCTCTGGAGCCCAGCTGTGGCAATTGAGAATTTCTATATGGGAAGGGTTTGGGGTAGCAATCTGGCTGGAAGAGCAATAAAGCTTCAGTTGCAAAGCAAATGCACAATTTTTATGTTGGTGGTTATATTGGGGTAGCTCTGGATGAGTACAGATGCGGCAGCTAGGCTTGGTCATGTCACATATTCTCTCATTGACAACAACACAGCATGGATTTGAAAGCCTGGAGGTTTACAAAAGTAAAAAAGTAAAGTGGAAAAACCTCTTGTTTCAAAGTCAGGCTCTGCTTCTGTCCTTTTGAATGTTACTTTAGACTCTTCAACCTTCAGTATTTTCATGTGTAACATGAGGGTGTTGGATGAACATTTACAGAACTTATTTGTCTAAAAACACTTTAAAAATGTTAATAGATTTGATGAAATCCCAACAGAAGGGAGCTCATGAGAAATCATACTTGCTATAGATCCAAGGAAAATAAGTTTATTATTCATATATTAATAAAAATTAAACATATATGTATGTATACATGTATACATTAAGCATTGGATAATATTATAGATATATGCTGAAATGATAAAGCAAGAAAAGAAAACATAGATCAATAATACAGGATAGACGACATAGCACAGCACAATTAGTTGATGCTCTGTGCATCAAAGTATAGGTCAGACAACTGTGTGGATCATAGAGTTTCTGTGTGACTTCCTATTAATCTTGGGTATGGCATACCAGTTCTTAAAGGGAGATTACTGCATAATAATAATGACAGTGTTTTTTTACATAAATATTACAAAATATGTCAGAAAAGCAAATACTAGTGGCACAAAGTAGTTACTCAATAAATATTTGTTGAATGAATGAAGAAATGAATTTTGTCCTGAGCCTTGGTGCAGTGTCCAACTGGGGTAGGACTCAAGCAGAGCAGTGAGAAATAAAAAAGGAGCAGAGGGCTTAAGCCACCCCCTAACGGAAACAGGCAGGATTATAACTCAATACCATGATTATTAACTAGAATTTTTTGGCCACACTGATTGCACATGGATACTAAAAGGAAGTTTTCTTTTCTTATTACAGGCCAGCTGCCTAAAAGCCATCTGGAACTGGAGATTTCAGAGAGTGGTCTTCAGAACCACCCAACTCTTTTGCTTCAGTGCCCTGATCTCTGGTAAAATTTATGCTAACCCTTCACATGGCCCTCAGTGATTAGGGTAACTTCTCCAAGTGGGAGAAGTTAAGGATGGTAGCCGGTTGTTGTTAGGTATTAGAAAACAGTTCAAGCCCAGATTCCTGGAGGAAAAATGCACCCGACACCATCCTATTGGTAGAAAAGGCTTCAGGAAGAACGTAAACAGATATACCCAGGACCAACTTATCCATTAGACTCAATAGACACAGGCCCACGTTACCTTTAGGGACCCACAAAAATGCTTTAATTTCTTTAAAAATCATTTCCTTCTAGGCCCAAAAAAATGTTTTAGTGTATAATACTAATATGTTCATCTTTATACCAATGCAGTTATAAAATAGTTTTTAATATTTTATTATCGAGGAAGGGAACTCCAAAGGCAAAATTGCCTAGAGTCCATGCAAGCCAATATGCAGCCCTGGTGACATCAGAATAAAGTCTTCAGGCAAAAAAATGCCACAGAGGTGCCTGTGAGGGAGGGACAGACTGAAACGACCCTCTTGTGGGCAGCAGAGAAGAAGGTTGAATAGGAACGAGACTTTATAAACAGGAAAAAGAGCCATTTCCAGGTTTGATTGCTTACATTGTACACCTCTTCACATGGGAACTGGCCTCTTCTGGCTGGGGTGAGCTCCCACCGGCTAGGATAACAATACCTCGCATCATAGTGCCCTTTATACCTTTAAGGGGCACATTCTTTATTTCATTTGAGTTCACAAACATCTCTTTAAAAGGCCTGTTTTAAGCCCTATGTTAACAAGTGAGTAAGCAGAGATGGAGGAAGTAGAGTAATTTATCAAAGGGAAACGGCCCAGAGCAGTGGGATGAGTGTAAGATTGCAAACCGGGAGATACAATGAGCCTTTGCCACAAACCTGTTGTGTTTCACCCAACAAGTATGGAGAGAATGCCTGTTAAGTGCCAGGCTCTGTGCTTGGTGTTAAGAATCCAGAGGTAAAAAGAGACCACCATCAGGATTCAAAATCTAGCACATGCGACCCATGTCATATAGACAGATGCTGCAATACCTGGAAGTAAGGGAGGTGGAGACAGAGAAGGGTGCAGTGGGAGCTGAATACCAAGCCCACCTGAAGAAGTCAGGAAAGTAGGGGAGGAAAGTTACCACACTAAGCGGTCAGGGCAGCCAGAAGAGCAGGAAGAGCATGTGCAAAGGCATGGAAGTGGGACTTAACGTTTTGCTAAAAAAGTAAATATGGTGGGTGATGAGGCTGGACCAGCAGGTAGGTGCCAGATCATAAAGCATCTTACTTTCCATGTGAAGAGGTAGCACCTGGAGATATGAGGCCGCCATTGAGACATTTTCCATGTCATTTACTTTGGGCTTGGGCAAATTATTTAATGTCTCCTCCATTTATAAAAGGAGAAGATTAGATGACCTCCACGGTCCCTTCCAACTCTTATATCTTATGATTCCAGATCTTGAATACCAAGGATCCTCAGAAGGGGACATTTTCTTATTCCATCTTCCTGTATACTTTCAAGTAAAAGATGGAAACCACTCTTTTTGCTTCAAACAACCGGATTAGACATAAAACGGTCATGTTTTTGGTATCTGTCTTCTAGTCCAACTCATCTGACTACACAGAAGTGTACTTATGCTCACAATCTCCTTCTCATTAGGGGTGCTAACCTGACCCACACTTTCCTTTCCTTAGAGCTAATTAACCAGAAAGAAGTGGCAGCGTGGACCTATCACTACAGCAACAAATCATATTCATGGAATTATTCCCGGGCATTCTGCCAGAAGTACTACACGGATTTAGTAGCTATCCAGAATAAAAATGAGATTGCTTACCTCAATGAGGCCATACCTTACTACAGTTCTTACTACTGGATTGGGATCCGAAAGATCAACAACCAGTGGACCTGGGTGGGAACCAGAAAGACTCTCACCGAGGAGGCTGAGAACTGGGCTGACAACGAGCCCAACAACAAGAAGAACAATCAGGACTGCGTGGAGATCTACATCAAGAGCTTGTCAGCCCCTGGCAAGTGGAATGACGAGCCCTGCGGGAAAAAAAAGCGGGCGCTGTGCTATACAGGTAGGGCCTTCTCTGCACTGAAATCTGACTGTTTATAAAAAAAAAATGCCTTCCCTGCTTCGTTAATATAGCCCCTGAGTCAATAGCATTGAGTCTCAAAGTCAGGGACAGGAAAAGAAAGAGTAAACTGTCAATCAAGCAGCATTATTGAGCACCTTGAAGAATATAAGCTCAGGATTAGAGAAAACTGGCCTTTTGAAGCCAAAAGGAAATTTTAAATATCATCTGGTCCACCCTTCTGGAGAGTGGAGAATCAATGTATTGATTGATTTCATCTAATGTATAATTGATGAAATAGATGCTCAGGAAATTTGTCTCCTAAAATTTATGTCCAGAGCTTGTTTGTACCACTGTGCCCTAGAATAAGAGACTGTGTAAGTTGAGAGGGAACTTGGCCTTGCCTCTAGGAGATACAGATGTAACTAATACCTATTGAACATCAGTACGTTCCAGGCATCACTATTAGTTCATGTGTCGTTAGTCCATTTAGTATTAGTTGCATTTAGTCCTCATGAGAAGCTCATCAATCAGCTCCTTCTGCTGCCCTCATTTTGCTGATGAGGGAAAGGCTCAGAGCTATTCAAGAATCTGCCCAAGATTCCGAGTTCCTTGATGATGGAGCCAGTTTCAAACTCATGTTTACTCCAAAGGTGGTATTTTTAGCCACATATGCGACCACACTCTTTGCTCAACATTCTCAGGAGGCAATTTGAGAACATGACCAAGGATGACAGTGCTTTACAGATTCCCTTCAACAACAACATATCTCCAGGTCCATTGGACTTTGGTAGGGGATGAGGGGTGAGGAAAGGGAAGAGGTAACTGAAGGTGAGATCCTGTGAGTATATTTGATTCTCCACTCTCCAGATTCCAGAGTAAGCAGACCTTGCGTGAAAGCTTGGTCTTCCTGTGGTCATGTGCCTCGTGCCAGAACTGATTCCATCTTTCTGATGTGGCTTCCCATCCAGAGGAGCCCACCTTGCCCTGGGTAGCATACAAACACTGTAGCTAGGGAGAGTATGGACTGCCCTGGGCAAGAGAGTCCTGAATACTCTGAAGCTTCTTCTTCAATAAATCGTCTTACAGATGTCACCCACACTCTGCTATATATGTTCTAAATTTGTTAGATTATAAACACCTCCCCTCAGAAGTCCTCAACAATAATGGAACAGAATACAGAGTATAGAGTATTCCCTGTACTTTCTCCCTCTCCTCATACAGCCTCCTAGCTGAGGGGAAACATACCCATACACGCGTTGTCATGTAGTCAGATCTCGTTTTACAAATAACTTATTCTTATGTTTAATAAATAAAATAATGACCTGTTCTTTAGAGGCCAGGACGGACGTTACGAGAGGGTGAGCTCACCCTATTGCTCTGTCAGTCAGCTTCCTACCCTTCCTGGGCTATGCCTCCCTACAACTGTCCTGCTCAGATTATCTTGGCTGCCACGAGATGTTCCAATATGCCACTGCTTCCCCTCCCCACTCAAACTTCAGCCTCCCTATCTGCAAGATAGTCTTCCTCAACAAAGCTTGCGAGGAAGAAAAGAGATTGAAAATTACTGGCATGAATGATAATGAACAAGGCCACTCCCCTAGCCTGCAACAACGGCAGGCGTCACTAATTGGTACAATTTCACCCGAACACAGTTGGCTTCTACCTCCGCTAATGCAATACTCTAGGCATTGACTGCCATTTTGCCATCCAAGATGTAAAGAATGTAGGGAACCATCAGTTCTCTGTGGGAGATAGATGAGAAATAGATAGGTACACTACACTGCAACAAGAAAACTAAGCTGGAATAATTCCCTAAATGTCAGGATTACTTAGACCTCAGAACAAGGTGTCAAGGAAAAAACAAAAAAAGATTGATTCATTGAGTCACCATTATGTTCTTTCCTGGAGATCCAAGAAATAGATAAGTTATTAACCTGCCTGGAAACCCTGAAATGGAATAGAATACAGAACATTGGCTGTTCTTCCATTCCTAGAGTTCTGAGATCCTGAGGAAGCTACAGTCAGGACAAAATTTTTATGCTCCGAGAGCATAGGGCAGTCAGGTATTACCGTAAGGCACTGGTGGGTCAAGGTGAATAGGGTGGAAGACATGGACCAAACTTCTATTTAGGAGCTCCTGTTGCTTCCTGCATCTTCTCTTTACCTGGAACCCTTCCCAGTGGTTCAGTGCAGCTTCACCAAACTCACTGGCTGCCATGGGAACTTCCTGCTGTAGAACACTGCATGGCTTAGAGAGCTACAGCATCTCAGGGTTAAGAGGGACTATAGAGACCAAATAGCACAACCTGCTATGTGACATATGGATTGCCTCTTATGATTGACCCCAATGTGGACCAATGGTTGGCTGGGCTTAGGAAACACCACCAGAAAAGAGTTCAGCCACAGACCTTGCTCCCAGCTATGACCTCATCAATAAAAACACTCTCAGCGCTTTCATGGTATCAATTCTAATACTAATCGACCACCAAGGGCATAGTGCATACACCCTCAACAAGTCTCTTACAGGAAAGAAACTCTGTCCCTTCTCTGTGCTGTCACCCAAGTGGCATAGACTTAGTGAGGAGGGCCTGGCAGGCCAGTCATCTCTGTACCATCTAAATCTGGCATATGTAGACTTGTGACACAGCTCCCCATAAGGTCATTTGTCCTTGACCATGAGTAGGTCTTAAACATCTCATTCAGCTCCTCTGCTCCTCCGCCATGTGGTGTCGGGCATAGACTTAAAACAGACCAACGGTGGAAGGGCTTTGGCCCTAACATTGGGCAGGTTGGGCTCAAAGAAGTAACTTGCCTGAGGTCACATAATATTAGGAGTGGATTCTGACTATGTATGCAAGACCCCTGCCACCCCCGGGTTCCTAACCTCCATGCTGTGATATTTGTCATAGGAGTTTCCGTAATAATACAACTCTATGAACCCTCTTAGTTAAAAGCCACATGCTATTTTGTACCACACAGAGGAGTTTCACGGTCTACCCATGTATTGGCTCCATTGTCCACACATGGCAACCCCTCTTCGGGCAACACTAAATGCAGCCTGAAATAGAAGCCAGGGAACGCTCCAGCAGGCTCCGACGGTGTCCTTCACAGGGAACAAGCTGGCTCTCCAGGGGATGCTGGGGTTTTTCTGTTGTCTGGCTAGATCAAGCTTACCCAAGTGGGACTAAGTCTGTGACTTGGAATAAGAATCCAGCTTTTCTTCCCACCTCCTGGGAACGCCCATGATTGTGACCCTTCTGTATCCATGCAGCTTCCTGCCAGGATATGTCCTGCAGCAAGCAAGGAGAATGCATTGAGACCATCGGAAACTATACCTGCTCCTGTTACCCTGGATTCTATGGACCAGAATGTGAATATGGTGAGGCCCCTATTTTGTTGATAGCACTGTGGTCATTGGTCTTGTGCTAGAGGCGATGCCAGGAAGAAAATCATGTTGGAGTTGCTCCAGTGAGTAAAGGCTAGTCCCAGGGCCTCTCTCTACCATCTGTCAGTCTGCCTCACTCAGATTGTCAGAGACACACACTCTGGGTTAAAACACTTTATTCTTAGAGAGAGCATTTCCTCCCCAAATCTCAAAAGGTAAAAGGGAAATGAAAAGGCAGTAAAACAAAGAGAACTCTTTCAGGCTAATTTTGCTTGTTGGGAATAAAAACCAGTGAAAGAGTGATTATTTCCCAAGTTGCAACCAATACAAAGCTAAAGATGAACAGGTTGTGTTAGAAGTCCAGGGAGGTTGGTTTAGGTGGGTTATACAAACAGTTCAGCTTGTAGCAAACCTGACATTGTCTTTCCACCTGCAAAGAAAGAAATCAATATTTCGTCCCCACAGTCACAGAGTGTAGCGAATTTGACCTCCCTCAACACGTGCTCATGAACTGCAGTCACCCTCTGGGAAACTTCCCTTTCAACACACAGTGCAGCTTCCACTGCGCTGAAGGGTACACACTGAATGGACCCAGCAAACTGGAATGTTTGGCTTCTGGAGTCTGGACGAATACGCCTCCACAGTGTGTAGGTATGTAGACCCAGTTCTTTCCATCTTCACTCACAACTAGAATTTCAGAGGGGAGAACAAGCTCCCCCCATTTAAAAGACAAGGGAAATAATGAGGATCTACACGAGATGGGAAATTCTGCTTGTGACTCTTACCCGGAAACCAGAGTAACACTAATTTTAATTTTCATGATTTTGTATCTGTGGAGTGAGGTAGTCAGTTTGGTTCTTGATTCTCAGGCAAAAGCAATACAAAAGGGTCCTTCTCCATTTGTTAATTGCAAAGTGAACAGAGTACAATAATGATCTAGGGGTTGGGTATTATTAATTTGATAATTTTTACCTTGCTTCTTTAAAAAGTAAACAACAAAAGGATGCTTGGATCTTTCCAAACAGCTATTGAAAGTACCACTTAACCATCAAAGTTCATCACCTGCCTGACACTTTGGGAAGATGCAGACAGCTGTTGCAGCATCTTAAGGCTTCCAAGGTGCTAGGCATAATCTAAGGTCTCATGCCATTGTTCTGTGGTTGTTTTTAGCTGTCCAGTGCCCACCCCTGAGGTCTCCTGAGCAAGGAAGCATGACCTGTTTCCACTCTGCAAAAGCATTCCAGCACCAGTCCAGCTGCAGCTTCAGTTGCGAAGAGGGATTTGCATTAGTTGGGCCAGAGGTGGTGCAATGCACAGCCTCGGGGGTGTGGACAGCCCCAGCTCCAGTGTGTAAAGGTGAGTTTCAGGCAGTTGGGGATGTATAATGTCCACTGCACCTGGTTCTTGCTGGGAGCACAGATGAAACTGGCTAGCTTATGGAGAAACTGGCCTGAATCACCACAACTTGACTCTCCTTTTACCTACCACTCAGCTAGATTGTGTTCATCTGAGATAGGAAAAGAGTGTCAAGCTCTAGAAAAAAAAAAAAGAGGCTGATTTTACTACTTATTTTAAACAAAATTTAAAAGTCCTCCTTTCCCCCAAACTCACTGCCCTCAAGCAATTTCAGAACGACCTCATTCATAAATTTCACGTAAGAGGGAAAGGGTAGCATCTACATCTGTAAGTAGACACTAGAAGACCTACCAGGACAGGTTTATAGCAGTAAAGGGAATAAAGGACATTAGAAAAAGCTTGAAGGAGTCTTTTATTTTAAAGAGATTTAGGTCCCCCTGAAGCCTGGTACTACATACAAGTCTGGACAAACATCACTAGGGTCTCCTGAACCTTACAGATTCCTAGCGCCACCTGGATTTCCAGAGGTGGTTTCACCATTGCTCTCTAGCTGTGGGCATGGTTTTTCTCCTTCCTCAGTACCTTTCTCTCTGTCCTTGGTTGTTCTCTCCAGCTATGCAGTGTCAGCTCCCGGAAGCCCCTAGCAAAGGAACCCTGGACTGTGTCCATCCCCTCACTGCCTTTGCAATGGCTCCAGCTGCAAATTTGAATGTGAACCTGACCATCGAGTGAGGGACTGGGACACACTCTGCTGCACTGGCCCTGGCTGGGGGACTGTACCCTTGCCAGCCTTCGAGGGTAGGATTTTTCATTAGCAGCCCCCAGTGCACCGGGAAGGAGTCACAGCACAGTGGAAAGATCAAGGGCTCTTAATGTCAGGATGACCTCCTCCAGGCTCTGGCACTGAAACAGGTTGTCCAATGTCCGGGAGGCATGGTTTTTTCCTCCATGAAATGAGCTACGAATTGCAAGGAGCTTCAGTGAGGATGAAGTATATAAAAAGTATACAATTCAATAGCTTGTATAATGTACCTCGCAGACAGCCTTTGTTTCTGCCTCTTTTTTCCCTCCCTGCCTCATTGGTGTATAGAAGCTGTGGGTGAGTGTCCTTCCTATACTTCAGATGGAGTCAGAACAGTGGCTACTAGGACACAGAGAGAGATTGCTCCTCATAGCCCTCAGTGGTAGCCTTTGACAAAGGATCAAAGGAACACTGCATTGAAAAAGAGGTTGTGACACAATTCTAGGCAGTTAGCTAATACCACAAAACTGAATTCTGTGTAATCGCCTCACACCTTCATCTTATAAAGCAAAAATGGGGACTAGGATGGGGGGAAATGAAATGTTGGATTAGGGAATTCCCGGGAGACCTGGATTATTAAACCCAGCTCTACTACTGTCTACATATAAGACCTTAGGGATGTCACTTAAAATTTCTGGACCTCACTTTTCTCATCTGCCAAGTAAGCGAGAAACACTAGAGGGTCTTTGGTTCTTAAATGCCCTGACTCTGTAAAAAACAGAGGTCTAAGGTCGCAGTGTACAGGTAGTCTTTATACTCTGAAAAACTCCAGGAGTATCCTGGAGATGAAATGCTTTGTCAAGGAAGAGCAGGAGGAAGCCAGTCTTTATCAGAACTGAGGTCACTCGGGGCTTAATTGTGCTCAGGAACTGACCTTGGGTTGCACTCACTTGGCAATTGAAGTCTGATTAGGATGACATCCTGTGTTCAAGAGACAAGGCTCTTTCAGGATCATTTTATAGGGCTCGGTATTAGAGTGCCAACAATAAGCTATGTTGTTGCAGCTTTTTCCTTAAAAGTCCAGTCTGTTCTATATCTCCTCCTTCCAGATCCAATTTCACAAATATTGCCAATAAATATTTAAATAGCACCTTCAATGTCCGAAACACTGCCAGGCTCTGGGAATACAACTCTGGAAGAATGACACCAGCCTCAAGGAGACTGCGGTCTAAGGGGCAGAATTACAGTAATGCATGAACAGCTCAACAACAGGGGCTGTGGGAGCACACAGGAAGAGCTTCTAGCCCGAGCTGGGGTGGGCAGGGAAGGCTTCTTAAGGAAAGTGAAGTCTAAGCTGAGACTCGAAGGGCAGGTGAGTGATCCAGGTAAAGAGGGGCATGGCAAGGTGTTCCCGGCAGATACCTCTTTTCGTAAAAGGAGGATTTAGGGTTCTGCACATACTGACAATGTGGGTTGAAAAGATGGAGCATCTCTCAAGGGGCTCTTCTGATAAAGAATTGAGCCCTTCTACTGCCCAGTATCAGACAATCGCTTTTTCCATTTAGCCATTGCCTGTGAACCTCTGGAGAGTCCTGTGCATGGAAGCATGGATTGCTCCCTGTCTTCGAGAGCATTTCAGTACAACACCAACTGTAGCTTTCGTTGTGCTGAGGGTTTCACATTGAGAGGAGATGGCACAGTTCGATGTACTGATTTGGGACAGTGGACGGCGCCAGCCCCAGTCTGCCAAGGTACTGTGATAGCAGAACGTTGCTTCCACGCCTCTCAGCTTATTCAACGCATCAGCATGTGCATTGAGTTCCGTCATTCATTTATTATTCAAACATTCACTAAGACTCTACTATGTTCCAGGCCCTTTGTGTGGGCACTCGGGATGAAGTGGTGAGTAAGGGCAGTCTTAGGCATGTGTTTATTACAGTATCCTGAAACGCAAGGCATGGACTGACATGGATGTCGTGAGTTGGCATGAAGGAAGGAGGGGCTGGGAGGAAAGAATTATGCATGAGGAACAGCATGGAACAGTGGAAGGGTAATGACAAGACATTTAGTCCAGTTCTGTCATTTCCTGGCAACAAGCTTTTGGTCTCTCTGAAACTCAGTGTCACCTGCAAAATAAGAGTACTATTATCTCCCTTACCTGCCTCACTACTGGTTGTGGATTAATGTGTGTAAATGCAAGCTTAAAAATGCTACGAGGGACTTCCCTTGTGGCACAGTGGTTAAGAATCCATCTGCCAATGCAGGGGACACGGGTTCCATTTCTGGTCCGGGAAGATCCCACGTGCCACAGAGTAACTAAGTCTGTGAGCCACAACTACCGAGCCTGCGCTCTAGAGCCCGCAGGCCACAACTACTGAGCCCGCGCACCACAATTACTGAAGCCTGGGCGCCTAGAGCCCATGCTCCACAATGAAGAGTAGCCCCCGCTCGCTGCAACTAGAGAAAGCCTGCGCAGAGCAACGAAGACCCAACGCAGCCAAAAATAAATAAAATAAAATAAATTTATTTTAAAAAACTGCTATGAGCTTTACAAATGTAGGTAAAATAATGATCATAACATTACCTTGTAAATCATATGTCTCTGATCTGATTTTACAAAGTGATCTCTTTTAAATAGTTCATGTTCTTAATATTTCGCTCTTGAAGAACTGAGGCATAGGGAAGTCACGAAGATTATTTTTTTTACAAGAGGTACCCCACAAAGAATTTATGTCCCAGAAGTGAAAATATTGGCATTTCATGTGAGATCCCAAGCAATTTATGTGAACCATGGGTCTAAGTATACCTGATTTTAAAATGAGGCAGTGGTTTGAAAGTAGTGTCTTGAAGAGAGATGTATACGCCCATGTTCATAGCAGCATTATACATAACAGTTAAAATGTGGAAGCAACCCAAGTGTCCATCATAGATGAATGGATAAGAAAAACGTGGTATATACATACATACAATGGAATATTATTCAGCCTTAAAAAGGAAGGAAATTCTGACATATGCTACAACATGGATGAATCTCAAGGACATTATGCTGAGTGTAGTAAGCCAATCACAAAAAGACAAGTACTGAGTGATTCCACATGTAGGAGGTACTTAGAGTAGTCAAAATCACTGAGACAGAAAGTGGAATGGTTGTTGCTGGGGCCTAGAGGAGGAATAGGTAGTTGCTGTTAAATGTTCTGGAGATGGATGGTGGTGATAGTTGCACAAAAATATGAATGTACTTAATCCCACTGGAATGTACACTTAGAAATGGTTAAGTGGTAAAGGATAAGTTTTATGCTGTGTGTATTTTACTACAGTTAAAAAATTGAAAAAAAAAGTGAGGCAGTAGAGGAATAGATCATCATACACCATGATGGTGAGGCTTAGCGAGGGGAATGGGAGGTACTGGGAATGTATTGTCTGAGAGACAAAGACACAGAGAGCCCTTTGACATGCTTAAAAGGAGATGGTCTTAAGGGGTCACTGGAGACATTCTTGTCTCCAGTAAGGTAAATGTCTAATCATCCAGAAGAGAGAACTGACTATTCTCTTAAGCATCTAGATACGTGGTTTCAATAACTCCCCTGGTAGGCCTTCCTAGCGTTTTCCACTCTGACATTCAAGGTCTGCACCTGATGCATAGCTATAATGATTTTAAGACTATTACTACTACTGCTACTACTGCTGCTGCTACTACTACTATTAGTAATAATAATAATAGATAATATTTATTGAGCATTTTAGTCAAACTCCATGAGGTAGTTAAAACTATTGCTCCCCTTTTAAAGATGAGAAAAGACTTAATATATATAGAATACATGTGCTCTCTCCATTTATGGCCATCTGCATTATATGATTGAGATCATAGTGTGTATATAATTTTTATCCTGCTTTTTCACTTGACATTGTACATTGAGACACCTCCCACTCCCATATCTTTCCAAGGTGAAATATATCATATTCCTTTCATGCATCCACGATAGTTAATTTTTGGCCTCTAATTAGTGGCATTTATGTTCATTTTCAATATTTTGCTCTCACAAATAATATCATGATAAAAATTCTCTGAACTGATTTTTGATATGCATCTTGTTACATACTTAGCATAGATTCTTGGGTCCAAAAGTATGATATTTTTTAAGCTATGAATACATATTGCCAAATGCTTAACAATGGCTCAACATCTCCTCATAAAGTCCTTCATTTGGCATTGGGATTATATGACACTTTTCTTGTCCTCCAGGTTAAACATGCCCAATTCAGAAATCCCTCTTGTTGGCACTAGAAAGAGTGAAGGGGTGGAAATCAATGAGTACTTGTTTATTACTTTCCTCACTCCCTTACTTTCTCACTTCCTCACTCCTTAGCGTTGCAGTGCCAGTATCTTCCAGCCTCAAACAAGGCCCAGGTGAACTGCTCCCATCCCTTTGGTGCCTTTAGGTACCAGTCGACCTGCAGCTTCACCTGTGATGAGGGCTTGCTCCTGGTGGGAGCAAGTGTGCTGCAATGCTTGGATACGGGGAACTGGAATGCTTCTTTTCCAGAATGCCAAGGTAAAATGAATTCTTTCCAGTGTCTTGGAAATAAACTGTAGGCTTATTTTAAAAAGCTGTATTTTAAAGGTGGTAACTGTCTAGGGGACAGAAACTTGAAATGGACTGGAAAATGAATAAACACTGTCATCAGGTAACCCAGGGATCCAAAATGCAAATGCCTTCAGGGGCTAGGCAGGTACCACAAGCGACAGGATGTCTGGCAACAGGACGGTGGCAGGGGGGTGGGGTGGTGGCCTGGTGCCAACTCTGTCCTGGGGCCTTTCCCAGGATATGAAGGCTCCTACCATGAACCAGGTGGGCTGTTCTCAGTTGGCTAATGATCGTATCTGGAAAGAAGGCCAGAGGGAAGAACTGGCCTCAGGATGGTTGTTCCAAGACTGATCTGGCACTTTGCTCCTCGGAACCACGGGGTACAATGGTGGAATGGGGCGTAACTCCCGGGTTTAATAGTGGAATGGGAGGGGAAGAATTTATACTTTGCAGATCTTGCAGATCTCGGAGGATGCTGCAAACATCCTCCGAGATCTGTGTAAGACTAGAGAGATCCACTTAGGATAAAGTGAAGACTGATGAAAAGAGGAAGAAACTAATCTGTACATGCAAGGTCAACAGGATTCTCAGAAGAAAAAAAGTATATCTTCAGCATAAGCATATTTATCTGCATTACACTTGATATAAAGTAAAGGCAGTTACTGTATGGAATAGAACCGGTTCTAATCATCTGTGTTTAGGAATTGAAGGACAGAGGTACGCTTTTTATACTCCCCATTCCTTTTTCTACTCAATGTATCCAAATATTTACTTATATTTATGGCAAATACTGCTTTTAAAAAATAAAATTTTTATTTATAAAAGCTACAGAAAAATAAGAAAATAGAGAAACAAAAATATCCTCTTAAATACCTCCCCCAAATACCCAACCCTAAAACAGACACTGGTTATGTTTCTCCATTCTTGTATGAATTCTTCCAATATTTTCCCACTTTTTCCTCCATGTGATTAGTATTTTTATGATGCATATATATACTATTTTAATAATAAAATTAGGTAGGTAAAATACTAGCCAATTCTGCATTGTTTGCCTTTGCTTTTCACTTCATGCCCACTTCCAACATGAGTGAAAGCAGGCAGAAACATGTTTTTAATAAAAAGGAAACCACTTGCTATTCAGGTCACACACAAGCACACACATGCACACACACGTACGCACTACTGTTAAGTTAGGTCAACAGTGAGTGAATGAACGAACGAACGAACGAACAAAGGGGCTGACCAACTCAACAGAACTGCGTGTCCTTTAGCCCCAGGCACAAGAGAGCATGGCAAGCCACAGGGGCTAGGGATGGGCACACCTTCTGAGCTGGGTCTGCAGAGACCAAGGTGAGGCTTGTGACCTTGGCTCTTCAGCTCTCACCCGGGCTACACTGAAGGCTGGATATACTACCAAGTCCACACAGCTTTGGGGAAGAACTTGGAGTCCCTGAGGAGGGGTTACAATGCTTAGCACCCTTCCGAACAACCCTGGGCTGTTCAGGGCACAGATTGCAGTTCATTGCCCCACACTGGCCCGCCTGTGGGTGTTTCACAGCAAGGAGGCTTACACTCACCATGGCTTCCTGTGAACTTCCAGTTCCCTTCCGCTTTTAGTTCTTTGTTTACTCTGACCGAACTTTCTCCTCTTGTTGCCGGGCGAGCATCAAGTGAAATACCCAAATGTGGTCTGCGCAGGAAGGTACCACAAGCCTTGCACTCACAAGCTGTTGTAATGCTCTTGAGAGAGTGTTCTCAATTTCCCTTTCCAAGGTCCCCCTTGCCCCTGTATCCCCACCCGAGCTATCAGAAGGCAAGGCCACAAAAGAACTGCAAATGGACTCATGGTACCAACACCCTCACAATTTGTCCTTACAGTTTATAGGCTTCTTGACTTGTCTGCTCTCCCTTACCCACCACTCCCACACTGAATACAAGAAGACTTTTCAAGTGGCAGAAAATAACTAGGTCTTTCGACAAAGGGATGAGATTGGGGGGTTGGGGGTGAAATGTAGCTCGAAAGGAGAAGCGAGGAAGGGAAGAGAGAGAAAGAGAAATAGAGAATGCTCTCAAAACCTCAAGCAGTTCAAATCAGTGGAAATGGCCCTAGGTTCATCCACACCACCACTGTCTCTGGTCTAAAGCCATACACTACCCAATCAGGCCAAACAGTGAAGAAGAAACACCCTAAACCATGCGTTCTCTTAGCCTTCATTTTTTAATGCCAATATGTTTAATCTGAGTTTTATTTCACTAATTGGCTGAGGGATATCTTGGCAGCCATTAACATTTGCATACAGAGCGTTTTCACTTTTTAGCCTTGTAAAACTCCTGGGAGCTATTTAATGCTATTCTCCACATTTTAAAGGTGAACATATTGAGGTTCAGAGAGGTTAAGTGACTTGCCAAAAGTCACACAGCATGATCTCCAACCAAATCAAGTCCTCTAGCACCACAAACTCCACATGGATAAACTGTGGCAAAGAACCATGAGATCTTATTTACTGTTTTTTTGTAGGTGAACAAGTAGGGTCATCTGGGGTTGGTCACTGTAGGATGAGACTGGTGGGAAGAGCATCTGCAGATGGCCAGTTACATTATGTGCCTACTTTGTGTCATGATTGTTAAAATATTTTTTAATTTAATTTCTGCCTATGACTTAGTTAACTTATTGTTTTATATAACTGAGGATCCCTGCAAGGCAAGGATTGTTTTTTCTCCCATTTCATAGATGAAGCAACTGAGATTCAGAAAGCTTATTGTCCAGAGATACATAGCTAGTAAGTAACAGAGGCAGGCTTTGGACCCAGATTCTTTCCACCACTTGGTTGGGGGAAGGAACTTATGGAAGGGGAAAAAGTATTTTACTCCATTTCCCTATTTCCAATCACTTGTCATTATTTTATGGCAAGGTGATTAGGTCTATCTCTGAAAAAGGTATCAAGGAAACAGCCAGTCCTTCTCCTGTCTAGGGTCAACTAACATGAGCTGCATCACTATCTTTCCCAACAAAGCACCAGCTGCCTTTTAAATCACCTCTAAAGCTCTTTGGGGGTGAGCATTTCAGGATATCAATCCACTGTCAAGTGCTGTTATTTCACATGTACAAGACTTCTACCTGGTGACAAAGCACCATGAAATTCAAACAACCATTTCTAACCCCATGCTGCCCTGGTACATTAAGGGCACACACACACACACACACACACACACACACACACACACACACACACTGATTTAAGTTTCTGTGTTCTAAAACAACCTCCTCTCTCCTCCTCGGCCATGCCCACGGTAGCTGTTACCTGCGCACCTCTCCCAAACCCGCAGAATGGAACAAAGACCTGTGTCCAGCCTCTTGGAGATTCCAGTTATAAGGCCACATGCCAGTTCACCTGTGATGAGGGATTCTCTTTATCTGGACCGGAAAGATTGGACTGTACTCCATCTGGACACTGGACAGATTCCCCACCAACGTGTGACGGTAGGACCATGGGTCTATCCTCTCTTACAGCTTCTCAAGTAACAGTATAGAATGGAGGATCATCAGGAATTCAGGTAAACCTGTTCTTAAGCTAAAGGAAGCTTTCTCCACAAAGCATAACAATCTAGACCAAAAGCTTTTCTCTCTCTCTGAATGTTCTTTTTTTTTTTTTTTATAAATTTATTTATTTATTTGCTGCACTGGGTCTTTATTGCTGCGCACGGGGATTTTTTAGTCATGGCGAACGGGGGCTACTCTTTGTTGTGGTGCGCGGGCTCTAGGCGTGCAGGCTTCAGTAGTTGTGGCTTGCAGATTCAGTAGTTGTGGCTCGCGGGCTCTAGAGCTCAGGCAGTAGTTGTGGCGCACGGGCTTAGTTGCTCTGCGGCATGTGGGATCTTCCTGGACCAGGGCTTGAACCCGTGTCCCCTGCATTGGCAGGCGGATTCTTAACCACTGCACCACCAGGGAAGTCTTCTCTGAATAGTCTTATAATAATAACTTTAAACATTTCATAGTTTTATAACGTGTTTTAGCGTCACTGTGACATTTGATGTTTATTACAATTCTAAAATAATGAGGATAGGCAGTATTGTCTCTATTTTACAGATGAGAAAAGAGAGGCTCAGAGATTATGTAACTTGTCGGAATTCACACTATTAGTAAGTGATGAAGTTCAGCTATGTTACCGGGACTTTTACTTCGTTATAAAGAATTTTTCTACTACACTCTTACTCATTCATTCCACCTTCATTCCACTCATCCACCTTTGCTGAGCACTACTAAGCCCCAGACACTGAGCTTACTCAGGGATGGATGTGATTTCATCCCAACCCCTCAAGGATCTCACAGTTTAGCTATTTGTGTATGTTTCTCCTTGCTCAACTTCTATATGGATTATGAGCTCCTTGAGGGCATTAACTGTGCCGCATTCCCCTTTGTATTTCCTGCAGCAACTAGACAGAAAAAAAAGTAGGTGTGTGACAAGTATCTGTTGAATTGAAGCTTATCATTTACTGGTTAAATTTATTCAAGCTCCAGCCCTATTGACAATGAATTAGTAGATCCTCAAAGGCGAGGGCCAGATCTTATCTGTCTTTGATTCCCCCGAAACATCTGACTGACACCTACCTAGTATGTAGTATGCTCTAAAATAGAAGTCTATGGATTGATTAATTTATAGCTCATGTTTACTTTCAAAAGTTGCCATTGTTCTATTGTTCTGCGTACTATACCAGCAGTAATAGCTAATTTGTATTGCTTGTGTAAATAAGTACCAGCTATTTCATATGCATTTTTGCATTCAGACCACACAACAATCCTTAACATGATTATCACTCTCCCCATTTTAAAGATGAGGAAATGGAAGATAAATAGCTGGCAAAGATCCAATAGATAGGAAGTAAGGAGCTAGGATTCAAACCCAGGTCTAGCCTGATTACAGGGCCAGAGCTTTTACCACTACACTACACTACACTGCCACACAGTGGCAGGTTTCTAAATCCCAGGTCAGTCACTTGTAAATTTACTCTTTTCCACTGCTCTTGTCTAGTTGCCGAAATGAGTGATCAAATGAGAGAATGAGAGTGATCAAATGAGAAAATATGTTGATAGAAATCTATCAGTGAAAAGAGCTAAACACTTATTCCTTCTCGTGGAATGAGCACTAGATTAATATCCAAAGACCTGTATTGCTCTTCCGTGGAGTCATGGACCATGTACATCATGTCACACCCTTGATTTTCTCGGTTCCAAAAGGAGAGGAGTGGACAAGATCAACTCTGAGGTCTCTGTATGCTAACACATATAAATGGAATCTAAAGAAAAATGGTTCTAATGAACCTAGGGGCAGGACAGGAATAAAGCCGCAGACATAGAGAATGGACTTGTGGATATGGCGGTGGGGAGGGGAAGCTGTGATGAGGTGAGAGAGTGGCATGGACTTATATACACTACCAAATGTAAAATAGATAGCTAGTGGGAAGCAGCCGCATAGCACAGGGAGATCAGCTCGGTGCTTTGTGTCCACCTAGAGGGGTGGGATAGGGAGGGTGGGAGGGAGAAGCAAGAGGGAGAGGATATGGGGATATATGTACACATACAGCTTATTCACTTTGTTATACAGCAGAAACTAACACAACATTTTAAAGCAATTATACTCCAATAACGACGTAAAAAAAAAAAAAACACGGCTTCCCTGGTGGCGCAGTGGTTGGGAATCTGCCTGCCAATGCAGGGGACACGGGTTCGAGCCCTGGTCTGGGAAGATCCCACATGCCGCGGAGCACCTAGGCCCGTGAGCCACAACTACTGAGCCTGCGCGTCTGGAGCCTGTGCTCTGCAACAAGAGAGGCCGCGATAGTGAGAGGCCCGCGCACCGCGATGAAGAGTGGCCCCCGCTTGCCACAACTAGAGAAAGCCCTCGCACGGAAACGAAGACCCAACACAGCCATAAATAAATAAATAAAAATTAAAAAAAAAAAAAAAAAGAAATAGGCACATTCTTTAAAAAAAAAAAAAAAAAAAAAAAAAACAACTCTGAGGTCTCTTCCCTGGACACAAATTCTGTAGACTAAAGGACATCAAATGTTATCACCTGCTGTTAAAAAGATATACTACAAGCCACCGGAGGAATCTATAACATTTATGGCTGATATCATCAGGGCTTCATCACTTATTTCTCAATCACTCGTTTGTTTATTCCGTGGGCATTTATCATGAGCTCTGTTTTTCCACATCCTGTTTTAAAGCTAAAGAATAAAAAAACCCTAAGAAATATCTCACTAAAGTTTAAATCATATATGCAATCAACATGGTTGTTAAATCTGTAATCTCTGAAGCCCCCATTTCCCCTCACTCCTTTCCACCTCCTGTTCTCCACATGAGGCGGCATTTGCCCACCACCCTTCAGGCCTAGCTGCCCAGTGTCTAGAGCCAAACTCGACCAGGGGCAGCAGCTTTAGTCAACTATGGGCTTTGGAATTGTCAACCCTGTGTGCACCTGATCATCAGCTCTGGCTTTTATACCTGTGTTTCTACCTCATTCTCTAAATTTATTCTCTAGATTTAGGCAGATGGTTCCTCTTCTTTTCCCATATGCCCGAGTCCATGAATTTTTAACCCTTCAGCACTGAACCTTGATTTTTCACATGGTGTTTTTCAGAGTCCTGGGCTATATCAAAGGGGCTTGAGGGCCACCAAGTAAGGAGGGGTGGTGTGGCAGGTGCAAAGCTGAGTCTCCTGCTTCACAGCACAATGTGAGGTTCCATTTTTTGAGTAGGTCCACAGATATTTCCCTTTTAGTTAGAACGCCAGTTTCCTGGTCTCTCTAGGACTTGAGCTCTGCCTGTATTTCCCAGTCTCCTCCCAGCCTTTGCCCCCCCCAGGACCTGAATTCCTTTCCCTGAACCTAAGCAGTGCTGAATTGCTTATATCCGGGTTCTGTGTCCCCCACGTCACCACCTGTTGAGCCACTATCCTGACACAGATTACTTTTTTCCCAATCACTTTGTCATTGACCCTCTGGAGACCATGTTTGGCTGCTGGACCCAAGTCCTAATGACCAACCTCACCTTGATGGGGAGGGATGGGTCCTGGTTCCAAATCCCAATCATAGCTCTGTCCTTCTGCCACATCGTTGCTCATCCAAGTTCTAAAATATAGCAAACTGGTGCCCTCTAAGCTCTGGCCTGGCTCGCTCACATCTCTGTTTTATTTCTCCACTCCCCCAACATTTCTCTGACTCCATGAAGATTCCTAGCCTTTATTTTTAAAATTTGAGTTTAGAACAGCCAACTCAATTAAATTTATTATTTATAATATATCTTTTTTCCAAAAAATTCTTGACAAAACTGTATCCAACTCAAGTAAAAAGAGATAATACAAAGCAACAGAGAATTAACTAAATATGTCATAAGATAATAATAGAGTACCAGTGATCCCAATAATTCATGAATTCACAGGCAATCGTGTACAGCTACTTCATGGATTACAGAAAAACATCAGTGAAGACCTTGCCAGTAGGCAGCACTGCCTTTAAGTCCACAAATATAGAGCATTAAGTATGGTGATAAAAGCAACCCTTATCCATTTTCTATTCTTCTTGTAATGACTCAGATTTTGGTAAAGTTTTAGAGTAGGCTCAAGAATATGACTACTTTTTAAAGTTATCCACAGAGGTCATTCCTTAGTAAAATCTCTTCCTCTACATCTGCACTAGGCCCCTTCACTCCAACAACTTCCTTGACAACTCCACAAATTTAATTCAGCCCATGTTTGCTGAGTGCCCACCACTTGTCAGTTCTGGGTTAGGCTTCCATGAACCTCACCAAGGCTGCCCCTCAGACAGGAAAACATGCTTCCTTACAAAAGTTAGTCCTTAGATTCAACAAGGTTCATGTTTACAGAAGAAGGATTAGAGACTTTCCTAGCTACAAAAGGCTATATCTATAACCTTGTCAGAAAAAGACTGACAAGACTGAGACCAAAGCAATATCCTCCAAGTAGATTTAATGCTGTAGTAATTCTCTTTGTATACTAGGGGTCACTTAAATCAATTTTTTAAAATAGTAACTCCTCTTGTTTCTTTTCACACCATGTAAAAATACTTGTTAGAATGTGTCCAAATTAAATTGTGCTAACTTATTCGTTCATTTGACAAATATCTTTGGACCCCCTACTTTGTGGAGGCACTGTTGCCTGGGATACAGTGTTGAAAAGAGCTGACAAGGTCCCTGCTCTCATGCAATTGACATTATGTATTTTCTTGGGCTTAAATATGAAATTCTTGGAGATTTTGAAAAAGTTATTTTAGTAAAAATGTTCATAAATGATTTAATGTCTATGACTTACACCAATAGATATGTTTAATAAATGTCTGATAAATGGAATTGATCTGCCAGGCATGGATTTATTAATTACTCAAAAATTTGAGAGTTCTAAACTGAAATTCAGTATGTTACTTTGGCTATTTGAACGGATTCACACGATAAAGATCCACAATCCTTCAGTGAACAGCCTGCCACCAAAAAGCACGTGGGCCAATATGTAAAAGCCAATACATCACTTTTCCATGAGGCATTACATAGGACTTCAAGAGATTTTTTTTTAAAAAGCAAAATAGCTAAGCAAAATGAGCCTTATCTGACCAAGGCATTGCTTTCAGATAGCCTTGGATTTAAAGAAAGAACAGTCACTCAGTTTTTCAATAATCCAATATTTGTTGATAAATAACAGTCTTATGTCAGAGACCTTCGTGGGGAGAAAGACATGATCCTAAGAGAAATAGGTAACTGCAATAATTTATCAAAACAGTTTTTGAGGGAAATAGTAAATTAAAAATTCATTTGCTCATCCACTTGGCATATAGTTGTTGAGATCCTGCAGTGTGAATTGTGGGAGACACAAAGATTTATGGTTCTTGGGTTTTAGGAGCTTTCCATCCAGGAGGAGAGGGAAGAGATGACATATGACATGACAGCATATGAGTTCAAAGAAAAAACTGATGCGTTCAGAGGGGAAGACTTCAGGTTGCAGTGATCAGCAGAGGCTTTGGAGAGGCTGTGTTCATTTGGATCCTAGAGGATGCGTGGGATTTTATTCAGTAAAAATTGAAAGAAATTTAGGGCAGTGCGAGCCAAGAACCAGAGGCAGGAACACATGAGGTCAGTTCAGGGACTTCCCAGGAACTAATCTAGCTTCACCAGGAGGTTTTGAGCTTTCCTGTGCTATGAAACTGTGGTTAAAAAAAAAAAAAAAAAAAAAAAAGCCTGGGGCTCCAAACAGAAAAAATAGTAGTTTAGGACCCAAGATGATCATTGCAGGTTTAGACGTGTTGAATTTGGGGGACAGCAGGATATCTAACCGGAAGTAGTCTCAGGCAGGAGGAAGGACAGAAGTGAAAACCTGGACTGCATTTATACAGATAGGACAGTGAGAGTTGCGGGGAGGCTATGAGGTCTCTAAAGCAGCAGGTGTAGAGAGAAGAGGATGAAATTGTGAATTCTTGAGTATGACTGCCTAAATCCTTGACTTCTTTGTTTTTGTGACTTCTCCCTATACTCCTCTCTGCAAGCCCACCATCCCTCCCCCTGCCCTTTGTACTTCATGACCTGCTGTGTTCATTGCGAAATGCCTGCTACCTAGCAAAACACCTGACACAGTGGGAGCTCAATAAGTAGTTAATATTTGTTGAAAATGTGAATGAATAAATTTGGTGCAAAACCGGGCTGCCAAATCAATTTGGAGATTGTGACATTCTTGATTTGATTCTCCAGCCATCAAGTGTCCAGAACTATCTGCCCCAGAGCAGGGAAGCCTGGATTGTCCTGACACTCATGGAGAATTCACTGCTGGCTCCACCTGCCATTTCTCCTGTAACGAGGGCTTTAAGCTGGAGGGGTCCAACCATGTTGAATGCACAGCTTCTGGAAGATGGACGGCACCCCGACCGACCTGTGCCGGTAAAACAGGATACACTTGCCCGGACAGCTCTTCTTCTGGAAATTTCCTCAACAAAAATAACAAACACTTATATACACTCTTAGTATATGACGGGTACACATGATATCATTATTATTGTGAAAGCTCCACTTCTTGTCATGAAGTGGGTTATCTACTGGGGTCTAGGAAACACAGCCTGGATTAAAAAATGTATAAGGAGTGACAGGACTTTTTCACATTTGTGAATAAAAGATAACACCGATTCTTAAGCACAAATTTTCTTTCGTAATTGTGGCCTCTTTGTCTCAAAGAGCTTTGCTGAGTCGATTGAATGGTTTCCATTGCTTCATCGCCAGGAGAGAGCACTAGGGGTGGAGTCACCGGTCCAGTGTTTCAAATCAAGGAACTGAAGTGGAGAGGGGCCAACTGCCATCTTTCTGCCACGTGGCAAGTTAGTGACAGCCAGTGGCAATATCTACGCCTCACATTTCATGCTGACCTTTGGCCAGAGGACAATACCACCTCCCAATAAAGCAGCACTGAGCAAGCAATTGGCCTATACATATTTCTCTTTCTACTGAGTTCTTATATTTCTGCACCAATTATTCTGGTTTTGTTTTGTTTTGTTTTGTTTTTAGTATCAGTAACATTGATGCCCCCCCCCCCCCCTCAATTTCTTCTTCTGGCCAGGAGAATCATCTCTCCAAGGACAATTTTAGATCATTTTTCTCATCCGGTTTTCCGTACCTGATTTTAATAGTTTTCCTTAACTTCCTTAAGGAGCTATTGCTAGAACCTCCCTGATGATGAAAGGAGTGGAAGGCAGTTACTCCATGTCAGTCTTAACTCTGTTGTGCTCTTTCTAACTGGGAGCTCTCTAAATTGAAACATTTTCTCACAACAGACATAGTATCAGCTCCTACTGTAGAGGTGCAATGCCCATCCCTTGTCACTCCAAAGCAAGGAACAATGTCCTGTCAGCATCATGTGGGAACCTTTGGTTTGAATACCACTTGTCACTTTGGATGCAAAGCTGGATTCACACTCATGGGAGACAGTGCTCTCCGATGCACACCTTCTGGACAATGGACAGCAGTAGCTCCAGCATGCAGAGGTAATGTGAAAAGGAACAGGCAGTTCTGATGCTATCTTCCAGCAAGCTAGTCACTGGACATGCCTGTCAAAATCCCATCCAACCCCAATGACCACTTCAAGTGTCAGCTCCTCCATGAAATCCACACCAATCCCAATTAGAAGCAATGTGCAACAGGCATACCAACTTTTCCCCTTCCTTATGTCACAAGGTAATGCCCTGGTACTCAAAGACCTAAAGGAGGACACATATGTAAATGTCCAAAATGTGTTAGAACAATACACACGCTAAACACGAAGCCAGCTATATGAATTGTGAAATATAAGTTACAATTCTGTTAATGATGTGGCAGTGTAAATATTCCGTATTTTCATAATTGGAAGCTAAATAAAAAGATAAATCATGACTGATACCTCTTGAAGACCTATCGCCCTATGCACGAAGCACTGTGTCTCTTTCATCACTGTACTCCCTAGGAAGCACAGCACAGTGCTTTGCAAATGTCACTGTTGCTTAATAACATTTGTCTGAGTTAAATTCAGTTTCCTGAGTTGAGTTGAATTTGAGTTATATTTAGTTTTCTATCCACAAATTTAGGAGAATAGCCTGAAATTCCCTGACAAATAGTTTAATGAGTATGGCAGACTCTACCTCTTTCAAACTTCCAGAGGCCAGCTATGCTGAACACTTGTTATTTTAAGAAATATGTGCTGACATGCCAGTTTATTGCCAATGGTAGTAATAATGACATTTAGGACAACAGTATTTTTGAGAAGCAAAATTTTGTAGATAGTATTTTGGTAGGTAAGATTGATCAATCCACTGGCAGGTATTTATTGAATTGCCACTATGTGCCCATCCTAGTTCTTTGGCTATCATTCTTTGAGTGGATATCTTGGTACATGTGATGTTGGAAGGGCTAGTGGGAATGTCAAAAGTAGCTCATTTCCTTTCTGATCTTTTGTATTCTACCTCATCTAATGGCAACGCTAGGCAGGTTTCAAATGAATCCATAATCTCTTTTATGTTCATTCTATATATTTGTTTTTCCTGCATTCTTTTTTTCTGCAGCTGTCAAATGCTCCAAGCTACACGTTACTGAGCCAATAGTGATGAACTGCTCCAACCCTCGGGGAAATTTCAGCTATGGATCAACCTGCAGCTTCCATTGCCCAGAGGGTCGTTTACTTAGTGGCTCAGCGAGAACAGTGTGCCAAGAGAATGGCCAGTGGTCAGCTATCATGCCAGCGTGCCAAGGTTTATTTCTCATATGGGTTAGGAAGTCGCTTTGATACGGAAAATAATGAAATCAGTGTTTCTCCTCTGAGTATTTCTGACACGGGTTGCTTTCCATCACTGGGTTTCCCCTGCATTTAATAATTGTTTCACAATGAATCAGATAGCATCTCTGTACCTCATGCAAAGCAGTGGGAATCAAATTCAGTGACTCTGTGTAAACAATCACCACTCCTTTTTCAAAGCTCCAATTTGTGAAATGAATACTCTCATTTCTTTATAATCTGTGTGTAGTACATCTCGAGGTTTCAAAATGTTTTAAACTGAAGGTTATTTAATGCAGAATCCTAATTTATTATCTCAGAAGATCTTTATTTAACATATACCTCCAAAAATACAATATATCTTCCTTAATTAAGCTCCATCTGTTTGTAAGGTTTATTTCATCCCCCTCCCTTTTTTTCATTTCTTTTCTCTAGCAGCTTGTTGTAACTACTTTTCATCACATAAAAATCTTCAATTGCCCCCCCCCAATTACCCACAGTTTATTTTGTTTATCCAAACTTCCATTTATTGTGTCTACCATTTAATCATCTAATTCCTTTTATTGAGTCCTTACCCTGACTCCTTTGGAAATTATGTTTGATATCTAAGCATTAGGAAGAAAATCAGGCCCTGCGTGCATCCCATTCTGTTGCAGTGGTTTATGACTTCCAGATCTTTTTGTGCCGGGTTGTTAGCAGTGCCAGGACCTTTGATGACTTACTTGATCTCACATCTTAGAGTTCTTGGGGACCTCCTGGGGGAATGATGGTCTTCTGCACAATACACTTCTTATGTCTTGCACGTGTGCATGTGTTTATTTTGCAGTGGGGCCATTGACTGTCCAGGAAGCCTTGACTTATTTTGGTGGAGCAGTGGCTTCTACAACAGGTTTAGTGACGGGTGGGATACTCCTGGCTCTGCTAAGAAAGCGTTGCAGACAAAAAGGTAAATAGGAAAGAATATTCTCCTTATTTTCTTCTTTCATGCGATTTGGGGCAGGGCAGTGAAACGACAACTTCAGTAGTTCATGTCTGAAAACATTTGCATTAAAAGAAAACAAGGGGCTTCCCTGGTGGCGCAGTGGTTAAGAATCCGCCTGCCAGCGCAGGGGACACGGGTTCGAGTCCTGGTCCGGGAAGATCCCACATGCCGCAGAGCAACTAAGCCCATGCGCCACAACTACTGAGCATGTGCTCTAGAGCCCGCACGCCACAACTACTGAGGCCATGTGCCACAACTACTGAAGCCCGCATGCCTAGAGCCTGTGCTCCGCAACAAGAGAAGCCAATAATAAGCCAATCCTCTTCTAATAAGCTAATCGGTCTCTTCATCTTTCCTCATGGAAAGTAACTGGGGGTATCAGAGGGGTCAGGGATGCTCAAATCCAGGAACAGAAAGTGGCTATGTTAAAAGTACCTGCCAGCATTCTCATGGAATTGAGATTTCCACACCTATTTTTTTTTTAACATCTTTATTGGAGTATAACTGCCTTACAATGGTGTGTTAGTTTCTGCTTTATAACAAAGTGAATCAGTTATACATATACATATGTCCCCATATCTCTTCCCTCTTGCATCTCCCTCCCTCCCACCCTACCTTTTTTTTTTTTTTTTCCTACCTATTTTCAACTGCTCAGAGGAAGAACCCCTTGTTTCCTATTCTCATGCTCTCTCCCTTCACAAAGCCACCAGCGCATTAGGCTGGTTTTCTAATGTTCCCTCATATACTCTTCTGTGAGTGAGTAAATAGGACAATAGACAAACAATAACACTCCTTACAGACCAAAAAGCTACAACCAGTCCCTCCATGCAACATTTGTGCTTGGCTAACCAAATCCAGAAGGCAGAGGTGAGAGCTCCTAAGACCTGAATCCTAATCTCCATTACCATGTAGGAATCACCCTATTCCTGCATTTTCCCCAAGTTCTTTCTTTAGTTTTGAGACATTTCCAGGGAACCCTCTGAACCGTGGAGAGGGACCAGCAGCCACCCATCCTCCAATACCTTTATAATAAATAAATTCATTTGTGGAGATGGGGAATTTTCCCTTGACCTGTCCCAATTTGATTTTAAACTTTCTAGGATTCTATGGTCAAATACTAGGAAAATGCTGCATACTGTGTCCCTCCCCTGCAAATTCAAAGTGCACATTCATTATTACACTGAAGGCTCAATCATGCCCTGTAATAAATATACTTGTTCATCTTCATGTCACTTAATATTTTCTAAATGTATTTAGGCATGAGATGCTTTTCCTTTTTTATCTACCCATGGGATGATTGACAGACCTGCTGCCATGTTTAAAGTTTCCACTATCAGAGTCCATTGTTTGGATTAAGACAGGACGCCCCCAATCACATAGGTGATCAGGGGAGAAAAACATCCACTGTTATGTTGGTTTGGATTTGTTTCCTCGCTTAGCTTGCCCAAATAACGACTGAGGGAGTGTGACAAAGGATGCAAAGATAGAGGGCCTCCAGTGCCAAAGAAATGAGTTTCGAGAACCAATGGTCTCAACAACAACCAAGGGTAGCGAAGAAGATGAAGGCAGGGACCAGAGGTAGGAGGAGAGGTTGTTACTGAAAGGGAAGAGGAGAAAGATGAGCGGATTCTGGAGTTACATATCGTTGAATGTTTAATTTAACCTAAAACAGGTCCCACCTCTTAGGGAGGGATGTTCCCTACACGTCTCTTATAATGAGCCCATCTGGAAATCAGTCTGCTGACTCTCCCCTATCACTCATGACCTTTCTCCCTCATCTCATTTTTTACTCTTAAACCAATCTTCTGTGTCTTCTTGCTTATTTCAGATGAAGGAAAAAGCCCCTTGAACCCTCAAAGGTAAGATGGAAATGTTTTATGATGAAGTTTTTCTAGTTTGACTTTTTAATTCACTGTAGTATGTCAGAATGATTATACAGATGACCCCTTTTTGAAACAAATCTTTGGCAATGTCCCCTTGACTAATTCTGAAGTAAAATATACAGATAATATGTCCTAGCAATACATAATGTTTTTAAAAATCAATAGGTGCCCTAATGATAATATAAAGGAACAACACAAGGGAAAGTGACTTGGAAATAAAATGCTAGCGCTGAGGCACTACACTAGCAGATGCTATGGGGTCATCAGATGCTTGTACCATCATTCAAATAGAATCACTATGAAGGCAACAGCATAAAGGTCAACTGAGAGGAATATTCTGTTAGTGATTCAAACAGTACCAGAACCGTTGCCAACACCAACCTGATTTTTTTAAATGATGAACAACTCTGGTAAAGAGTTGGAAAACCTGTTATTATCTTCCCTTAATTCACATGGCAATTACATTTTAAAAGATGCACAAAAAAATTAATATTTATATGTAAAGCAGTTAAGTTGCAGGATCAGAGATTTTTCACCTCCATGAACGTTGAGTAGCTATTCTAAAGTTATGTGGAGTGTGTAAGACAATTCTTTTGCGCCCCAGGCATATTAGGACATCCAGCACCCATGGCCCCTGCTTAAAGGTCAATAGTAAGTCTCGATCATTATGAAAATCAAAAAATGCCTATATTGGGACTTCCCTGGTGGCGCATTGGTTAAGAATCTGCCTGCCAATGCAGGGGACACGGGTTCGAGCCCTGGCCCGGGAAGATCCCACATGCTGCGGAGCAGCTAAGCCCCTGCGCCACAACTGCTGAGCAACCCCCGCTCGCCACAACTAGAGAAAGCCCGCACACAACAACGAAGACCCAGTGCAGCCAAAAATAAAAATAAATTTATATACTAAAAAAATGCCTATAGGGAGCAGTACTACCATTCTTTGAAAACTATTGCCACATGATCAAGTATCAAGGCTGGAGTTTTATAATTCACCAAGAAGAGGCTGCAGCAGGGGCACAGCAAGTATTCAGTACCTAAAGCATCAACAATAACATGGGTATAAAGTGCAATGCAAATTACCCAGAGCTGTTAACTGGGATCTTGAAAATCTCTTTGGTTTTATTCTTCTTTCCCACTAAAAGCAGAGAACTCCAGGGGTGGGATGGTAATCCATGGTCTCTGGAGGAACTATGTGCAGGACTGGGGTCAAGGACAAAGCATAATATGGCAGGTCATCTTTGTGTTTCTCTTCTTTAGCCACCTAGGAACATATGGAGTTTTTACAAATGCTGCATTTGACCCAAGCCCTTAAGGTAAGTTATCTATGAAAGTATTTTTGAAGGAAATAGGACAGTAAGCGAAAAAGGAGGAATATAAAGCTTGGCTTTTCTTTATATAATCATGAGTCACATTTTAACCATGTATTAAATGTTCAAACCATGCAGGAAATTGTGTTGGCAGTAGGGGACAGGTATAGCAGTAGAGTGACAATAGAAAGTGAGTTCATAGGAAGATTTCCATTTCCTCCAGGATAGAAATGTTCTAATTAGACATAACTTATGTCAGGATGTATGACATTCAATTACTGGCTTCTAGGTGGTACTGATACTGCAGTTTTGCTTGATCACCAGAAGTCACGAGTGCTAGAAAAATTTTACAGACTTTGTGGAGCCAATTCCCTATGCGACCTGCTAGGAAAACAAAAGTAATATGATAACTTCTCTCTCCCAAAAAGCTCAGTGAATGGTTGAGTTTCCTAAGAGAAGTAGCCTAGATGGCAGAATATCTGGAATCTAGAAAAAGATTATACTAACCCTTAGGGGGTACATATGATGAGAGCTTTCTTTTATCTTTTTCGGGAAAATATAATTATTTTAATTTTTTGTCTCATTTTCAGAGACCTGTCCTTCTCTTGGTCACCTCACTCAACCTCCACAGGATCCTATTTTGGAACATCAGCCTTCCCGACAGACTTGACTATAACTGTAGCTTATTTGCCTCAGTTTTCTGTAAATACTTGTGAATAAAGGGCGTGGAATTTCCTTTAGATTAGCTCTGGACCGGAGCAGAAGAACTGTACCACAAGCCCCAACTCTCCACCCACCACCCCTTCCTGCTCCATTTCCTCTTCCTCCAACACAAGCCTCAGAAGCTGGGACTGAATGTTTCTGCCGTGGTCTGTGGGCTCTGCCCCAGCTGTCACTTGAGATACTAGTTAACTAGGGCCTGGAGCATCTGACTCCCCAGAAGACCAGACTGCAGAAAAATAAGAATGCCTCTTTATTTTAGGATTGGAGGAAATCATCCTCTACTTTGCTGGAAGGCGGGAGGCATCTCTGACTTGAAGGAATTTCTGTAGGATTTCCTGGGTGTTCACTGCTTGCTGTTTGTGAAGGCTTTTAGACCTCTGCTGCAAGGCTTCAAGAGAAGCCTCTGGATGGCACCAGAGGCTGCAGAAGACTAAGAATCAAGACAGGAAGGTACATGTCACTGTAGACCTTCCCTCCACCGGTCATTCTCCCCCAGAGGACCCAAAGACCAATACTCGAACGTCTAATTAAAAGGATTCCCCCAAATGCCGCGTTCTATTATTTGACGTTTTGTTGAATAAGATCTGTGTCCATCACTTTGCATACATGAATGTAATGCACAATCACAGTAGTCCCAATTACAAGCTCAACCCTTCAGTGAGCAAATATGTATCTTACCACCACCATAAACACACAAGAAAATCAGAGAAGCAGAAAAATGTCTTCATCACCTGAGTGTGTTTTACACGTTCTTTAATTCACGTGCTTAATAAATAGGTTATTGAAAGTTACACAGTAGTTGTCTGAAACTGATACAAAAAACATAGAGCCAAACAATACAGTTGTCCTCTCTGTTGAAATGTGAGGCAATGAACATGTCACACAGACTAGGTAAACATGCAAATAAAAATGCAAATAAAACACGCAAATAAAAATGGTGAAAGTCTAACTAAAGGTTACAAGATTTTGCAAGAATTTTGGTAGTAACCTTGGGATTTAGGGACACATTGCTTTTAAAAAGTTTCACTCATATACTGTACATAGCGTCTCTGACTGCTTACTTTATGCCGATCACTAGGCTCCGTGTTATAGGACGATGATTATCACCCTGTCTCCTGAGTCAGAATCTACCTTTTGTAAAATCGTCCCAGGGAATTCTGATGGTTTATCAGCTTTGCGAACCACTGGTATTATAGATACAGAAGGATAAGGCACTCACTGTTCCTGTTCTTGAATAGCTTATAATCTAGTTGGGGACACGATAGACACCAATACAAAGTGATAGAGAGTAATCAACATCAGTATGTTATTTGAAGAGTGTGGTAGGAATTCATAAAATGGAAAAGTTAATTTGGCCCAGAATCAAGGAGATAGAACTCTGATTGGACTTCAGAGAGTGGACAGTCTGAGTTGATCAAATAATATCAGCCAAGAAGCAAAGACGGAGACGATATGTTGAGGAGACTAAAGCCATCATAGAGATCTCATGTGAGGTGCTAGATTACAATATATTGAATCTGTTGAGACAAATCATAGAAGCTTGGAGGCATGCAGATTCAGGGGACCCGGGATAAGTCCTAATGATGCTTCAGACAAGATAATTCTCAGATTCTCTATAAATAGCAAAATCATATCTTAAGGCCATGTGATCCTCTGAGATACATAAAGGGCCCTGGAGGCAGGAAAAATATAATCATAGTAATCAACACGTGCTGTGTGCTTTCCAACTGCTAGGAATTATATACTTCACAGCGTTCTTTTATCCTCCCAACCACCCTATTGGAAAAAACTATTATTATCATCCCTGTTTTGCAGGTGTCAAAATTGAGATCCAGAGAGGTTGTGTCACTTATCCAAGAGAACACCGTTAGTAAGTGGGATTGAAATCTGGTCTGATTCCCTCAGTGAAGCTCTTTAAGCCCTCTCCTCTGTCACTGCCTTAGGTGGCCACAGGCCCTTATCAAGACAGAACTGTGCAACAGAGAGAGACAAATATCATATGATATCTCTTAGAGGTGGAATCTAAAAAAATGATACAAATGAACTTACTTACAAAACAGAAATAGACCCACAGACATAGAAAACAAACTTATGGTTACCAAACGGGAAGGGGGGAGCAATAAATTAGGAGTTTGGGATTAAAATATACACACTACTGTATATAAAATAGGTAAACAACAAGGACCTACTGTATAGCACAGGGAACTCTACTCAATATTTTATAATAACCTATAGTGGAAAATAATCTAAAAATTATATATATATATATATATGAATCACTTTGCTGTATAACTGAAACTAACACAACATTTAATCAACTATATTTCAATATATATATATATATATATTTTTTTTAAAAGACAGAACTCTAACACACCATTGTAAAGCAATTATACTCCAATAAATATGTTAAAAAAATAAAATAAAATAAATAAAAGACAGAACTGTGCATGGGTAGATGTCAGTAAAGTGGGCCAGGCCAGCAGGCCCCATTCACGTGATCATCCCCTTGCTTCCTCACCACCTGAAGATGCAATATTTCTGTGCCCAGTAACAGGGCATAAGGCCCTCTTCCTCAGATCAGAAGGAGAGCAGTGTGGTGAAGGGATTTGGGTCCCACTGCCCTGGGACTTGCAGAGCGCCTGGTAAGTGTGCACGCTGCCGCAGGCGGTGTTTACGGTGGCGGGGGCTGGTGAGCGGCTCCTGAGCCGTGGGGTTAGCAGATGGAGGCGTGGGAGGACAGTATTGCCCCGTCTCATGAATCCCTGAGCACTGCCCTGCCTGCTAGAGCCGCTGATTGCTGCCCTTTCTTCACCGGTAGTAAAACAGTCACTAACCTGGTTGCTCTCCCTAATACCTCCTGTCATCTGGAGCGGTGACCTAGTCAACCCCAGCCTGGAGAAGCCCCAGGAGGTGGGGACAGCGCGGGCTGCAGCGGCCGCGACGCCTGGGGGAGCTGAAGAGGAGGGGGACACTGCCACCCGCAGCCTCGCGGCGCTCACTGCAGTCCCGACAGCGGCCAAGCCCGGCCAAGCCGGGCGCAATCGGCTGAGGCAGAGGCAGGAAAGGAACCATGTTCCCAGCTTGCCCTTGCCTCTGGGTCCTCGTGGTCCTGGGCTCCAGCTGCGCAGGCTGGGGGAGCCTAGGGGCTGAAGCAGCGCGGCTAAGGCAGTTCTACGTGGCTGCTCAGAGCATCAGCTGGAACTATCGCCCCGAGTCCACATACCTTAGGTAAGGCAGGCATGGCGACCGGTGGGCTTCTCCAGGGAGGACAATCTATTTCTTTTAGAGAGCATTCCCTTTGCAATTCCAATGCTTTTTTTTTTTTTTTTTTTTTAACTTCAGGTAGGTAAACACAATTAATAGAAGAGTATAATGAATAAAATAAGCTTGGTGGATGCTCATTTTGCCTCCAGTAATACAAGTTTATCATTCTGAGGATATAGAAAACATTGTTTGATTGGCTAGATGCTGTTTCAAGTTTGCTGTTAACACAGTTTTGTTAGTATGATTGATTGTTAATTTAATATATTGATTGATTCAAAAGCACCAGGTACCTACCTCTTCACTCCTGTTGCAGATTTTTAGTAGTCTAGTATTTTATTAAACTTCTAGTTACATATTATTTATTCCATGTCCACATAACTGCATCTTCTAAAACTAAAGATGTACACTGTGTACTTTATTGTAAGCAGGTTATTCGATAACAACTGCCATAATTTTGTTGTTTTCTTATAAATGACTTTCAAAACATCAGTTCATAAAAATGCAACATTGCTGTTCTTTTACCTTTTTTCTGCTTCGTGTGACTCTTCATTTTTCTCTCATTCTTAATCACTCCCTGGGATATGGTCTACTCTGGCTATTTTGATAGAGTCACTATTAAAAGGCATATGTGACTTAGAGGGGGGTTAAGTAATCAAACTGTATTTGAGTTGCAAACTATTTTTCCTAATTGAAAGGTTAAAAATAAGACTTCACAGAAATTAAACAAATCATAGGTTCTACTCAGTATTTCCAGTTAGTTATGTTTTTACTTCTTTTAATGGTTAAACCTCTTAGTGTGACTTGAGTTTTTTTTTTAACTTAACATCACAGTTTAAGCGATTGTGAAAGATGTGTTCCTCTTTTACAGTTTCGAAACCAAAGCAATCTGCCAAGAAAATATTGAAATGTTTTAAGCCTTTTAGTGTATAACATTACCCTTTCCAAATCTTTTCTTTGTAATTGGGTTATTTTGGAGGGCATTGCATCTTGGTCTTGTAATAATAAGAAGTCCCTCTTTTTTTTTTATACAAAAAAAGAGGGACTTCTTATTTAAATATTGTACATTTAAATACATTTAAAATATTGTATTTCAAGGTGATAATCTAGGTCACACCCACACCTTCAGAGAACTGCTGCTAACTAAAACCCCAAAGGAAGTAGCAGTCTTTCCAACATTAATTGTCCTTCTCTTGGGTAGAACACTAACTTGGTTGCTGGCTTTCCTGTGTCACCCTGTGCTTATGCTTTGGAGTTTGTTCTTTCTTCTGTAATTAACAACAAGAATAACAAGCAGAATTTTGGAGGCAGAATCACATAGGGCAAAACCCTGATTCCTATGGTGAGTTCACGCAGGAAGCCATGATTGGTCATCTTATCCTCTCTGCGTCTGAGTTTCCAGAATTCTTAGAAGAGTTGTTCCTCTGGTATCAATTATTGAGTCAAGACCATACAGTGATAATCCAGACCAACTGTCCATATTTTTGAACCTCAAATCATGTCATTTCTTTCTAGTACTTTTATGTGAAAAATCGAACCTTGTATCTGGCTGCTTAAACTGAGAAGTTGTTCTAAATTGTCCTACACCTAGAGCTAATGATACTCGCTATAAAGAAATCAACATAGACAACTCCATCCTTTGCTAAAGTGTATTTTAGCACAAAGCAAAGATCTTTCCTTATTTCATGTAATATTGGCAGGACAGTGCCTTTTAGAGGTGAAATATATCTTTTATTCTTGCTCTGGGGCTGAAGTGAATGTTTTTGAAAATTTCCCTAAGGAAACATGTTCAATCACATGTATATAGTAACAGATATTGAAAAAAATACATATATATTTTTCCTCAAGTGTTCTAGCTTTATATGATTTTATTATGAATAAATCATCCTTAAATAGTCCTCATAAATGGAAAATTCATCATGCATATTGTTTGCATTCATGTCATCTTTAACTTTCAGACAAATTATTTTCCAATAGCAATTCAGTTGTTCAAATTAAAATAAATATACCTCAGTATGCACACATAATATACACAGGGAAACATATTAGGAAACATACCTCTATTAAAATTATTCCACATAAAAAACTAATTTTTCTTTAGTAAAGATTTTATACTGTCACCTATACTCCTGTATTTAAAGATCTAGGGTTAGGGACGGGAGCTACATTTCAATTGTACATAAAACCAAACACACAAAATTACCATCACAGATAAATAAAAATGGACCTCCACATTAGGGACACGAACTAACATACAGAATCCTAGGGTTCTTGGGCTCTAAAAACTCTAAGAGGTTGTTTAATTCATTTTCAACTTTCATGTTTTAACTTCTTACTTTTCCCCACACCCATAGCACCAATACCCCTAGCAAATAGTTGTCTAGTTTCTACTTGAATGTTTCCAGTGACTGAAAACCCACCACCTTCAATAGCTAGCCATTCCAAAAAATACTTACTCATGCCTCCTTTAATTCTGCCTCCAAATATTAACACAGTTCTTGTATCTTACATTTTAAAATTATGAGAATGACTATAATTACAGATTTTTCTGCTCACCGGGAAAACCTGAAAGCTAAAATCCAATTTTCATTATAGTTTTAAAATACTACTAGCTAACATGCATTGAATATTTACAATGTGCCAGCTCTAAACCTTTTGTAGGTATCAACTTATTTAAAACTTGTAACAGTTCTGTGAGGGAGATTTTACTATTTGTCCCAGCTCACAATTACAGACACAGAGGCACAAATTGATTAAATAAACTTTTCAAGGTTATATAGTTAACAAGGGGTAGACACAGGATTCAAACCCAGACACTCTGAATCTACAACCAGTTCTCTTAGCGTCTGTGCTACATAGATGTCATGGCAAATGTGATTAGTATCCCTCTCTGTTACGCCCTAATTATAGCGGGGCCACTCTCTGGATTAGGAAGCATAACAAAGCCAATATGGGCAACTGGTTTAGACTTTGGTAAGAAATTTCCCCTGATTATCTTTCCTTCATCTTTGAGTTTAAGACAAGGATAGGAATCATGTGCCCATCTTTAGAGACACTGAAGAAAAAGATGGGAAAGTATCCCAGTACTCTCCCTGCTGCCCTCTCTCTTAATTCTTAACCATGAAAACAGTCATCCCTTGGTATCTACGGATATGGAACCTGCAGATACAGAGGGATAACTGTACTAGTCTGTTTTATATAAGGGACTTGAACATCTACAGATTTTGGCATCCAGGGTCGTCCTGGAACCAACCTCCCACAGATGCCAAGGGATGACTGTACAATGGTTTTTGAATCCTGGCTTTGACATTATCAACTGATTCTCCTTGGGCAAGTTACTTAAACTTTCCGAGACTTAGTTTTTTCATTTGTTTGTTTTCCAAGTGAATCTCAGGGCCTTGACTCCATTAGCTATCTTCAACTTCTCAGCGAGAAATAGAGTCCACCAAATCAATAGTTCTTTACAATGTTCTGCAGTCACTTAAGACTGTATTTGATTGATGAGCTGAAAAACAGCTCACGTATTCATTCATAAGGGATTTGGTCATGTCTTTAATCGTTTAAAATCTAAGCCTAAAGTTTGGGTTCACACTATCATCTTGGGTTCTATTTTAGAAAATTGATTCTGAGTAACAGGATTGGTTAGGGCAGACTAAATTTATGAAAGAATGGTTATCACAACAGAATATTCTTGAAGACACCAATAATTATTTTATTAACTTCTCTTATCGTTCATATTTATAAGACCTTGGGTTTCTGAACTGCAGTTAAAAATACTGTTATTTCTAGTAAAAGTCTGAGGACATGAGAGATATATTTTGTTGTAATGTGAGAAGTAGATGTCATGTAAGCCTTTCAAATTTATTTTATTTCCAGTTCGAATACTTTTGCAACCTCCTTTAAGAAAACTGTCTACAGAGAGTATGAAGCATATTTTCAGAAAGAAAAACCGCGATCCAGAACTTCAGGTAAGCCTGAAATATATTTTTCAATTTTAAAGATAAAGCTCTGTGGATAATTTGATATTCATATATATCTAAAATATTCATTTAGTGATATTTTATAGAAATGTGTGTTTTTGTTATTTTGGCTAGATAATTGGTAGAGCTCTTATTCATAGTATTAAGAATTGAGAAAAGCAAAGCATTAAGCCAAACTAGGGCCCCTTCTGAGCATGGGGCCCTGTGCAATTTCATGGGTCTCATGCCCATGAAGCCAGCTGTTTTTAACTGTGATTAAAAAAAAAGCTAAACAAAACTTCTAAGTGTTTGAATTTTTATTCATTCATCTAACAAACTATTATTGAGCACCTGATGTGGGTGCTCAGTTGAACTAGGCACTGTGGATGCCACAGTGGACACTGAACTAGCACTGTGGATGCCACAGTGGACACTGAACTAGCACTGTGGATGCCACAGTGGACACTGAACTAGGTACTATGGATGCCACAGTGGACACTGAACTAGCACTGTGGATGCCACAGTGGACACTGAACTAGCACTATGGATGCCACAGTGGACACTGAACTAGCACTGTGGATGCCACAGTGGACACTGAACTAGGTACTATGGATGCCACAGTGGACACTGAACTAGCACTGTGGATGCCACAGTGGACACTGAACTAGCACTATGGATGCCACAGTGGACACTGAACTAGCACTGTGGATGCCACAGTGGACACTGAACTAGGTACTATGGATGCCACAGTGGACACTGAACTAGCACTGTGGATGCCACAGTGGACACTGAACTAGCACTGTGGATGCCACAGTGGACACTGAACTAGCACTGTGGATGCCACAGTGGACACTGAACTAGCACTGTGGATGCCACAGTGGACACTGAACTAGCACTGTGGATGCCACAGTGGACACTGAACTAGCACTGTGGATGCCACAGTGGACACTGAACTAGGTACTATGGATGCCACAGTGGACACTGAACTAGCACTGTGGATGCCACAGTGGACACTGAACTAGCACTATGGATGCCACAGTGGACACTGAACTAGCACTGTGGATGCCACAGTGGACACTGAACTAGGTACTATGGATGCCACAGTGGACACTGAACTAGCACTGTGGATGCCACAGTGGACACTGAACTAGCACTATGGATGCCACAGTGGACACTGAACTAGCACTGTGGATGCCACAGTGGACACTGAACTAGGTACTATGGATGCCACAGTGGACACTGAACTAGCACTGTGGATGCCACAGTGGACACTGAACTAGCACTGTGGATGCCACAGTGGACACTGAACTAGCACTGTGGATGCCACAGTGGACACTGAACTAGCACTGTGGATGCCACAGTGGACACTGAACTAGGTACTATGGATGCCACAGTGGACACTGAACTAGCACTGTGGATGCCACAGTGGACACTGAACTAGCACTGTGGATGCCACAGTGGACACTGAACTAGGTACTATGGATGCCACAGTGGACACTGAACTAGCACTGTGGATGCCACAGTGGACACTGAACTAGCACTGTGGATGCCACAGTGGACACTGAACTAGCACTGTGGATGCCACAGTGGACACTGAACTAGCACTATGGATGCCACAGTGGACACTGAACTAGGTACTATGGATGCCACAGTGGACACTGAACTAGCACTGTGGATGCCACAGTGGACACTGAACTAGCACTGTGGATGCCACAGTGGACACTGAACTAGCACTGTGGATGCCACAGTGGACACTGAACTAGCACTGTGGATGCCACAGTGGACACTGAACTAGCACTGTGGATGCCACAGTGGACACTGAACTAGCACTGTGGATGCCACAGTGGACACTGAACTAGCACTATGGATGCCACAGTGGACACTGAACTAGCACTATGGATGCCACAGTGGACACTGAACTAGCACTATGAATGAACTAGGCACTATGGATGCCACAGTGGACATTGAACTAGGCACTATGAATGAACTAGGCACTATGGATGCCACAGTGGACACTGAACTAGGCACTATGGATGCCACAGTGGACACTGAACTAGCACTATGAATGAACTAGGCACTATGGATGCCACAGTGGACATTGAACTAGGCACTATGAATGAACTAGGCACTATGGATGCCACAGTGGACACTGAACTAGGCACTATGGATGCCACAGTGGACACTGAACTAGCACTATGGATGCCACAGTGGACACTGAACTAGCACTATGAATGAACTAGGCACTATGGATGCCACAGTGGACATTGAACTAGGCACTATGAATGAACTAGGCACTATGGATGCCACAGTGGACACTGAACTAGCACTATGGATGCCACAGTGGACACTGAACTAGCACTATGGATGCCACAGTGGACACTGAACTAGCACTATGGATGCCACAGTGGACACTGAACTAGCACTATGGATGCCACAGTGGACATTGAACTAGGCACTATGAATGAACTAGGCACTATGGATGCCACAGTGGACACTGAACTAGCACTGTGGATGCCACAGTGGACACTGAACTAGGTACTATGGATGCCACAGTGGACACTGAACTAGCACTATGGATGCCACAGTGGACACTGAACTAGCACTGTGGATGCCACAGTGGACACTGAACTAGCACTGTGGATGCCACAGTGGACACTGAACTAGCACTGTGGATGCCACAGTGGACACTGAACTAGCACTGTGGATGCCACAGTGGACACTGAACTAGCACTGTGGATGCCACAGTGGACACTGAACTAGGTACTATGGATGCCACAGTGGACACTGAACTAGCACTATGGATGCCACAGTGGACACTGAACTAGCACTGTGGATGCCACAGTGGACACTGAACTAGCACTGTGGATGCCACAGTGGACACTGAACTAGCACTGTGGATGCCACAGTGGACACTGAACTAGCACTGTGGATGCCACAGTGGACACTGAACTAGCACTATGGATGCCACAGTGGACACTGAACTAGCACTGTGGATGCCACAGTGGACACTGAACTAGCACTGTGGATGCCACAGTGGACACTGAACTAGCACTGTGGATGCCACAGTGGACACTGAACTAGGTACTATGGATGCCACAGTGGACACTGAACTAGCACTGTGGATGCCACAGTGGACACTGAACTAGCACTATGGATGCCACAGTGGACACTGAACTAGCACTGTGGATGCCACAGTGGACACTGAACTAGGTACTATGGATGCCACAGTGGACACTGAACTAGCACTGTGGATGCCACAGTGGACACTGAACTAGCACTGTGGATGCCACAGTGGACACTGAACTAGCACTGTGGATGCCACAGTGGACACTGAACTAGCACTGTGGATGCCACAGTGGACACTGAACTAGGTACTATGGATGCCACAGTGGACACTGAACTAGCACTGTGGATGCCACAGTGGACACTGAACTAGCACTGTGGATGCCACAGTGGACACTGAACTAGGTACTATGGATGCCACAGTGGACACTGAACTAGCACTGTGGATGCCACAGTGGACACTGAACTAGCACTGTGGATGCCACAGTGGACACTGAACTAGCACTGTGGATGCCACAGTGGACACTGAACTAGCACTATGGATGCCACAGTGGACACTGAACTAGGTACTATGGATGCCACAGTGGACACTGAACTAGCACTGTGGATGCCACAGTGGACACTGAACTAGCACTGTGGATGCCACAGTGGACACTGAACTAGCACTGTGGATGCCACAGTGGACACTGAACTAGCACTGTGGATGCCACAGTGGACACTGAACTAGCACTGTGGATGCCACAGTGGACACTGAACTAGCACTGTGGATGCCACAGTGGACACTGAACTAGCACTATGGATGCCACAGTGGACACTGAACTAGCACTATGGATGCCACAGTGGACACTGAACTAGCACTATGAATGAACTAGGCACTATGGATGCCACAGTGGACATTGAACTAGGCACTATGAATGAACTAGGCACTATGGATGCCACAGTGGACACTGAACTAGGCACTATGGATGCCACAGTGGACACTGAACTAGCACTATGAATGAACTAGGCACTATGGATGCCACAGTGGACATTGAACTAGGCACTATGAATGAACTAGGCACTATGGATGCCACAGTGGACACTGAACTAGGCACTATGGATGCCACAGTGGACACTGAACTAGCACTATGGATGCCACAGTGGACACTGAACTAGCACTATGAATGAACTAGGCACTATGGATGCCACAGTGGACATTGAACTAGGCACTATGAATGAACTAGGCACTATGGATGCCACAGTGGACACTGAACTAGCACTATGGATGCCACAGTGGACACTGAACTAGCACTATGGATGCCACAGTGGACACTGAACTAGCACTATGGATGCCACAGTGGACACTGAACTAGCACTATGGATGCCACAGTGGACATTGAACTAGGCACTATGAATGAACTAGGCACTATGGATGCCACAGTGGACACTGAACTAGCACTGTGGATGCCACAGTGGACACTGAACTAGGTACTATGGATGCCACAGTGGACACTGAACTAGCACTATGGATGCCACAGTGGACACTGAACTAGCACTGTGGATGCCACAGTGGACACTGAACTAGCACTGTGGATGCCACAGTGGACACTGAACTAGCACTGTGGATGCCACAGTGGACACTGAACTAGCACTGTGGATGCCACAGTGGACACTGAACTAGCACTGTGGATGCCACAGTGGACACTGAACTAGGTACTATGGATGCCACAGTGGACACTGAACTAGCACTATGGATGCCACAGTGGACACTGAACTAGCACTGTGGATGCCACAGTGGACACTGAACTAGCACTGTGGATGCCACAGTGGACACTGAACTAGCACTGTGGATGCCACAGTGGACACTGAACTAGCACTGTGGATGCCACAGTGGACACTGAACTAGCACTATGGATGCCACAGTGGACACTGAACTAGCACTATGGATGCCACAGTGGACACTGAACTAGCACTGTGGATGCCACAGTGGACACTGAACTAGCACTGTGGATGCCACAGTGGACACTGAACTAGCACTATGGATGCCACAGTGGACACTGAACTAGCACTATGGATGCCACAGTGGACACTGAACTAGGCACTGTGGATGCCACAGTGGACACTGAACTAGCACTGTGGATGCCACAGTGGACACTGAACTAGCACTATGGATGCCACAGTGGACACTGAACTAGCACTGTGGATGCCACAGTGGACACTGAACTAGCACTATGAATGAACTAGGCACTATGGATGCCACAGTGGACATTGAACTAGGCACTATGAATGAACTAGGCACTATGGATGCCACAGTGGACACTGAACTAGGCACTATGGATGCCACAGTGGACACTGAACTAGCACTATGAATGAACTAGGCACTATGGATGCCACAGTGGACACTGAACTAGCACTGTGGATGCCACAGTGGACACTGAACTAGGCACTATGGATGCCACAGTGGACACTGAACTAGGCACTATGGATGCCACAGTGGACACTGAACTAGCACTATGAATGAACTAGGCACTATGGATGCCACAGTGGACATTGAACTAGGCACTATGAATGAACTAGGCACTATGGATGCCACAGTGGACACTGAACTAGCACTATGGATGCCACAGTGGACACTGAACTAGCACTATGGATGCCACAGTGGACACTGAACTAGCACTATGGATGCCACAGTGGACACTGAACTAGCACTATGGATGCCACAGTGGACATTGAACTAGGCACTATGAATGAACTAGGCACTATGGATGCCACAGTGGACACTGAACTAGCACTATGGATGCCACAGTGGACACTGAACTAGGCACTATGGATGCCACAGTGGACACTGAACTAGCACTATGGATGCCACAGTGGACACTGAACTAGGCACTATGGATGTCAGAGTGGACATTGAACTAGGCACTATGGATGCCACAGTGGACATTGAACTAGGCACTATGAATGAACTAGGCACTATGGATGCCACACTGGACAAGACAGACACATCTCCTGCCTTCCTGGAGCTTATGGTCTAGTTTAATGAGCACAGATGAGCCTTAGCAAATGATCATTTGCTGGGTCCCTCGACTCATTTAAAGGAACTGTATATGGATGATTCTTTTGCATCTATCTTTCCCATCTCTTCTGTTTTATTTAGTGTGATGTATATAACAGCTATAATTTTTAGAGAAAAATCTCCTCTTTATTTCCTCACCTTTTTTTAATTAAGGAAAGTAGGCTGAATGGGTTTCTGGGATCGTAAATATGGTAACATAGTTCACAGAACTGATAAAGGCCATTAAGAGAGAACTTCCTCCAGTTAAGTCCCCTTAGTCAGTAATTCACTCATCCTTCCCCCCAACCAGGTGAAGACCTGTCATCTTCCCCAGACTCGTCCTTCTATCTCTTTTATTCATTCCATCTTGTTCTGCCTCCTCCTCGGATCTCCCTTTATCTTCAATCTTTCCTTAACTGGAGCCTTCCCTTCCGTCAAAAATCCTCAACAATAAAACGGAACACAACTTATGTTCAGATTCACATCCTGTCTCGAAAAAAAATCTCCCCTTGACTCTGTCTGCCTTTTCTCCCCTTTCCTTCACTACCAATTTCCTGTGGGATTGGTGCATTTCATTCTCTATCATACCAAACTACTCTCCCAAAAGAGGCCCCATGACCTCTTAGATGCCAGACCAATGGTTTCTTTCCAGTTATTTTCCCACTTGACATCACTAGGACATGTAATGCTCCCCCTTCTTGAAACTCTCTCTTTACCTGGTTTCCCTGGTGCCACTTTCCCTGCTAACGGAGATGGAATGGAACTGAAGGGAAGGTGAGGAAATGTAAGTAGGAGGAACTAACATAGATAACTCTTTCCTGAAACTTGGCTCCAAATGGGAGGAGAAATAGAGTAGTTCTGGGAGGGAATGAGGGGTTTAAGGATATTTTAAGAGTTTTATTTAAAAAAGAATGACAGTGACTTAAAATATCTAAGTGTTCAAGGGAAGAATCCAATAGAAAAGGAGAGGATAAAAACATCTGAGGGAGAATAATTGATGGAGCCAGACTCAGGAGAAACAGGAAGTGATGTGATTCAAAGCTGGGTTGGATCAGCCTGAGGTGGAAGAGATACTAACCTTCATGGGGGGCTGAGGCATTTTAACATTCATTTTCATGCAACCTCTTCCTGAACTCCCAAAGTTGCTTTATTATGAACCCCTGGAGCGCAGGGGTGGTGTCTTATTCATCTCTGTATCCGTGTAATAATTGATACTAGGAGGCAAACCTGATGTAAAGGAAAAGTCTCAGAGTTTTAATAAGATCTGGTGTGAACACTGCCACTGACTATGTGGTCTTCCTCATTCCATTGTCTAGTTCTGTGTTCTTTGTACCTTTCGCTTATTTCCTGCTCCACCCATCTGGTGGGTACGATTCTAGCCATGTGCCCCATTTCTGCAGCATGAGCCCAGAAGTTACGGTAATTACAGGTGGGGCTAAGTCTACAGGACTGGAGGTCTGATGAGACACCTGTCCAGTGAGGTTTGTGGACATGGGGCCAGGCGGAGGGGCCAGGCTCATTTTCAGAACTCCTGTCTTGGGCTCTAAAACGGCTAGTTTTGAGTCTCTGTGTATTTTCAAGGAAGATTATGAAATGTTTGTCCCCAAAGGGGTTTTATATTAGCAGCAACAATGGGCTGCCCTGTGTTCTGCAACACATTATTCACCTGAGAACAGGGGATTGCGTTAGCTGACCTCCTGCAGTCCTTTCCAACTCCAAAACTGCAAGAAATTGGGTACATGCTGTGGTAACTTCCTGGGATCTCAAGATAGGCCACTCCTTCCCCCAATTTGGCTTTGGGCACTGAGGAGAGGGTGGAAAAGGTCTTAGGCCATCTGGCTAATGGAGGAACTAAACAGCAGCTCAAACAACATTCAGCCATGTGTTTGCCTACATGCACAAAGGTATTTGGTTTGTATTTATAAAAACATCCCTTTGTTTTGCTTTAATTCTGAAGAAGCAGATAGGGAGGCTAAATAAATATTCCAAAGAACTCATTGCAGTAAGAGGTTAAATAACTTAGAAGACTTATTCTGGGCATCTGGCATTTGCAGCCATGTGATGCCAACAAACAAATCAGCCGAGCAAGGCAACCACGGCAACAAAATGCGGTGGACAATGTGACAGCGGTCAGCACCTGATTGGGCTCAGGGGCATTCTGGGCGGTGGGAGTAGCCAGTGGGGACGTCTGCCGGGAGCTAGGACTGAGGGCAGCAGCCAGAAGAGAGGGTCAGCCAGTGGAGTCAGATGTGGCCAGGAGTAAAAAATGGTGTGGACGTTGGGACTGTTCCAGGAAAGTGGGGGGTCTGACCCGCCCTGCAGAAGGTGGTGAAGAAAGCTTTGGTTCAAGAGTCCAGAGAACTGAGTTCTACACCCAGCAATGCCACCCAGTCACTCTCTGCACCCACTTCCCAGGCTTTGTAACCATCTCTATAATGAGGATTAAACACTGTGGCCTCCATGGTCCTGTGCAGCACTAACATAAAAACACACAAACAGGGCTTCCCTGGTGGCGCAGTGGTTGAGAATCTGCCTGCCAATGCAGGGCACACGGGTTCGAGCCCTGGTCTGGGAAGATCCCACATGCCGCGGAGCAACTGGGCCCGTGAGCCACAACTACTGAGCCTGCGCGTCTGGAGCCTGTGCTCCTCAACAAGAGAGGCCGCGATAGTGAGAGGCCCGTGCACCGCGATGAAGAGTGGCCCCCGCTTGCCGCAACTAGAGAAAGCCCTCGCACAGAAACGAAGACCCAACACAGCCAAAAATTAATTAATTAATTAATTAATTAATTAAATCCATGAAAAAAAAAACCCAAAAAACAAAGTGTACCCTGCTTATAAATAATAGATCAGAAGTTTAAATCCTTGTCTACCGATGTTCAAACACAATGTCATTTCTAAGAAAAAGAAAGCACACACACACAAACAAAAAGCTTCAGGCACAAGGTCAATATAAACTCTAGGACTGGAGTTCAGTGAAAGGAATAAGTGGGTGGAAAGATAGGAGTTGGGGAAAGATAGGACCTCTATCTCAGAGATCACATTTTATCAATGCCAATAGGAAATTAGTTTTCTATTGTTGCTGCAACACATTACCACAAACTTAGGGGCATAAAACAACACAAATTTATTATCTTAGAGCTCTTGAGGCCAGAAGTCCAAAATGAGTTTCACTGGGTTAAAATCAAGGTGTTTGTAGAGCTCTATTCCTTCTGGAGGCTCTAGGGGAGAATCGTTTCCTTGCCTTTTGCAGTTACTAGAAGCCACCTGCACTCATGGGCTCATGGCCCCTTCCTCCACCTTCAAAGCCAGCAGGTAGCATCTTCCGATTGCTAACTCAGATACTCCTGCATCCCTTTTATGAGAGATTTTATGATTACATTGGGCCCACCTGGATAATCCAGGAAACTCTCCCCGTCTCAGCATCTTTAACTTCATCACACCCACAGAGTCCATTTTGCCATATAAGGTAGCATATTCATGGGTCCCAGGGATTAGGACAGGCACATCTCTGGGAGGCCATTATCCTGCCTACCACACCCACCAAACAAAACCCTCCCACAACATCCTCCATTTCAGAGAATGGCACCCTCATCCACCCAGCCCTCCAAGGCAGAACCTCACCAGCCATCCATGGCAACTTGATCTCCCTCATCCTCCACTCCATGTTCAACCCATCAAGTCCTGACAATTGGATTTCCTAAACAGCTAATACCTTCTCTCCTGATTATCTCCATTGCCCTAACCTTAAACTAAGTCAAGTCACCAACATCTCTCTCCTGGAGCCTTCCATCTATTCTCTCAACATTCACTCTGGTTTCTCCCCAGATCACACTCCACAAATGCAGCCAGAGGTTTAAAAACCAGTATGTGGTTCATGTCACATCCCTGCTTCCAGAAACTCTTAGGTTAAAAAGCAAAAGTCTAAGAGGCCTACAAGGCCCTATGTGACTGGACCTCTGATCATGCCTTTGGCTTCACTTTCTGCCTATCTCTCTTACCTACTAAGCTCTACCTTCCCATGGCTGTCAGTTCTCTGAATAGGCCAAGTTTTCTGGCACCTCAGGGCCTTTGCACATGCTAATCCCACTCCCTGGAATGCCCTTGTCTATCCCTTTGCCTCTTTGCCTTTGGACTTCAGTTAATGCATCACTTCCTCAGGGAAGCATTTCCCAACCCTGATTCCCTCCCTGCCTCTAAGATTAGACTAGATGCCTCTGTCAAATGCTCTTAAGAGAATTCTGTACTTTTCTTTCATAATATGAACCACAGTTTGTAATTCAATATTTGTGTGATCATTTGTTAAAAATCTATCTTTCTTTCTATTTTCTAAGCTCTATGAAGGCAGGGGGTACATCTATTTTACTCACCATTGCAATTCTAACACCTAGGATAATGTGAGCACTCAATATTTGTTGAATGAATGAATAACTACAAGGTGGGGGCTGCAATACAAACAGGTGGTTAAAAGCTCAGTATCTAGAATCACGCAGATTTAAGTTTAAATCATGGCTCTGCCTCTAATTAGCTGTATAATATTGGGCAAGATATTTAAGTTCTCTGAGGCTCAGTTTCCTCATCTATAAAATAAAGATCTTAATATCTACCTCAAAGATGTATTGGGAGGTTTAATGTAAGGACTTAGAGAGCTCAAATATATCAAGAGGGACGTTTATAATTATCGCCACTGCAAACAAATGCCCGTTGAACTCCATGACTACTGTAACTTCCCTCTCCTGCTCCTGTGATTCCTAATGGGCAGAAGCCAACCCCATGAGAGCTTATGGATGGCTTGGAAGTGAGAACAGTCAATTGTCTGAAAGAGGGCTTTTGGTGACAGGTTCTCAAGCTTTAGAGGACATCAGAGTCACTCAGGAGCACACATCTAAAATGCAGGTTCCCAAACCCCACCTCCAGAGACTCAGGTTCATTGAGGCTGAGATAGTATTTACTTGGGAGTCTGCCTTTTAGTTAGACCCTCACTGATTCTGACGCAGAGCATCCAAGGACTACACTTTGGGAAATTCTAATACGTGATTCTTCAAAAATCTGACTCAAATATCAACTGTTCCCTTAACTCCGCAGACAGAATTGGTCCTTTATCCTCTCTGCTCCCGTAGCACTTGGCCCGTATCTCAGCAGTAGCTCCTATCAAATGTCTATCTCTAAACGAGCTTGTGATCTCCTTAAGGACAGGGACGGTGCCTTATTTATCCATGTGGCCCCAGAGCCTAGCACAGTGCCTGGGATGTAGTAAGTGAAACCTCACTCTTGATTTCTGCACCCTAACCTGTCCTCCCCGCTGTGTCCCCATCAAAGTAACTGATAACATTATTTATCCAGTTGCTCAGATCAAAAACCTTGGTGTCATCCTTGACTTCTCTCTCTCAAGTGCCACATCCAACTCCTCAACAAATTTGCTGGCTCTACTGTTGAAATGTCCAGAATCCAACCTCTTCTCCCCACTTCACTGCTACACATGCTGGCCCAATACACTGTTGTCTCTCATTTACACCACCTGGTCTGCTTCCACTCTTGTCACTACACAGAATATTTTCTACACAGCTGCTAGGATGAACTTTTTAAAAAAATTTATTTATTTATTTATACAGCAGGTTCTTATTAGTTATCTATTTTATACATATTAGTGTATATATGTCAATCTCAATCTCCCAATTCATCACACACACACACACACACACCCCCGCTTTCCCCCCTTGGTGTCCATACATTTGTTCTCTACATCTGTGTCTCTATTTCTGCCCTGCAAACTGGTTCATCGGTACCGTTTTTCTAGATTCCACATGTATGCATTAATATACGATATTTGTTTTTCTCTTTCTGACTTACTCTGTATGACAGTCTCTAGGTCCATCCATGTCTCTACAAATGACCCAATTTTGTTCCTTTTTATGACTGAGTAATATTCCATTGTATATATGTACCACATCTTCTTTATCCATTCATCTGTTGATGGACATTTAGGCTGTTTCCATGTCCTGGCTATTGTAAATAGAGCTGCAATGAACATTGGGGTGCATGTGTCTTTTTGAACTATGTTTTTCCCTGGGCATATGCCCAGTAGGTTGAACTTTTAAAACATATCAGACCATGTCTCTCTGTTGCACAAAGCTCCAGTGATTTCCCATTTCACTTAGAAGAAAATCCAGAGTCCTTACCATGGCCCATAGGGGGTGATCTGCCCCCTCCACCCCCAACTTTTCTCACTCTGGCCACACAGTTCATCTGACTGTTCTTTGGATACATCAAACTCCTGCCTCAGGGACTTTGAATTTGCCTCAGGACCAGAGAACAGTCTGATTTGCTCCCTGACTTCATTTAGGTCTCTGAGGTCTCTCCTTCAGAGAGATCTAAAGTAGCCAGTCACCCTTCCTACATTACCCTGTATAAGTGAAAATGAACATCTTTCTTGACCCAAGATGGTAGTCTCCCCAGGAATGACAGTGGATCAGAATGGAGTGGACATGGTCAGAACTATTTCTTCTACTCTCTTAACTAGCTTTGGGCCCAAGCCAAGTGTTTCTACCTTCCCATCCTTATCTTCCTGCATGTAATATAGAGTTAATGAGCTGGCAAAGCCTTCTAGATTGAAGATAAGCAGGTCAACCTCAGGACTGAGAGGAATGACGGCAATCACCCGTGGGGTTTTCTGCATGTTTTTCTTGCTTAGCAGCTCTGTCTTGGTAATCCTGAACACAAACATATTTTAAATCCTTGTTTTCATAGGACTTCTTGGACCTACTTTATATGCCGAAGTTGGCGACGTCATGAAAGTTCACTTTAAGAATAAGGCAGACAAGCCCTTAAGCATCCATCCTCAAGGAATTAAGTACAGTAAATTCTCAGAAGGTAAGAGGAATTTAACATCCCTCTGACAAGGGAAAACGTACAACTCTTTACCACCTGTGTCAAACATTTTAAACCATATTGTTGACCAAGTTAGAGAAATCTCCTTTCCTGCAACTGGTAATTATAAAAGTTGTTGCCTTTGTAGATGTCAGAGAGGAAAATGAAAAAGTTCTGGGGTCATCTGGACCTCAGTTTTTTTTGTAGGTTCTTGTTTTTTAATAGTTGGATGGGCAAGTTACCTAATCTTTATGAACTCCAATATGTTCCTCTGCAAAATGAGAATAATAATACATATATTGCAAGATGGGTTAAGGCAGGGGTCTGCATACTTTTCTGTGAAGAGCCAGTAAATATTTTGGGCTTTGTGAGCTATGGAATCTCTGTTGCAACTACTCAACTCTACTCTTTAGTACAAAAGCAGCCATAGACGATATGTAAATGGATGCACATGGCTGTGTCCCAATAAAACTTTATTTACAAAAACAGGCAGCTGACTGGATTTGGCCCATGAGACATAGTTCGAAATAGCAACATAGGACTAGCCTGGCACATAGATGGCACTTAATAAGTGATATTTGGTGGTGACGGTGGTAGTAGAAGTAGTATTAAAATTTTGGACATAGTGAAGTACTTAAGAACATAAGCTTTGAAGGCAGACTTAAATTCAAATTCCAGCTTTACAATTTCTGGTTCTATGACCTTAGCATCTCTGAGCCTCAGTTTTCTCATCTATAAAATGAGAACGATTATACCCATTCCATAAGATTACTTTGAGGATCAAATGAGATCACTTAGGTAACAAACTAAACGTGGTTCCTGGAACCTGGTAAGCCCTCAATAAATAATGACAATGATGATGATGATAACAATGATGGTGAAGATCATGAAGATGGTGGTGATAAAAGTGACTGCATCAGCCGCAGGATGGTAAGTACCCATGTTGATATTGTTCTGATTATTTCCATTATGTTGATGTTCAGACCACATTAAGCAGAGCAGAGTTCTGTTAGGAACTGATATAAGAAAATTATCCATATTGTAATAGATATTGGTATAATAACATTTAAAAATAAATTTTAACACTTCATGATTCACAAATCTTTTTCCCATGTGTTCCAGCCATTATACCTTTGAAGAGAAGAACTGAGTAGCAGAGTGGTTTACAATGTAGGTTCTGGAACTAGACGCCTGGTGCAAATCCTGGCTGAGACACTTATTAGCTGTGTGACTTTTGAAAAGTTACTTAACCTCTCTGTGCCTCATCTTTCTCATCTATAAAATGGGGATAGTAATTACACTTACCTCATATAGGTTTGTTGTCATGAAATATTAGAACAATGCGTGGCATATAATAAGCACTTGATAAATATTAGCTATGATGGTAAAGGTAATTCTTCAATCAAAATGTGTTCAAATTACAATGTTATATGTCAATTATATCTCAATTAAAAATTTAAAAATATGCTCAAATAATTTAATATTTATTTGACAATATAGGGATTAGAAAGTGACTTTTATATTTATTGTTTCCTATGTAAATTGTTATCAAACTCATTCTGACAACATATAAGTGACTGATAATAAGTCAATGAACTAACCTCCCCAGGACTATTAGTATTATCACTCAATATTTGGCTTGAGGAAAAACAATGAAGCATTAACTGTAATTTCAGGCATCTTAAAAAGGCACTTTGGCAAGACTCTGGGTGAGGTAGCGTGCAATGGCATAGTGACATAGTGAAGAATCACCTACTTATAAGGATTCCAGATGACTGCATCAGGAATTCAGCAACACAATGCACGAGGGGAGAACCCTCAGAATGTCCCATGCAGGTTCTCTTTCAGATGTGGGAGGAGGTAAGCGTTGTGGACTTTGCATTCCAGCTAAGCTGTTTGCACAGGGAATGAACCTTGCAACAGTATCCCCCTTCCTTTACTGTTTATTTGTCCCTACACTCCCCTACAGCCAGAATCACTTATGAGCAATTATTTAAAATGCTCCCACCACTTCCATTGGTCACTTGGTTATTGCCCCTGGTTTCATGAGTCTGAGAAAGGTAAGCACAGATTGATGGGGAAAGTCAAATGTTATCTTAGAGATGAGATGCAAATCTAGTAAACAGCTAAAAAGTGTCCTTCGCGGTGAAAAATACAAATAAAAAAGAAGACAAGCCTTCTATTCATTTTATCATGCACTCTCTGAGAATAAAACATCTCCTCTTCCTCCTTCATGTCTGACACTCACCCTCACCCATAGCCTCCTTCTATGGTTTGAACTATTTTTTCAGGAGTGGAAATGAATTAACTACATGCTGAGTCAGCTACAAGAGAATCCAGATTCCTTTATCGCAGAGGTAGATATTTGTGAGACAAATGGTGGGAGGTTGAAACAATATAAGTGGCTTGAAAGAGGACTCCATTCTTGCCTGTGTGTCTGCTTGATCTAATCAGTGAATGATACAACCTAGACAGCAATCGCCCTTATCTGGGAATTAATCCTTGAGCCCCACTATAGATTTGGAGACCTACTCTCATCAGCTAGAAGAAAAAGGTAGCCATGGAAAGAATGCTGGCTTTAGAGCCAGAATGACCTGGGTTTGAACCCTAAGTTTACCTAGAAGATTTCCTTTACCTCTAACTCTCAGTTTTATGTCTATAAAATGGGGATAGCAATTCCTCCCATCTAAAGTTATTGCAAGGGTTAGTCATAATATATGTAAGGGTTTTGGCACACAGTTGCACACAATAAGGATAGTGTTATTGCTGTGGTTCTTTCATGGCTGTTTATATTGCAGGCATTAAATTTTGTTTCCAGAAGCTTAGGTTGAATGAAGACCTTGGCTTTATATACTGCTCGTCATTTTATTTCCACTCAAATGAAATAGAACCCCACGATGGAATTTAGATGACAAAATGAACTAAAATTGCATAGAAAACTTCAGTTGTCCAGGAGGACATAATGAATGAGTTGTTTCGGATAAGAATGTTTTCCAGATAGTTTGAGGTTTCCTTCTTTAAGTGTAAGATACTTTCTTTTAATCACTTTGGATGCAAATCTTTCTAAACGTTATACTTTCCCAGACTTGTTTTAAAACAGAAGAGTAAGGAGGAAAATTCGAATCCCTTTCTAAACCATTACTTCCACTCTACTTTGAGATTTTACAAAGATCCACAAATGTTAGAACTGTGTGCAGTCTAAGAGTATACAAACTACATTACTGTCTCTGGTATTGTCTACAGGTAAAGACCCTGAGCTTTTATGCATGGATTATGTAACATTTATTTTGGTTGTCCAGGAACCTTGTTGCTTTTTTAATTCTTGGCTATGCTTTAGTTAGGAGATAATTGGAAATCTGAGTCCTGTCAAGGAAAGATGTTACTGTATTTAGTGTGGAAGTCTCATGATGGCCTTTCATCCATAAACTGGAAGCATCTGACATAAATGCCAAGTTGTAGCATGGTGTTTTCAAATTACTCCCAGTTGCACCCCGTCCCCAGGTGTACAGTGTTACATAGGGCAATGATGGGTAACCCTTTTGGCAGGATAGACAAATTGTGATTCATAAAAATGCTTACAAGAACATTCCTTTTAGAAATGTATTTAATAGCAATATGTTTTTAAACCAGTAAATAAAATATCTGCAGCTGTACTTAATCATTTTAAAACTTTTTATCACTAAAAGAATTTCAGTTTGAGGCTAAAATTTCAGAAACTCTATAGCCAGTACATGCTGAACTGTTTGATTATAATGCTACACCTTTGAGCAAATTTTGTCGTCCAGTAAGATCTCTGAAGCTGTTTTGGTCCATTACCTTTAAAAGTTTGTTTCAGAGGGAATCTTAATATTATTCTTTGATTTATATTCTCACAATTTAAATGTGTGAGTTGCATTATGAGTACTATACAACAAAATTAGTTCTATAATATCCAGCTGTCTGCTGGTAAGCCAACTCTCCAAATAATAAATAAATAAACGAGCAAGTAAATAAATAACTTTTCCACCAGATATTGTTCTTTGCATCTAAGTGTTGCCAAATTCTCTATATGAAAAAATATTTTTTCAAAACATTCCAATGCTTGACATCATGTAGTCAATTACATTTTTCACTTTGCATCTGGATATTTTGGGCTTATATAGGTACTTCTTTGAGTATATGATAAATACCTGAAACAAATTGTAAGGGCTAATATAATAATTCTTGTAAATCTAAAAACTATGAACTCTCCTATGAAAGAGACTTGCACGCCCTGTACAATGAAACCAGGCTCTTTACAAAACATCAGCACTCTAATTTGCCCACTGCCTAAATTATAGCTTCTAAAAGAATGTTCTGAATCTTTAAATGCACACTGAACTGTTCACTAAGTTTATTAAATGGAGAGGAAAAGAGCTGTCCAAAAAAAAAAAAATAACGAGGGAGGATTTCATGAACAAGCACCCTAATGGGTGACCAAAGTGGCTCTTTATGTAACTTCACTTTTCCAAAGCTTGTACGCACCATTTTACATTTGAAAAAAAAAAACTCAGAGCCTCTTGGCAAATAATTAGTTCATCATGACAAGGGTAAACAAATAACAAAGCTGACTATGGACTAAGCAGGAAGTGAACAGAATTGAAAAAATATGAAATAAAGGGCTGCCCTTGTATAAAGAATTTATTCTAGTGAGAAGTTAAACAAGGACATTTTGTGCTCTAGCATAATAGTCTTTCCTGTCTATTTCTCATCTTTTCAGTTAAGAGTTTTAAACTTTCCGTTTTGATTACAAAGTAAAAATCAGATTTGCCAAAAATGTATTTCATAAATGCTTCCTCTAAATAGCTATTTATATTTCATACCTCATGTTATATAGGTTGTAAAAACAAATATACAACATGCCTGTTTTATTGTAGATGAAAGGTAAAATAAAATACTTTGCAAGGAAAAGAATTAAAGCATTGAAAACTTATCCCCAAACTGTCTCATTAGTAATCCTCGCTCAGTATAATTACAGAATCTATCTCCATATGCAAATTTATTTGTTTCAATATCTGCATAATTAATCTTTTAGTATAGTAACAATTAAAATCATTCATTCAATTATTTGAAATTTATCTTATGTGTTTTTTAAATATATATTCCACTTATAATTATCTTTTTTTTAATTTTTAAATTTTATTTTATGTATTTTTTTATACAGCAGGTTCTTATTAGTTATCCGTTTTATACACATCAGTGTATACATGTCAATCCCAATCTCCCAATTCATCCCACCACCACCGCCCCCACCCCTGGCCACTTTCCCCCCTTGGTGTCCATATGTTTGTTCTCTACATCTGTGTCTCAATTTCTGCTCTGCAAACCGGTTCATCTGTACCATTTTCTAGGTTCCACATGTATGTGTTAATATACGATATTTGTTTTTTTCTTTCTGACTTACTTCGCTCTGTATGACAGTCTCTAGATCCATCCACGTCTCAACAAATGACCCAATTTCGTTCCTTTTTATGGCTGAGTAATATTCCATTGTATATATGTACCACATCTTCTTTATCCATTCGTCTGTCGATGGGCATTTAGGTTGCTTCCATGACCTGGCTATTGTAAATAGTGCTGCAATGAACATTGGGGTGCATGTGTCTTTTTTTTTTTTTTAATTTTTTTTTCAACTTTATTCTGTAAATTTATTTATTTATTTATGGGTACGTTGGGTCTTCATTGCTGTGCACAGGCTTTCTCTAGTTGTGGTGAATGGGGGCTACTCTTCGCTGCAGTGCACGGGCTTCTCATTGCAGTGGCTTCTCTTGCTGTGGAGCACAGGCTCTAGGCACACGGGCTTCAGTAGTTGTGGCACACGGGCTTAGTTGCTCCACGACACGTGGGATCTTCCCTGACCAGGGCTCGAACCCGTGTCCCCTGCATTGGCAGGTGGATTCTTAACCACTGCACCACCAGGGAAGTCCCGCATGTTTCTTTTTGAACTATGGTTTTCTCTGGGTATATGCCCAGTAGTGGGATTGCTGGGTCATATGGTAATTCTGTTTTTAGTTTTTTAAGGAACCTCCATACTGTTCTCCGTAGTGGCTGTATCAATTTACATTCCCACCAACAGTGCAAGAGGGTTCCTTTTCCTCCACACCCTGTCTAGCATTTGTTGTTGGTAGATTTTCTGATGATGCCCATTCTAACTGGTGTGAAGTGATACCTCATTGTAGTTTTGATTTGCATTTCTCTAATAATTAGCGATGTTGAGCAGCTTTTCATGTGCTTCTTGGCCATCTGTATGTCTTCTTTGGAGAAATGTCTATTTAGGTCTTCTGCCCATTTTTGGATTGGGTTGTTTGTTTTTATAATATTGAGCTGCATGAGCTGTTTATATATTTTGGAGATTAATCCTTTGTCCGTTGATTCGTTTGCAAATATTTTCTCCCATTCTGAGGGTTGTCATTTCGTCTTATTTATGGTTTCCTTTGCTGTGCAAAAGCTTTTAAGTTCCATTAGGTCCCATTTGTTTATTTTTGTTTTTATTTCCATTACTCTAGGAGGTGGATCAAAAAAGATCATGCTGTGATTTATGTCAAAGAGTGTTCTTCCTATGTTTTCCTCTAAGAGTTTTATAGTGTCCAGTCTTACATTTGGGTCTCTAACCCATTTTGAGTTTATTTTTGTGTATGGTGTTAGGGAGTGTTCTAATTTCATTCTTTTACATGTAGCTGTCCAGTTTTCCCAGCACCGTTTATTGAAGAGACTGTCTTTTCTCCATTGTATATCCTTGCCTCCTTTGTCACAGATTAGTTGACCATAGGTACATGGGTTTATCTCTGGGCTTTCTATCTTGTTCCATTGATCTATGTTTCTGTTTTTGTGCCAGTACCATATTGTCTTGATTACTGTAGCTTTATAGTATAGGCTGAAGTCAGGGAGTCTGATTCCTCTAGCTCCGTGTTTTTCCCTCAATACTGCTTTGGCTATTTGGGGTCTTTTGTGTCTCCATACAAATTTTAAGATTTTTTGTTCTAGCTCCGTAAAAAATGTCATTGGTAATTTGATAGGGATTGCATTGAATCTGTAGATTGCTTTGGGTAGTATAGTCATTTTCACAATATTGATTCTTCCAATCCAAGAACATGGTATATCTCTCCATCTGTTGGTATCATCTTTAATTTCTTTCATCAGTATCTTATAGTTTTCTGCATACAGGTCTTTTGTCTCCCTAGGTGGGTTTATTCCTAGGTATTTTATTCTTTTTGTTGCAATGGTGTTGGAGTGTTTCCTTAATTTCTCTTTCAGATTTTTCATCATTAGTGTATAGGAATGCAAGAGATTTCTGTGCATTAATTTTGTATCCTGCAACTTTACCAAATTCATTGATTAGCTCTAGTAGTTTTCTGGTGGCATCTTTAGGATTCTCTATGTATAGTAGCATGTCATCCGCAAACAATGACAGTTTTACTTCTTTTCCAATTTGGATTCCTTGTATTTCTTTTTCTTCTCTGATTGCCATGGCTAGGACTTCCAAAGCTGTGTTGAATAATAGTGGCAAGAGCGGACATCCTTGTCTTGTTCCTGATCTTAGAGGAAATGCTTTCAGTTTTTCACCATTGAGAATGATGTTTGCTGTGGGTTTGTCGTACATGGCCTTTATTATGTTGAGGTAGGTTCCCTCTATGCCCACTTTCTGGAGAGTGTTTATCATAAATGGGTGTTGAATTTTGTCAAAAGCCTTTTCTGCATCTATTGAGATGATCATATGGTTTTTCTTCTTCAATTTGTTAATATGGTGTATCACATTGATTGATTTGCATATATTGAAGAATCCTTGCATCCCTGGGATAAATCCCACTTGATCATGGTGTATGATCCTTTTAATGTGTTGTTGGATTCTGTTTCCTAGTATTTTGTTGAGGACTTTTGCATCTATATTCATCAGTGATATTGGTCTGTAATTTTCTTTTTTTGTAGTGTCTTTGTCTGGTTTTGGTATCAGGATGATGGTGGCCTCATAGAATGAGTTTGGGAGTGTTCCTTCCTCTGCAATTTTTTGGAAGAGTTTGAGAAGGATGGGTGTTAGCTCTTCTCTAAATGTTTGATAGAATTCACCTGTGAAGCCATCCAGTCCTGGACTTTTGTTTGTTGGAAGATTTTTAATCCAGTTTCAAGTTCATTACTTGTGATTGGTCTGTTCATATTTTCTATTTCTTCCTGGTTCAGTCTTGGAAGGTTATACCTTTCTAAGAATTTGTCCATTTCTTCCAGGTTGTCCATTTTATTGGCATAGAGCTGCTTGTAGTAGTCTCTTAGGATGCTTTGTATTTCTGTGGTGTCTGCTGTGACTTCTTTTTCATTTCTAATTTTATTGATTTGAGTCCTCTCCCTCTTTTTCTTGATGAGTCTGGCTAATGGTTTATCAATTTTGTTTACCTTCTCAAGGAACCAGCTTTTAGTTTTATTGATGTTTGCTATTGTTTTCTTTGTTTCTATTTCATCTATTTCTGCTCTGATCTTTATGATTTCTTTCCTTCTGCTAACTTTGGGTTTTGTTTGTTCTTCTTTCTCTAGTTCCTTTAGGTGTAAGGTTAGATTGTTTATTTGAGATTTTTCTTGTTTCTTGAAGTAGGCTGTATAGCTATAAACTTCCCTCTTAGAACTGCTTTTGCTGCATCCCATAGGTTTTGGATCATCGTGTTTTCATTGTCATTTGTCTCTAGGTATTTTTTGATTTCCTCTTTGATTTCTTCAGTGATCTCTTGGTTATTTAGTAACGTATTGTTTAGCCTCCATGTGTTTGCGTTTTTTTATGTTTTTTTCCCTATAATTCATTTCTAATCTCAGAGCGTAGTGGTCAGAAAAGATGCTTGATATGATTTGAATTTTCTTAAATTTACTGAGGCTTGATTTGTGACCCAAGATGTGATCTATCCTGGAGAATGTTCCATGCACGCTTGAGAAGAAAGTGTAATCTGCTGTTTTTGGATGGAATGTCCTATAAATATCAATTAAATCTATCTGGTCTATAGTGTCATTTAAAGCTTCTGTTTCCTTATTTATTTTAATTTTGGATGATCTGTCTATTGGTTTAAGTGAGATGTTAAAGTCCCCCACTATTATTGTGTTATTGTTGATTTCCTCTTTTATAGCTGTTAGCCGTTGCCTTATGTATTGAGGTGCTCCTATGTTGGGTGCATATATATTTATAATTGTTATAGCTTCTTCTTGGATTGATCCCTTGATCATTGTGTAATGTCCTTCCTTGTCTCTTGTAACATTATTTTAAAGTCTATTTTATCTGATATGAGTATTGCTACTCCAGCTTTCTTTTGATTTACATTTTCATGGAATATCTTCTTCCATCCCCTCACTTTCAGTCTGTATGTGTCCCTAGGTCTGAAGTGGGTCTCTTGTAGACAGCATATATATGCGTCTTGTTTTTGTATCCATTCAGCAAGCCTGTGTCTTTTGGTTGGAGCATTTAATCCATTCACGTTTAAGGTAATTATCGATATGTATGTTCCTATGACCATTTTCTTAATTGTTTTGGGTTTGTTTTTGTAGGTCCTTTTCTTCTCTTGTGTTTCCCACTTAGAGAAGTTCCTTTAGCATTTGTTGTAGAGCTGGTTTGGTGGTGCTGAATTCTCTTAGCTTTTCCTTATCTGTAAAGCTTTTGATTTCTCCATCGAATCTGAATGAGATCCTTGCCGGGTAGAGTAATCTTGGTTGTAGTTTCTTCCCTTTCATCACTTTAAATATGTCATGCCACTCCCTTCTGGCTTGTAGAGTTTCTGTTGAGAAATCAGCGGTTAACCTTATGGGAGTTCCCTTGTATGTTATTTGTCATTTTTCCCTTGCTGCTTTCAATAATTTTTCTTTGTCTTAATTTTTGCCAGTTTGATTACTATGTGTCTCGGCGTGTTTCTCCTTGGGTTTATCCTGTATGGGACTCTCTGTGCTTCCTGGACTTGGGTGGCTTTTTCCTTTCCCATGTTAAGGGAGTTTTTGACTATAATCTCTTCAAATATCTTCTCTGGTCCTTTCTCTCTCTCTTCTCCTTCTGGGACCCCTATAATGCGAATGTTGTTGCGTTTAATGTTGTCCCAGAGGTCTCTTAGGCTGTCTTCGTTTCTTTTCATTCTTTTTTCTTTATTCTGTTCCGCAGCAGTGAATTCCACCATTCTGTCTTCCAGGTCACTTACCCGTTCTTCTGCCTCAGTTATTCTGCTATTGATTCTTTCTAGCGTAGTTTTCATTTCAATTATTGTATTGTTCATCTCTGTTTGTTTGTTCTTTAATTATTCTAGGTCTTTGTTAAATATTTCTTGCATCTTCTCCATCTTTGCCTCCATTCTTATTCCAAGGTCCTGGATCATCTTCACTATCATTATTCTGAATTCTTTTTCTGGAAGGTTGACTATCTCCACTTCATTTGGTTGTTTTTCTGGGGTTTTATCTTGTTCCTTCATCTGGTACATAGCTCTCTACCTTTTCATCTTGTCTATCTTTCTGTGAATGTGGTTTTTGTTCCACAGGCTGCAGGATTGTAGTTCTTCTTGCTTCTGCTGTCTCTTTATCTTATGTTTAATTAACATGTGAATGTGAAATTCTCAGTAATTTACTCTGGTCAATGAGGTAGACATTAAAAACCATTATGTGTTCAAATAAACCTGGATATGTAACACCATTTAAAATTAAGTTTGACATTGTTGGATAATTGGTTACGCTGCTATATCTAGCATGTGTTACAGCCTCTTGCGTGATTCTTAGAAAATTATATTGGTTGCTCTCATTACAGTTGAACAATGTGTTCTGATTATGGCTTCTCCATTGAAGTGGCCCTAGAAGAAATCTAGAAGTGAAATCCATCACAACCAGTGCACCAGCATGTAATCTACTATTAACTGGGCTGTGAGCCCCTCAGGGTCTCCAGCTGTCTTCCTTACATTTGTGCCCTGGCACCTAACCCAGAGCCTGGAACATAGATGATGATGATGACAATCATTACTGAACTAAACTGAGGGACTGAGGACCAGATTGGAAAGTAGAGACCATGTGTTATTTTCCACCTGCTCTGAAATGTATTAATTTTGTCGGTGATTGTGAGCAGTTACCTGATCTTACTACCAGTTCTTACCCCCTTTAGAATAGATTCAGTCTTTCTCACATGTATTAAGAGAAATTAAGAACACAAGATAAATCATATCAGAAGTATGAAGTTCATTTCTTCATAAATGAAAGAGGTTACGTTAATTTAAAAATGGCTTGGAAAGGAAATAGCCAAAATACTTAAGTATATTAGCACAGGTAGCCATAGCATTGGTTAGGTGCCAGACATTTTACATATAGTTTTCAGTCCTCAGAACCCATCAAAATGATAATATTATTGCTAGAAAATTATTATATTATCTTAAGTTATGAATGAGAAAACTGAGGCTGAAAGGGAGGTTAAGAAATTTTCCCAAATTCACACAGTTAGCAAGTAGTACAACCAAGAAATTTCAATTCTTGCCCGCAAACTCATGTACTTTCTCCCACAGTCTAGCAGGAAAAGTATCATTAATCATATAATTTCACAAATATTTTAATTATAGTATCATCACAATTTTCAATTAAATATTTGCGAAATTATATGATATATATCAGAGATCAGAGAATGAGTAAACTGACCTATAGGATATGTTTATCCAGAGAAAGAGGAAGAACTTCAAAATTTCTCTCTCACCCTACAAAGAATATCACATTTTGTCCTTTTGAGAGCTTATGAATGCCATTTGCTACTATAGGAATTTCCTATAGTAGAATCACAGTTGGAACAGTGGAAGTATTACGTCCAGAAACATCACTTTTTAACTTCATGAGATCACAAAGCATGAAGCATTGAATAAGGGTCATCATGCTTGATTCAACATAGCTTTAGTCAACAACTTGCCATTTGAATTCCAGTCAACAGTCAAGGTTAACCTGAGAGGGCAGATCTCCTTATCAGTTCTGTTTGTGCTTTGCTACCAAAGCTATTTTGCAACTTTCCAGAGATAATTCATTGTGTTTATTAGCAGAGACTCTTCCTCATAAACTCTTTTTTCTTTTTGACTTAGACTGGAATAATATTATTATTCACAGGAAGTTATTTCAGCTTTTAACATTTCTCAGCTCCTGATAATTTTAACACTCAAATCCTTTTATCAATGGAGTGAAAGTTCAGCCTATTAAATATTGGTTATCAGTGTCAAAAGGATATCTTTTGTGGGGAAAAAAAAGATACAACAGAGTCCCGTGTTAAGCTTTTCACTAGCACAAGGGTCACAAACGTAGGTGCCTACAGCAGCCAGGAGGGTAATTCAATGAAAAACTTAGTCCAGTAGGGACTGGTGATCAGACAGCTAGTGTCCTATCTGAAGGGGGCATCCAGGACTCAGATTCAGCCAAGTTCTATGCAGGAATTTGATCCAGTGTCACCAGATCTCCAGGTTTTTATTTGTTGTTGTTGTTATTCTTTAAGAGAAACCAGCAACCAGATTCTTATATAATATCTCCATATTGTTAATGCTGGCATTTAATATGTTTTAATACCATGCAATTCTAACAAACATACACATGAGTTTAGACTTTATGACCTTGTTTCTAGACCATAGGACCTTAAATCTTAAGAGTTCGATAAACATTCATTGAGCACCTTCTCCATGCTAGGTACTGTGAAAGGCACCAGAGATACTAAGACAAATACAATCCAGCACCTGTCTTTGAGTCGCTCATATTCTAGTGACAGAAATGTGCATGGTACAAATAATTATTATCTAGTAGGAAGAAATAAAGTTAATCATATAATTTCACACATATCAATACTTAATTATAAATTGTGGTGAGTGCTGTAAAAGAAAAAAAAAAAACAGCACAATCATAGATCAGGGAAGAAGTAAGCTTACACTTGACATCTGAAGGATGAGCACACATTTACCCAAAGGAAGAAAAAGAGGAAGAACACTCTAGGCGGAGGGAATAATATCTACAAAGACCCTGAGCTAGGATGTAACTTGGTATTTCTGGGAAACTAAAAGGAGACCCAAGTGTGACTGATACATAGTAAACAAGGGGAAAAGTCACACATGTTGAGAATGGAGAGAGAAGTAGGGGTAGATCATAAATGGACCTGTGGTCGATGTTAAGGATTTTGAGAAATAAGAGGCCATTGTCAGGATTTTAAGCAGGAACATGGCAAAGTAAGATATGGGGTTTTAAGGGATCATTCTGTCTACAGGCTGGGAAATAGATTATGAGGATCCTCTTATGCCAGAATCCCAGTGACCAGTTAACAGGCTAATTCTGGAGTCTAGGCTTGTCCTAGAGTGATGCCTATAGAGATACAGAGAAGAGTGCAAACTTGGAATATATTTTAGACATAGTAAATTGCTGTGGAGTACAAAATATGCATGGCATAGAGATACAAACGGAGATGATACTGGATAGGTAGACTGGGCAAACTCATGAATAACTTCAGCTGCCATAGTAACAAACTTAGTCTTTATCCTGTGGATAAGACAAAAGTTTGATGGAATGAGTTGACACAGTTGGATTTGTGTTGACCTAATAGTAACCTGATTCAGTCTCCTGTCTTCAGTAAAGACTTTATGGTCCACCCATAACTAGTCTTTTTTTTCCCCTATGCTCTAAGCTTAATCATCTACAATAAATTGGCAGCTTCTGAGGGTATTAAAGTCCATCTTTGTTTCCTATCTCTAAAGCAAATGAAATCATGACTACAATATTACTTCAAGTTTGGTTGTATTCTCTTCCATGCATAGAATGGTGTCCTATGGAGAACATGTCAGTGAATCTAGACGTACCTATTCAAATCTTCTACCTTATGACTTCCATACTCAGAACCTCATGTGGTACAGCAATGCATGTTGCTGCAGTGCCTAAATGCCCCATTGCTGATGGATGCATATACCTTGTTTCCCACTCCCATCTGAAGAGCCCAAATGTATGCTGATGCCATGCATATTCACATGAGTGTTTCTGAGTGGAATAGATTTTCCTGATGATGTGCAAGTAGACAAGGGTAGCTGACACTGCTACAACATAAACTATTTCTTATAGAAATTCAACATCTCAGAGTCTGGCTTTTGGACATGAGGGACCATATTTACCCTTTTGCTTAACAATTAGACAGGCAGACAAAATAACATGAAACAGTTTTCAGACACTGAACAATAGACAATGCAAGAGAATGATCCATGAGGGAATAACAACAAATGAGGTGAGCCCGCTGCCTGGAAAGAGTTTCCAGGGCACAGCACAATGAGGGTGAACCCAAACAGAGCCCAGCAGTCACTTTGAGTTGAAGAAATAGAGTTTAGACTTTGGGTAGGCCATAGTGTCTAGAACCTGTGATTTGTAGGGCAGAGTCCTAGAGAGAATGGTACAGCCACAGAGAAAGAGCTCTTGCAAATCCAGTGAGAGGTCCTGTCAAGTCTTCAACTAAGTACTAATATGCACATGTATGTGAGGAAAGTGTTAACGGTAAGGTAAATACCACCAAAAAGAAACAGACAGAACAACCCCTAGACCATACACAGGGTCAGGAATAGTGTATGTTCCCACCATCAAAAGCGGAAAGACCTCTTAATAAATGGGTACTGGGTAGAATCACCAGAAGGAACAGAAGTTGGACAAAATTAGTCTAGACTATAGGTCACTCAGGAGATGACAAAGCTTTAAAAATAAGACTTGAAAGTATAAAATTGATTCCAAGCGTCTGAACTATGTGTCAGCATAAAATCCAATACTTGTTACAAGAATGAAACAAAATCCCAAAACCAACATGTAAAACTCACAATGTTAATAAAAATTAATGTGTTCAAAAAATCAGGAGAATCATTACCCTTAATCAAGGAAAAAATCAATCAATAAAAACAGATCCAGAAGAAGAACATACACACTCTACTATATATAAAATAGATTACCAACAAGGACCTATTGTATAGCACAGGGAACTCTACTCAATATTCTGGGATAACCTATATGAGAAAAGAATCTAAAAAAGAATGAATATATGTATATGTATAACTGAACCACTCTGCTGCACACCTGAAACTAACACAACATTGTGAATCAACTATATTAAAATAAAATTTAAATTTTAAAAAAGAAATGATAGTAGTAGCAAGCAAAGACATTAAGATAGCCCTTATACATATTCTCCATATGTTCTAGAAGGTAGAGAAGAGTATGAGCATGATGAGGAGAGAGATGGAATGTTAAAAAAAAACAAACATAAATGGAAACTCTATAGATAAATACAATAGCTGAAATGGTAAGCACACTGGATGAGATTAACAGCACATTAGACACTGGAGAAGAAATATTAGAGAACATTAATACGTAACGATAGAAACTATCCAAAATAAAAACATGCAAATAAAAATGACTGAACAAAATGAACAGAGCTTCAGTGAACTATGGGACAATATCAAGTGATCTGACATATGTGTACAGTTAACCCTTAAACAATGTGGGGATTGGGGCACCAACCCTTCACACAGTCGAAAATCCACGTGTAACTTTAGTCTGTCCTCTATATCTGTGGTTCTGCATCTGCCGATTCTACCAACCATGGATGGTGTAGTACATATTTGTTGAAAGAAAACCATGTATAAGTGTACCTGCACAGTTTAAACCATGTTGTTCAAGGGTAAACTGTAATTAGAATCCTAGAAAAGGAAGGGACAGAAAAAAATATTCAAAGAAATAGTGGCTGAAAACTTTCAAACTGTGATGAAAACTATAAACCTACAAAGTCAGGAGGCTTAACAAAACCAAGAAGAAGAAACATGAATAAAACCACACCAAGGCACATCATAATCAAATTGCTGAACACCAGCGATGAAGAGAAAATGTTGAAAACAGTCAGAGGAAATAAGTCACAGAGAGGGGGCTTCCCTGGTGATGCAGTGGTTAAGAATCCACCTGCCAATGCAGGGGACATGGGTTCGAGCCCAGGTCCGGGAAGATCTCACATGCCGTGGAGCAGCTAAGCCTGTGTGCCACAACTACTGAGCCTGTGCTCTACAGCCCGTGAGCCACAACTACTGAGCCTGTGCACCTAGAGCCTGTGCTCCACAACAAGAGGCGCCACTGCTATGAGAAGCCCGCACACTGCAATGAAGAGTAGCCCCTGCTCATCGCAACTAGAGAAAGCCTACGTGCAGCAATGAAGACCCAATGCAGCCAAAAAATAAATTTAATTAATTAATTAATTTTTAAAAAAAGTCACAGAGGAAAAAACATAGAATGATAGCAGATATCATTAGAAACAACGTGAGCCAGAAGATAGTTAGGGACATCTTTAAAGTACTGGGTGTGGGGGGATGGGGACAATCTGTCCACTTGACATTCTACACCAAGGAAAAATATTCTTTTAAAATGAAGGCAAAATAAAGACTGTTTTAGACATACAAAGCAGGAACAATTTCTCATTAGCAGACCAGGAAAAAAAAATGTTAAAAGAAGTACTTTAGGCAGAAAAAGATTATATCAGAGAGATATTTGGGGCCACAAGAAGGGATAAAAATTCCAGAAATGGGTAAGTATGGAGAAAATTTTTCTTCATTTTTAATCTCTTAAAAAGATAACTGATTATCTAAACTGGAAAGCAAAAAATAACGACAGTTTATTTTGGGGTATATTATATATGTAGAAGTGAAATGGATGACAACCATAGCACAAAGGCTGGGAGGGGGAAGATGGAAATATACTATTGCAAGTTTCTTATAATATAAGTAAAATGGTATAAGATTATTTGAAGGTAGACTATGATAAGTTAAAGTTGTATTTTGTAAGCTGAAGGGCATTGCCAATAAAACAAAGCAAAGCTAATAAACCAATAGTGGAGATAAAAAGGAAACATAAAATATACTGGGCTTCCCTGGTGGCGCAGTGGTTGAGAATCTGCCTGCCAATGCAGGGGACACAGGTTCGAGCCCTGGTCTGGGAAGATCCCACATGCCACGGAGCAAATAGGCCCATGAGCCACAACTACTGAGCCTGCGCGTCTGGAGCCTGTGCTCGGCAACAAGAGAGGCCGCAACAGTAAGAGGCCCGTGCACCGCGATGAAGAGTGGACCCCGCTCGCCACAACTAGAGAAAGCCCGCACACAGCAACGAAGACCCAACACAGCCAAAAATTAAAAAAAAAAAAAAAAAAACCTCAATTAATCCAAAAGAAAGTAGGAAAGAAAAGAAAATAATGAATAAAAGCCAGATGGACAAATAGAAAACTATAGCAGAATGGTAGATTTAAACCCAACCATATCAATAATTACATTAAAAGCAAATGGGAAGAACACGACAACTAAGAGATTTTAAGATTGAATAAAAAGCAACACCCAACTTTATGCTGAACTCAAGAAATCCACGTTAAAGATAAAAAGTAAAGGATTGAAGGTATACCATACTAACTAACTATAATCAAACACAATGGATGTGTCATTCCATTTATATGACAATATAGGAAAGTAAAACATAGTGACAGAAAGTAAATCAGCGGTTGCATGTGTCCAGAGAACAGGGGAAGGTATGGCTATGAATGGCACATGGAAACTTTTTGGACTGATGGAAATCTTCTGTACCTCAATAGTGATGGTAGCTATAGAACTGTACTTATTTGTCAAAATTCAGCAAATATTGTACTTAAAATTGGTGAATTGTATTGTTTGTAACTTATACCTTAATAAAGATGATGAAAGGAAGGGGGACCGAGTGAGAGAGAGAGAGAGAAAGCAGTGGGGAGGAATAAAGAGGAGAAGAAAAGGAACAGGGAGGAGGAAAGGGAAGAAAAGAAACTAACCATTTGTTTTCAAAAACTACAGTCACTTCAGTAAGAGTAGTTTCCACTGGCCCTTTACTCCATTATGTAAAACATTTTAGCCCTTTTTTTCTGATCCTTATTTTCTACCCACATCTACAGTCTGATGGTCTTACCTTCCACCTCAAGAAATTTATTGACTGTTGTACTAAACAAAGATAACTGTATCCTAAAGAGAAATTCTGGCACCAGCCAGTGATGTGAAACTTTCACCTAATTAAATGAGGAATGCCTCAGAAGAAACTGCCCTTCCCACTTGCTATCTATGACAATGACCTCTGCCCTTCCTGACCTCACTTGCTCCATCTCTGGCCACATCTTCTCTTTGTTGTTGAAAGCCCCACCCAACCCTCTGCACCGCTTTTACTCTTCAGCATCACCGTTCCCTTTCTTCAATAAGGAAGACCATTTCTATATCCTCCCCCGTCTCTCACCAGTAGGGAAAGTTGAATACACATGAAAGTGTTACTAGTGGGCCTTTGGGTACACAAAGGACCAAAGTAAGGCATGTAAACTTCAGACAGTAGATATATATATATATTTTTTTTTTTAATAGAGAGAAAGTCTTTTATTTATTTATTTATGGCTGTGTTGGGTCTTCGTTTCTGTGCGAGGGCCTTCTCTAGTTGTGGCAAGTGGGGCCACTCTTCATCGTGGTGCGCGGGCCTCTCACTATCGCGGCCTCTCTTGCTGCGGAGCACAGGTTCCAGACGTGCAGGCTCAGTAATTGTGGTTCATGGGCCTAGTTGCTCCGCGGCATGTGGGATCTTCCCAGACCAGGGCTCGAACCTGTGTCCCCTGCATTGGCAGGCAGATTCTCAACCACTGCGCCACCAGGGAAGCCCCGGTAGATATATTTTATACAAGGACAATTAGACTGCATATAGGATAGACTTTAAGACTCTGGGGAAAGAGTTGGGATAATCAGATGGTGGAGGTGTGATAAACTGATAAAACAGGGCTAAGGGTGGCATCAGTTGCAAAGAAGACATGAAATACAGAGCAAAACAATATATAAACAGATCTGAGTGTACTTACAACCACTTAAACCCATGCTAACAGGCGATTAAATATAAGATATCTTACCTACAGACTGGGAGCAAATTTTTGCAAACGATGTGGCCAACAAGGACTTAATCTCCAAAATGTGCAAACAGCTCATACAACTCAATAATGGCAACAACAAGAACAAAAAAAACCCAAACAACCCAATCAAAAAATGGACAGAAGACCTGAATAGACACTTCTATTCCAAAGAAGACATACAAGATGGTCAATAGGCACATGAAAAGATGCTCAACATTGCTAATTATTAGAGAAATGCAAATCAAAACTACAATGAGATATCACCTCACAACAGTCAGAATGGCATCATTTAAAAGCCTACAAATAACAAATGCTGGAGAGGGTGTGGAGAAAAGGGAACCCTCCTACACTGTTGGTGGGAACATATATTGGTGCAGCCACTATGGAAACAGAATGGAGGTTCCTCAAAAAACTGAAAATAGAGTTGCCATATGATCCAGCAATCCCACTCCTGGGCATATATCTGGACAAAACTCTAATCTGGAAAGATACATATACCCCAAGGTTCATACCAGCACTATTTACAATAGCCAAGACATGGAAGCAACCTAAATGTCCATTGACAGATGAATGGATAAAGAAGATGTGGTATATATACACAATGGAATACTACTCAGCCATAAAAAAGAATGCAATAATGCCATTTGCAGCAACATGGATGGACCTAGAGATTATCATACTAAGTGAAGTAAATCAGACAGAGAAAGACAAATACATGATATCACTTATATGTGGAATTTGAAATATGATACAAATGAACTTATTTACAAAACAGAAACAGATCACAGACATAGAATGCAAACTTATGGTTACCAAAGGGAAAAGGGGATGGGAGAGGGATAAATTAGGTGTTTGGGATTAGCAGATACAAACTGCTATAAATAAAATAGATAAGCAACAAGCTCCTACTGTATAGCACAGGGAACTATATTCAATATCCTGTAATAAATGATAATGGAAAATAATATATAAAAGAAGATATAGGTATAGCTATATAATTGAATCACTCTGCTGTATATCAGAAACTAACACAACACTGTAAATCAACTGTACTTCAATAAAAAATATAAAAATTAAAAAAAAGATGTCTTGTCATGCATCACAGAGAAGATATAACCCATCTTCATATTCTGAGATGATTTTCTGATCAAAGGTGATTCACTTATCTGATTATATTTAAATAATAATTATTTAGATACTTTGGAAAAATAACTTGCTAAACTTTAAATAATGTACTAGTAACATTTCTTGTTCACTTCAGATCACCATGGATCAAAGCCTTTATAATTACATAGACATACAAGTGGATATATGTGAATCTTTCCAAATAATGACGGCTTTCTATAGAAAGGCATATATATCTTCATAGAGAACTTATGTTCCCCCAGACTTGAGAGTGATGAAAAGGTTGTTCTCAGAAACTATCCAGATGTTTTCACGGCTTTTACGTCTCCAGGTGCTTCTTACCCTGACCACACATTCCCTGTGGAGAGGATGGATGATTCTGTAGCTCCGGGCCAAGAATACACCTATGAGTGGAATATCAGTGAGGACAGTGGGCCCACCCACGATGACCCTCCGTGCCTCACACATATCTATTACTCCTATGAAAATCTGGTACACGACTTCAACTCTGGACTGATTGGACCTCTGCTTATTTGTAAGAAAGGTAAAAAAAAAAAAAATCAAAACAGCAAAGATGTTGGATTGGTAAAGATACTATAATGGAATGAGGCTTGGGAGTGTCTTGGTATCTTTTCGTAAATCAAGCAGAGAAGGGTGCAGAAACCAGATCATCGTTTGACATTGGTATTTGAGGATTTGCAATCTTCCTCTGTTTCTTCACCCCCTCCTTCATCTCGGTCCTGGGAGTCTCTCGCAAGTAAATCTCTGTCTGAGAGTATGTTCTGCTGCCATGCCCATATGATCCGTAACATTTACCTCAAGGCCAAGTCTTTTTGAAAGTATACAGCAGTCTGTACTCTGCTGAGAGTACTTGGAAAGAACTTTGAGTAATATATCTGAGGTTTGGGTTGGTCATTTGGTCTATAAACACACAAAACTCCAGGTTCCTTTCTTGTAAACAAACTGAACACTTTGAGTGGTAGGTTTCAAACACACTCAACTGACTTTGTAAGAAATTTCATTGGCTGGGCTTCTTAGGAGCAAGCTTGGACTTTTATTTTACCCCAAACGAATTCATCCCATCTTTCATTAAAACAAACAACCACAACAAACTGCACTGTGGGAGATAATGTGATGGATTCACCATCTGTCTATACATACACGCATACCATACCTACATACATTCCTAATTCATTTATTCACTATACAAATACATATTTTCATTGCCTGGTATAGAGAAGATACTGTGATGACACCGAAAAAATTTTAAACTTATAAAAGTCTCTTCTTTCATTTTACTATCAGGTGCATTTTTTACTCATGAGAGTGGATTAATCTTGACCCTCTCAACCAATTCTCTAGTGTCCCATTACAAGATGGCTATATTAAACTTGGAGTGTGATGCTTTTACCAAATGAGCTATGGTACCTATGCATTTTTTTTTTAATATAAATTTATTTATTTATTTATTTATTTATTTTTGGCTGCGTTGGGTCTTTGTTGCTGTGCACAGGCTTTCTCTAGTTGGCGGCGAGCGGGGGCTACTCTTCATTGCGGTGCGCGGGCTTCTCATTGTGGTGGTTTCTCTTGTGGAGCACGGGCTCTAGGCGCATGGACTCAGTAGTTGTGGCTCACAGGCTCTAGAGTGCAGGCTCAGTAGTTGTGGTGCACGGGATTAGTTGCTCCACGACATGTGGGATCTTCCCGGACCAGGGATCGAACCCGTGTCCCCTGCATTAGCAGGTGGATTCTTAATCACTGCACCACCAGGGAAGTCCCTGCATTGACTTATTGACACTGGAAGAAATGGATACTTTTACTAAAGCCTTGACAGTCACCAAATGTTTTCTCTCTGTGCCAGATCAAATTTACTTTTAAAGCCCCATTCCTCAAGGCTATCAGGTGCCAGAAAAAACAAGGTGGCACCAGGATTTTAATAAGGCTTCAATCATTATTACTTGATAGATGCTATTTTTATAAGAACATTTTACAGTTGACATCATTATGGTTGGCTGCTTATCTTAAACTCTGTTATCTAGGAATAGCTAATGAGAGCCTTCTATCTGGGATGCTGTTAAAAGTATGTCTTTTTTCACAGGCACCCTAACTGAAGATGGGATACAGAAGATGTTTGACAAGCAACATGTACTGATGTTTGCTGTGTTTGATGAAAGTAAAAGCTGGAACCAGACATCATCCCTAATGTACACAGTCAACGGCTATGTGAATGGGACAATGCCAGGTAACACGTGGGCTGTGTACTATCCAAAAATAGTTGAAGCATTGATCCCACTGTTTTCCTAAAGGCACTAAGGTAGTTGACCATACTCACTATTTTTTAACTCCTAATCTGAAAGGTGATGTAATCTGGTTCAGTGGTTCTCAAGGTTTAATCTTTTTTTTTTTTAACTAGCAAGTACAACAGACAAATTAGAAGCTACCCAAGAGAAGCAGTGTGCAGTCTTATTACATGTAGTGCTCTGAGCAGGTTTCACCTTGGCCTACATCTCCAGGAAGACATCCAGGATATCAGCTTAGTCTCCTTCAGTGAGTTGTGTGGTCCCTGCTGCATGGTGACCATGTTTTCTTCCAGAGAGGAAGCCCTACGAAACAGAGTTCAAGGCCAATCCTCAGCAGGAAGGGTCAGCAGGAAGAATGCAATGAAGACACTTACAGTGAAGATGAACAGGAGATTAGGAGAAATATCCAACATACAAAAATACTACTAGCATTTCAAAAGATGATGGATGAGTAATATTCAATGGCATATGGAATGTTTTTCTCTTTTCATTTACATGTAGACTCTTGTGAAAAAGCAAAATCATAACAATTGTTAAGAGAAAAAAAAACTGATCCCCACCTAAACCACTTCTACTTCTCTCCTATAGAAATGACCTAGAACCAAAGATCCTGTGGGGGAAAAATGGGAAAAATGAAAATATTACTTTACTAAATAAACTATGCTTCAAAACACTAAGTTTCTCTATATAGAGGCTCTATATAGAGGCTGTTCTCTATATCTGAAAATCACAAATGGCTTCTCTTACTAAAAATAAAACTTGTCAAGAGTTGAGGTCTGGACATTGCTTTTAAATTGTATTCCGTTTCATTTGATTCTATCTTCCCACCCGGGTCATTACAAATATACTAAGATGACCCTGGGTTTTGATTCAGAGTTTAAAAACTTAGTTAACTGAGTTAGCACACCTGAGTTCACACCTTGCTCACTTCTCTACCTTAGTGTGGCTTTTAGCAGTTAGTTGTCTCAATGTGCTTTCGTAAAAAAATGGGTTAATCATCTATCCTGGTGCAGAGGGTGTTTAAGAATTATTTTACAGATAACATAGCATGTCTAATACTACGGGCCTTAGAGAGGAGTGGTCAAAAGAGAAATTGTATCTGTGTCCTGGCAAAGTAAATCATCTGTCTAAATATAGAGAAGGAGAAGCCAAAATAACCCATATGAAAACATAAAAATTGATAACTCTATCAGGGCATAGAATTTATGAATTTATAGTTGAAATAGAGTAGCTGGGGTAGAAAGTAGCTGGTAGTAGAAACTGAGAAAAGTTACTGCTTGTAAAACTGCCTTATGGGGCAGTATAAATTGAATAAATATGATAAACGCTAATACAGATGTATGAAATGCTCAACCCAATATAAGCATTGACTGGAGGCAGATAAAGTCTTCCACCAAAGCCTCCTACCTTCCAGCTTCTTGTTCTCACCTGTGATACTAGGAATTGGTCTTGTTACAGTGGTCTAAAAAAGACAAGCCCTTAGCCCCTCTTTGGGTAAGGGACTGATTCATGGCCCCAAGATCTAGTATCGAGTGATTATAGATCTGAAATTTACAACCCAAGCCAAGGATAGAAGCCAGAGGTTGGAATCTCCTATAGAGCAAATCAGCATTTTCTGAGTCACTGTGGGAGCAAGAAGGAGCCAAACAGCTTTTATACTCAGTTCTCATTACTCCATCCATGAAACGCTCCCAGTGACCCAGTATACTGAGGATTTGTCCACTGCATTTTAAGGCGATCCTATAACCCACACAGTAACTCACTGCCTTGTCATTAAAACAATCAACCAGCGGGTAAAGAAACAGTATAAAATCCTTAAAGCATCTTCACATCTTCTTCCTGTTAGGATCAAGCCCTTTTAGGATTAGAGGTTTAGGCCCTTAAACTCAGCCCTATTGGAGGCTCTGGCAACTCCCTCCAGCTAAGCCCCGATTGGTATTAGAGTGACCAACTACTCAGACTTGCCCAGGACTTTCTCAATTCTAATACTGAAAATCCTGCCTCCTGGGAAACCCCTCAGTCCTCAGTAAACCAGGATGGTTGGTCACCTACTTTCTTCTCTCCTTGGCCTTAGCAATCCCTGTGTTTCTAAACTAATGTCCCCCATCTCTGGGCTCTATAGTACCACTTATTGCAATGAGTTGTGACTGCTTGTTTGCCCACCACTCAGATGTCTGCTTTTCTAGGGCAGGAACAAAAATGGGAGTGTCTATACCCCCCGGAACCTTGCACAATGCCTGATGCAAAGCAGGTGCTCAATACGTATCTGGTGAGTGAATTTTTTATCACAGACTGCTGACTGCCTGTTTTGGCCCCCATCTCTCTCTCTCTCCCTCAGATATAACAGTTTGTGCCCATGACCACATCAGTTGGCATCTGATTGGGATGAGCTCTGGGCCAGAACTGTTCTCCATTCATTTCAACGGCCAGGTCCTGGAGCAGAACCATCATAAGATCTCAGCCATCACTCTCGTCAGTGCTACGTCCACAACTGCAAACATGACCGTGAGCCTAGAGGGAAAGTGGGTCATATCTTCGCTCATCCCAAAACATTTTCAAGGCAAGAAATTCTTCCAACAGTCTTGCTTACAAATGTAGGATCCTTTCTTCCTAGGCACTAACTCCCTCATTTTCCTTTGCTTTTGCAAGCCATCCACACTCCAGACATACATTCCTTAGTCCTTGAGAGCAGAATTTAGATACTTTGCTCTTAGACTTATAGCTCGTTAGTTGGGGATGGAGGAAGTAGAGAAATTGACAAAGATTTTTTAAAATGATGCAAAAGCCGAAGAGGTCTCTACTTCCTTGAAAGGAGAAAGGAGGAAGGAAACAAAAACATACATAGAGATATTCTTTCTTGGGCTATTTAATATGCAGCTAAAGGAAAAGAACTAGATATTGGAACTGCTCAAACTTCTGTAAATTTATAGAAGCACCAAGTTACCGAAAGTGTAAAAGTTTTAACATGAAAAAGTTGTCTTTCATAACAAGATGAGCACAGAGCCTGGCCCAAAGAGGAACTCAGTGGATGTGTGTTGAATAGAAAAAACATAGTATCTAACCAACTGAGGAGTGAGCTTTAAAGGACATCAGTGAATTCTAGTGGGGGAAAAAATCAGCCTAGGTTGTTATATGGTATCAGGTAAACAAAATAACTAACGGTCTATTACACATTGTTGCTTTAAAACAGTTAGGAGGAGGGTTCCTGTAAATATAAGTAAATATCACTATAGGAAATCATTGTGTTACCAAAATAATGTGTATAAAAGCAAGAAATATAAAAAAGAGATACTTTATGGGATCATTTCATTTTTTGTTCACACTAAGCAGTCAAAATTATATTTGAAGTAATGAAATTGTCACAATATCCCTGGAAGATAGAGCCCCAAATACTAATGAAACAACAGCAAAACTAACATTATTGAGGTTAAGTGCTTTTTGTATTATCTTATTTAATTTTTAAGAACAATTTCATACAGTATACACTAGTAATATCTTCATTTTACAAATAAAAGGAAGAGGTTATAGGAAATATGAGAAATCGACATGACCTAAGTCATAAGGTTTTAAGGATCTGGAAATTTCAAGAAATTTTCCTCCCCGGTAAGAAACAAAGGATAGCTTTCCAAGTTTTTCCTCTAACTCATCCTCTCTTTCCCTCGCTTTTTTATTCTTGCTCCTTCTGCCCTGTATTAAAAGAGCTTCAAACCAAAATGTTCAAAAGTTGCATGAGCATTACTTTCACTGTTATTATTGAAAACTTCCACAAATTTATTTAAAAGATGTACATTTTATCAGCCTTAATTTCTTCTCTCAGATTCTTTCATTGTCTTTATGTCCTAACTCAGCTGGGATGCAGGTTTACATAGACATTAAAAACTGTGCAAAGAAAACCAGGAATCCTAAGAAACTAACTCGAGACCAGAGGCGGCACATTAAGAGATGGGAATACTTCATTGCTGCAGAGGAAGTCATTTGGGACTATGCACCTATAATACCAGCAAACATGGACAAGTGAGTTTGAGGGGTTCTTACTACTATGCAGATTCAAGACATTTTCCGTAGGGTCCTAGATGCATGGGGTGAAATGTCATGAGTTGACAGCTTTCATGGTAATGCATGTATTGGATTTCATTCAGGTTTTCTTTTCCAAAACAATCTGAAATTACTCCAAACTCCTCAAGAGAACTCAGAAAAATAATAATAGTAGTAGTAGTAACAACAGCAATAATAATAGCAGCTACCACTTCTTGAATGCTTCCTATTGCCAAGCACTGTGTTAAACCTTTCTAAGAGCTTTGCTTTAACGCTACAAGTTAGAAACAGCTTTTACTTATTCTGTAAATTAGGAAATGGGAGAGTGGGATTAAGAAAACTGGAAATGCACATAGCTCTTAAACACTTGAAAAATACTCAAGCTCACTCACAGTAAGAGAAATACGTAAATTAAACTTCTCTCAAATACTATTTTTCACCTATCAGACTCACAAGTTTAGATGACATAATGTATTGGCAAGGCTGCGAGAAACAAGCTCTATCATGTATTGCTGGTGGAAGAGCGAATTGGAAAAGCCATTCTAGAGGATAATTTGGCAATGTGTATAAAATTATAAATGCATATATTTTTTGATCCAGCAATCTCACTCTGGGAATTTACTATATAGATATACTTGTATACAGGTGAAATGGTATGTGTACAGGATGTTCAGTGCTGCACTGTTGCAGCAAAATATTGGAAACAACCCATAATGTCCATCAATAGGAAATTAATAAGTTATGGTACATCATACAATGGAATACTATGCATCTGTTTTAAAGAGGATGCAAAAACTCTCTCTATACTAATATAAAAAGTTCTCCAAGAGATATTTTTAAATTAAAAAGTCAAGGGAGCAAGAAGGTAGAATAGCAGATTCCCCCACTTGTATTCCCCCACAGCAATGATAATTTGGCAGCCATCCACAAACAGAAGTGCCTTTGTGAGAGCTTTGGGATCAAAGTAGGAACCTGCAAAATCCCAGTGGAAGTCAAGACCAAGGAGGACGGTTTTGAGAAGGCAAGTCCATGCTCAGATGGTTGGTTCACTAACTGTAATTCAGTTACAAACCTGGAAATAGCCTCCTCCCCTTATGGACTCAGCTACAGCCCCACTTAACCTTGGTCCTGCCACCAGCACCATTTGATAAGAAACCCAGGAGGAGTCACGCCTGTCCATGACCCTGTAGGCTGACCTGCAGACATCCGTTTGACTGTGGATCTTGAAGCAGCCCTGTAACTAATTCCATCCTTCTCCCAGCCATGATGCAGGAGTAGTCTTGCCTGCCCAGGGACCTGATGGGAGTCACATCCACTCATGCCCCTGGTGGCTGGCCTGCAGACCTTGGTCCCACTACAGATCTTGAAATGGCCCTGTTACCTAGTTCCAGACCTCAAAACTGCAGTTCAGGAGCAGTTCTGCCCACTCAGGGACCCATCCAGTGACCCACTGGGAGCCCTCCAAAGGGCCAGATGGGAGCCATACCCATCTACACACTTGGTAACAGGCCTACCATTTGCAAACCCAATTGTGGACCTTGAAGTAGAGTGTTATCCCAGTGCCAGCTCTACTGACCAAGGTCCTGAAGGCAGTTCCATTTTCCCAGGGACCAGACAGGGTCTATGCCCACCTGAGCCCCTGGTAAAAGGCCTTCCAACCACAGATGCTGCTGCAGGGCCAGCAGCAACCACATGACCTGGTTCCAACCTCACTCAACTGTGATCCCAGAGGCAATTCCATCAGGCTGCAGACCTGACACGAGGTTTTTACCTGCCAAAACCTGTCTGTAAAGATTGGAAGGGGGTGTTTGCTCCATCAAATGCACAAACACCAAAACAAAGCTACACAAATCACAGAATCAGGCAATATGACACCACCAAAGGAAACTAATAAAGCTCCAGTAACCAGTGTGAAAGAAATAGAGATCCACAAATTGCCTGACAAAGAATTAAAAATAATCATCTTAAAGAAGCTCAATGAGGTACAAGATAACACAGATAGGTAATCAAATGAAATCAGGAAAACAATAAATGAACAAAATAAGAAATTTAATAAATAGAAACCATAAAAAAATAACCAAACAAATCCTAGAGCTGAAGAATGCAATAACAGAACTGAAAATATTCAATAGAGAGCTTCAATAGCAGACTTATCACTTTAGCTTTAAGGACACCTGCAGATTAATGGATACATGTATATGTATGGCTGAGTCAATTTGCTGTGCACCTGAAGCTATCGCAATATTGTTAATCAGCTATACTCCAACATAAAATAAAAAGTCATAAAAAAAAGGGAAGGGATAAAAAAGACAAGGTCACTATATAATGATAGAGTGGTCAATTAATCAAGAGACTATAAAAATTATAAATATATATGCACCCAAGATTAGAGCACCTAAATATATGAAGCAAATATTAATGGAACTACAGGGAAAAATAGACAGCAATACAATAATAGTAGGGGACTTTAATACCACACTTTATTCAATGGATAAATTATCCAGACATAAAATCAATAAGGAAGCAGTGGAATTGAATAACACTGTAGAACAAGTGTACCTAACAGACATATAAAGAACATTCCATCCAAATAAAGAACATTCCATCGAACAACAGCAGAATACATATTCTTCTCAAGTGCACCTGGAATATTCTCTAGGATTCTTCATAACATATTAGTCCACAAAACAAGTTTTAACAAATTAAGAATATTAAAATAATATCAAGTATTTTCTCTCACCATAATGGTATGAAACTACAAATCAGTAACAGAAGAAAACTGAAAAATTCACAAATATGTGGATTAAATACTAGTCTCCTGAACAACCAATGGATCAAAGAAGAAATCAAATAGGAAATCAAAATATATCTTGAGACAAATGAAAACAGAAATACAACATACTAAAATTTATAGAATATAGAAAAGCGGTTGTAAGAGGGAAGTCTATAGTAATAAATGCCTACATTTAAAACAGAAGAAAGAGAGCCTCATGCACCAGAGAGCAGACAGCAGAAGCAAGAAGAACTACAATCCTGCAGCCTGTGGAACAAAAACCACATTCACAGAAAGATAGACAAAATGAAAAGGCAGAGGACTACGTACCAGATGAAGGAACAAGATAAAACCCCAGAAAAACAACCAAATGAAGTGGAGATAGGCAACCTTCCAGAAAAAGAATTCAGAATAATGATAGTGAAGATGATCCAGGACCTCGGAAAAAGAATGGAGGCAAAGATCGAGAAGGTACAAGAAATGTTTAACAAAGACCTAGAAAAATTAACGAACACACACCTAGAAGAATTAAAGAACAAACAAAGATGAACAATGCAATAACTAAAATGAAAAATACACTAGAAGGAATCATTAGTAGAATAACTGAGGCAGAAGAACAGATAAGTGACCTGGAAGACAGAATGGTGGAATTCACTGCTGTGGAACAGAATAAAGAAAAAAGAATGAAAAGAAATGAAGACAGCCTAAGAGACCTCTGGGTCAACATTAAACATAACAACATTCGCATTATAGGGGTCCCAGAAGGAGAAGAGAGAGAGAAAGGACCAGAGAAAATATTTGAAGAGATTATAGTCGAAAACTTCCCTAACATGGGAAAGGAAATAGCCACCCAAGTCCAGGAAGCGCAGAGAGTCCCATACAGGATAAACGCAAGGAGAAACATGCCGAGACACACAGTAATCAAACTGACAAAAATTAAAGACAAAGAAAAATTATTGAAAGCAGTGAGGGAAAAATGACAAATAACATACAAGGGAACTCCCATAAGGTTAACAGCTGATTTCTCAGCAGAAACTCTACAAGCCAGAAGGGAGTGGGATGATATATTTAAAGTGATGAAAGGGAAGAACCTACAACCAAGATTACTCTACCCAGCAAGGATCTCATTCAGATTTGACAGAGAAATCAAAAGCTTTACAGACAAGGAAAAGCTAAGAGAATTCAGCACTACCAAACCAGCTCTACAACAAATGCTAAAGGAACTTCTCTAAGTGGGAAACAGAAGAAAAGAAAAAGACCTACAAAAACAAACCCAAAGCAATTAAGAAAATGGTCATAGGAACATACATATTGATAGTTACCTTAAATGTGAATGGATTAAATGCTCTAACCAAAAGACACAGACTCACTGAATGGATACAAAAACAAGACCCATATATATGCTGTCTAAAAGAGACCCACTTCAGACCTAGGGACACATACAGAATGAAAGTGAGGGGATGGAAAAAGATAATCCATGAACATGGAAATCAAAAGAAACCTGGAGTAGCAATACTCATATCAGAAAAAATAGACTTTAAAATAAAGAATGTTACAAGAGACAAGGAAGGATACTACATAATGATCATGGGATCAATCCAAGAAGAAGATATAACAATTATAAATATATATGCACCCAACATAGGAGCACCTCAATACATAAGGCAAATGCTAATAGCTATAAAAGAGGAAATTGACAGTAACACAATAACAGTGGGGGACTTTAACACCTCACTTACACCAATGGACAGATCATCCAGACAGAAAATTAATAAGGAAACACAACCTTTAAATGACACAACAGACCAGATAGATTTAATTGGTATTTATAGGACATTCCATCCGAAAACAGCAGATTACACTTTCTTCTCAAGTGCACACGGAACATTCTCCAGGATAGATCACATCTTGGGTCACAAATCAAGCATTGGTAAATTTAAGAAAATTCAAATCATATCAAGCATCTTTTCCGACCACAATGCTATGAGATTAGAAATAAATTACAGGGAAAAAAACACAAAAAACACAAACACACGGAGGCCAAACAAACGTTACTAAATAGCCAAGAGATCACTGAAGAAATCAAAGAGGAAATCAAAAAATACCTAGAGAAAAATGACAATGAAAACATGATGATCCAAAACCTATGGGATGCAGCAAAAGCAGTTCTAAGAGGGAAGTTTATAGCAATACAGTCCTGCCTCAAGAAACAAGAAAAATCTCAAATAAACAATCTAACCTTACACCTAAAGGAACTAGAGAAAGAAGGAAAAACAAAACCCAAAGTTAGTAGAAGGAAAGAAATCATAAAGATCAGAGCAGAAATAACTGAAATAGAAACAAAGAAAACAATAGCAAAGATCAATAAAACTAAAAGCTGGTTCTTTGAGAAGATAAACAAAATTGATAAACATTTAGCCAGATCCATCAAGAAAAAGAGGGAGAGGACTCAAATCAATAAAATTAGAAATAAAAAAGAAGTTAAAAGGACACCACAGAAATACAAAGCATCATATGAGACTACTACGAGCAACTCTATGCCAATAAAATGGACAACCTGGAAGAAGTGGACAAATTCTTAGAAAGGTGTAACCTTCCAAGACTGAACCAGGAAGAAATAGAAAATATGAACAGACCAATCACAAGTAATGAAATTGAAACTGTGATTAAAACTCTTCATCCAGAACCAGATGGCTTCACAGGTGTATTCTATCAAACATTTAGAGAAGAGCTAACACCCATCCTTCTCAAACTCTTTCAAAAAATTTCAGAGGAAGGAACACTCCCAAACTCATTCTATGAGGCCACCATCACCCTGATACCAAAACCAGACAAAGATACTACAAAAAAAGAAAATTATAGACCAATATCACTGAAGAATATAGATGCAGAAATCCTCAACAAAATACTCGCAAACAGAATCCAACAACACATTAAAAGGATCATACACCATGATCAAGTGGGATTTATCCCAGGGATGCAAGGATTCTTCAATATACACAAATCAATCAATGTGATACACATATTAACAAATTGAAGGATAAAAACCATATGATCATTTCAATAGATGCAGAAAAAGCTTTTGACAAAATTCAACACCCATTTATGAAAATAACTCATAATGAACAAACAAAACAAAATGAACATAATGAAAATCAGTTGAATTTATATACACTAACAATGAACAATCCAAACAGAAATTAAGAAAATACTTCCATTTACAATAGAATTTTTTTTAAAAGAATAAAATACTTAGGAAATTTAACCAAGGTAGTGAAAGAGCTACACACTGAAAACTATAAGACAACAATGAAAGAAATTGAAGAAGATACAATCAAATACAAAGATGTCCCGTGTTTATGGATTAGAAGAATTAACTTTGTTAAAATGCCCACATTACACAAAGTGATCTACAGATTCAAGGCAATCACTATTAAATTCCAATGACATTTTTCAAAGAAATAGAAAAAAAAAAACAATTCTAAAATTCAGATGAAACAACAGAAGACCCTGAATAGCCCAAGCAATCGTGAGCAAGAAGAGCAAAGCTTGAGGCATCATACTTCCTGATTTCAAACTATATTACAAAGCTATAGTAATCGAACAGTATAATAATGGCATAAAAACAGACACATATACCAAATGAACAGAAGTAAGGGCCCAGAAATAAACCCATGCATATATGGTCAACTAATCTTTGACAAGGGCACTAAGAATACACAATGAGGAAAGGACAGTCTCTTCAATAAATGATGGTGGAAAAAACTGGATATCCATATGCAAAAAAATAAAATTAGACCCTTAACTTACAGCATAGACAAAAATTAACTTAAAATAATTTAAAAACTTAAATGTAATACCTGAAACCATAAAACCACTAGAAGAAAATATAACAGAAAATCTCTTTGACATTTGTCTTGGCAATGATTTTTTTGGGTATGACACCAAAAGCATAAGTACCAAAAGCAAAAATAAACAAGTGGGGCTACATCAAGCTGAAAAACTTCTGCACAGCAAAAGAAACAATCAACAAAATAAAAATATAACCTACAGAATGGGAGAAAATATTTGCAAACCATATATCTGATAAGAGGTTAATATACAAAATATAAAAGGAACTTATGTAACTCAAAGGCAAAACAAACAAACAAAAATAGCCTGATTTTAAAAATGGGCAAAGGATCTAAACTGACATCTTTCTAAAGAAAACATACAGGGACTTCCCTGGTGGTGCAGTGGTTAAGAATCTGACTGCCAATGCAGGAGACACGGGTTCGATCCCTGGTCCGGGAAGATCCCACATGCCATGGAGCAACTGAGCCTGTGCACCACAACTACTGAGCCTGCGCATCTAGAGCCCGTGCTCTGCAACAAGAGAAGCCACTGAAATGAGAAGCCCGTGCACTGCAACAAAAGAGTAGCCCCCACTTGCCACAGCTAGGGAAAGCCCATACACAGCAATGAAGACCCAATACAGCCAATAAATAAATAAATAAATTTTAAAAATTAAAAAATTAAAATTGTCAACTGTGGTAAAAAGAAGAAAACATACAAATGGCCAATAGGCATATGAAAAGGTGTTCAGCATCACTAATCATGAGCAAAATGCAAATCATATCCATGATGAGATATCACCTCATACCTATGAGAATAACTAGGATGAAAAAGAGGTAACAACTGTGGATGAGGGTGTGGAGAAAGTGGAATCCTTGTACACTGTTGGTGAGAATGTAAATTGGTGCAGCCTTTATGGAAAACAGTAAGGAGCTTCCTCAAAAAATTAAAAATAGAACTACCACTTCTGGGTATATATCCAAAGGAAATGAAATCAGTATATCAAAGAGATATTTGCACTCCCATGTTCATTGCAGTGTTATCCATGATAGCCTACATATGGAAACAACCTGAGTGTCTATCAATGGATAAATGAATTTTTAGAAATATGGTTTATATATACAATGGAATATCATTCAGCCTTAAAAAAGAAGGAAATCTTGCCATTTGTAACAACATGGATAAACCTGCAGGGCATTAGGCTAAGTGAAATAGTCCAGACACAGAATTACAAATATTGCATGATCTCACTTATATGTGGAATCTAAAAAAGTCGAACTCGTAGAAGCAGAGAGTATAATGGTGGTTGCCAGGGGCTGGGAGGTGAGGGGAATGCAGAGATGTTGATCAAAGTATACAAACCTTCAGTTTCAAAATAAATAAGTTCTGGAGACCTAACAAACAGTGCAGTATATTAACTATAGTTAGTAACACTATAGTTAATAACACTGTATTGTACACTTGAAATTTGTTAAGACAGTAGATCTTAAGTGTTCTCAAAATTTAAAAATATTAGTAACTAGGTGAGGTGATGGAAGTGGTAATTAGCTTGACTGTGGTAGTCTCATATATTCATATATAAATTATTATGTTGTACACCTTAAATACATACATTTGTCAATTATACCTCAATACAGCTGGAAAAATGCAAAAAAACTTCAAGGTATAGTATGGACTATATAAATAGCTGCCTTTTGTTAAAGGAGTGAAAGGATAAGAATATTTATATTTGCAAGTCATATTTGCATAAAGATGCTCTGGAATTATACACATGAAATTAATACAAGTGAATATTTAGAAAATGCAGGAAGGGTTAGGGAAGTGGGGTTGAGATAAGAATCCAGAACTCTCTAGCAGCAGTCAGTGATTTTTATTGTGTAAAATAAACGCATAAAATGGATAAACTCTACCATGGAACTCTGCTTTTGCAAACTAAGGCTATAAAAAGGACTAAGGGGGAAAGTGGTTCATGTTGCTTCCCCTAAATCATTTATTGCAGTAGCTACAGAAGATGGGTGAAGGCAGTTGGTTTTCAGATGGCACCAGGATTGGGTGGATGGTAGAAGAGATCGCCCAACAGCACAGAACTTATGTTTAATAAAGACAGCAGAAGCTTCCTAGAGTGGGATTGTGCTTTTAGAGATTGAGAAATACCTGGAAAGCCAATAAGGATATCATAAGTTAAGTGATAAGAAATACTTAAGAAAAATTCATAGTGTATCTTATCCTTTCATCCAGGTAGACCTTTCAGAGATAGCGAAGGTCTACTCTAGAAACCATAGTGACAGGAAGATCTAAGTAGCTGGTTCTAACCATGATTAAGACTTTATCAATGGTGGAGGAGACAGATCAGAGGTTTCCAGTTTTCCAACTAGAGAGAAGGTATCAGGACTTTGCAAACCACATTAAGGTTTGTTTGTTTGTTTTCCTTAAGGAAACTAGCATTTTAGCTAATTCAATAGCAGAACTTCTAAGCATAAGCGTTTCCCTATCATACTGGGGTCTCTACTTGAGAAAATGATTTAATCTTTTAAATTTTATTTCACTTTAAGAAAGTACAGATCTCTGCATTTGGATAATTTCTCAAACCAAATTGGAAAACATTATAAGAAGGTTGTCTACAAACAGTACCAAGATGCATCCTTCACCAAACGCCTGGAGAATCCCAATAGCAAAGAAGATGGGGGGATCTTGGGCCCTATTATCAGAGCCCAGGTCAGAGACACACTTAAAGTAAGTAACAGAAATATAGAACCATGGAAGAAATTAAATAGTGAAAACAAGATTATAAGTACTGGTTATTTTTTTAATGTGTCCATATAAGTTTTAATTAAAATGCAGCTTTAATTTTTATTTAGTATTTGTGCTTATTGTAGCCTATCTCATAATACAAACAATCTGAGACAGTTTATCAAATTATAAAGGAATAAAACAAGGAGCCAGTGTAATTGGGGTGAAGGATAATATGGGGACAAAGAAAATAAAGCCAAGGGTAAGATAAGCATGATGAAACACATACCATATGCTCCTATAATGTTGTCAACAAATTTTGTCCTAAGCTTTCTAGCAGCCGAAGTAAAAAGGGAACTAGGTCAGGGCAGGAGTCACAGTAGTCATAAAAGAAGCACAGTTTCCCCTGCTATTGAGACTTAAGAGGAATTTCTCCCATGGATCCTTAAAAAAGAGGGTGCTGTGTGATGTAGTAGATGGAATCCTTGATAACTTCCTACTGGTACAATAAATTTATAAATTTAAAAGTTACAAAGCTTTTTAAAATAATGTTTCTCATTATAGCTGAGAACATAACCCAACTGAATGAAAACAATTCATCAATGTGGTCTAGGTATGTAGTTCTCTGATGATTGGTCTCTGATGCAGGTAAATTTTGATATGTTTCAAGAACACTGAGTGTTCTTCAGACAGTTTTCCTTAAATGCTGTGTCACATCATCACCTTACCTTCTGATAAGAACTAGACTGCAGAGAACTGAAAGTTGCAATCTTTGGCAAGATTCTAGAATGCAGATAATCTGCAGATTAAGGATGATCCAGATGCTTTGGCAAGCAAGTAGAAGATAAGATTAAAATTCTCTTCTGAAGATTCAGCAGGCTAACTAGGACTCCTGTGTGCATAAAGCTCCTCCCTTCACCTCTTCATGGGAATGAACCAAGAGGATATCTACAGACAAGGCCAATTCTGTTCATTTAAAAAATAACAAAAGGACAGAAAGCAGCCTTTCTCTGTTCTCTTTTCCTTCCCTCATTTCTGATCCCTTTTAGGTACTCTTAGAAAGTGGAAATATGCCTCATTGGCAATTCAGGATCTGGCTATTTTCTGTGCCCCATCAAGAAGATGACTTGATGACAGGGTTCTGGGGGATCTGGCAGGCTGGAGAAGGTGATCATGGTCTAAGAGAAGAGAAGGAGCAGATTCAAAGGCAGATGTGGTCCAAGCTGAAAGGAGAGGGGACAGGGGATGGCGACCAACTTGGAGAGAGTGATATACTGTGAGGAAAATGTCACTTCTAAGGTTAGACTTCTCTTTCCATTTTCCACCTTACTATGTGAGTGGAACTCTCTCAAACGCATCTGTCAGGTGATGGGGAGAGGTTGCCACTCAGATAAACAGCATTAGTTTGCATTGACATAAACACACGCACACTATTCCACAAGTAAATATGCAAAGCTAGCATCCTCTGTTCTCATGATTGACCTTAAATCCTGAAATAATGAATTTGAGTTAATTTTGTAGATCATGTTCAAAAATATGGCCAGCCGCAGCTACAGCATTTACCCTCACGGTGTGACCTTCTCTCCTTATGAAGATGAAGTCAACTCTTCCTCCACCTCAGGTTTGAACCTTTCACTTCTACTGAATGAAACTATTGACTTCTGAGAGGTTGCCGTAATTTTCTACTGTCCTCCTTGCCCAGTAGTATAACTTATACAGTCAGGTAGTACACATATAGGGGTTTCCTCAAAGTCACAACCAAACACTGCTCACTTCAGGGATTTTGTTTATGCTAATGATTACAAAATATGGTGTCCTTTGTTAGTGCCATAAGTGGCCTCTAGTGGACAAATATGTAATAGCTACATGCTATCCAGAGTTCTATCAAGTGGAACTTAATATAAAAATAATATTCCTTTCCCAACACTGATTCTAACAAGAGCTCAATTATTTTAAATTATTCATTCATTTCTTATTTACTTATTTGTTTATTTAATTTATTTCCATGAAATAATTTTGAAAATCGAAAACAATTTTGACTATATTTTCTTTCAGGCAGTAACACCATGATCAAAGCAGTTCAACCAGGGGAAACCTATACTTATAAGTGGAACATCCTAGAGTCTGATGAACCCACGGAAAACGACGCTCAGTGCTTAACAAGACCATACTACAGTAATGTGGACATCACAAGGGACATTGCCTCTGGGCTGATAGGGCTACTTCTAATTTGTAAGAGCAGATCCTTGGATAAGCGAGGCATACAGGTATTTTGTCCTTGAAGTAACCTTTCAGAAATTCCAGGAATTTCTTCTGACTGGAACAGATTAGTTCTCCTTGTTAAATAATGGGGCTTTTGCTTCTAGAGAACCAGAAAATATTAAGTAGTCCTCTTTAGTGTGAATGTAACAATGCTTATTCCTTTAGCTACTTTTTTGTCTTGTCTATTTCCATATGGACTTTCACTGGAGAAGGCAAGTCTACAGTGTGAAACTGTATTTTTTTTGTTTGTTTCAAATTCCAGATCTGTCCGTGCTAGTTTCTCTTAATTTCTTCCTTTCATCAAAAGCGTATTACCTGGTGGTGCAGTGGTTAAGACTCGCGCTCCCAATGCAGGGGGCCCAGGGTTTGATCCCTGGTCAGGGAACTAGGTCCCACATGCATGCTGCAACTAAGAGTTTGCATGCCACAACTAAGAAGCCCACGAGCTGCAACTAAGGAGCCCGCCTGCTGCAACTAAGACCCGACACAACCAAATAAATAAATAAATAAACAAATAAATAAAATTAAAAAAAAAAAAAGGGTATTACCCCCTCCTAAAAATTTTATAGGGTTGTTTCACGGCTCAATGAGATACCATCTGGTAAAAGTGTAAAGCTCTGTACCAGTCCTTGTTATTTTTAGAGACCTGCAATAGGGAGAGAAAGGAGATACAGGCAGACATAGCTTGCAGACATAGCTTCTCATGAAGTTGAACCCAGACAATGGTCTATCTCTAGCAAGACCAATTTATACAGAAGAATGTGAACAAAGATATGAATCTTCTGAGCTTATCTTCATTGAAGAATAAAAGCCTCATATCATTAACTTAAAATTCCCAATTAGGCTAAGCTATAATCAAAGAAGTCTCATCCCAAGGCATATAAAATAAATATATGCCTAGAAAAAGCAGAAAGAGACATTTGGAAGACCCTAATTTATTGAGCTGGGAAAGGAAACAGGTAGGGAGAGATATAAAACTTTCCTACTGCACCCTTCTTTTTTATCCTTTGCAACTATTTGGAGCACATCCAATCAATCATTCGAGTTGAAAGATGATAACAGAGATAAACAGAATTACAGTTGCTAACGTTGAAATGGGATTTTTCTATTAGGATATTTTAGTCTCTGAATTTTCTGATCTGCTCTGTTTGCCTTGACATGCTACCTTTGGCTCTAACAAGGGCTTTGTACACAATGGGCTCTCACAGATGTCTGAATTTATGGCTTCATTGGACCCAAGACCTGTACCCCTTTGGTTTCTGAGAACTCAGTGTTGTAGTTAATCAATCTGTTAGGACGTCAATCACTGAACACAGCACTTTTACCCTCCAGAGGGCAGCAGACATTGAGCAGCAAGCTATGTTTGCTGTGTTTGATGAGAACAAGAGCTGGTACATTGAGGACAACATCTACAAGTTTTGTGAAAATCCTGAGAAGGTGAAACGTGATGACCCCAAGTTTTATGAGTCAAACATCATGAGCAGTAAGTCGGAGCACTCTTTTTGTCCATCAGTTTTTCACTCCTGTGGTTGAAGTGTGACTTTCCTAGAGGAAGAGACATGGATTAGAATCCACTCACCTCTTACCCTCACTTCCAGTCTAGGGATTTGGTGATGAAATTACTGGGTGATATTATAGAAACCTTTTTACAGCATGAGGTAAAAAGCTTGTTATCCTTAGAAGTCTTCTTGGTCTCCTGCTCCAAATGTGTGTGTGTGTGTGTGTGTGTGTGTGTGTGTGTGTGTGTGCGCACATGCACGCACACATGTGCATGTGCACTTGCTCTGAGCAGGTAAGAACAGGGTGAGGGATGGATGGTGAGGGAAGAGGCCTTGGTCAGAGGTATCTGGGGATTTTAGACTGGGTGCAAGGTGAATACTCTTTATGGCCAGGGCAGAAATATTAAGTAGTCCTCTTTAGCATTAATGTAACAATGCTTATTCCTTTAGTTACTTTTTTGTCCTGTCTATTTCTTATTTCTGCCAGGGCAGAAACAGGGTAAATAACCCAAAATTGGATTGTCAAATCAAACTAAGGCAAAATGCATATGGGGAGACAAGAGTCTTGGAAAGTCAATCCATAAAGAAGTTTTAAGTACACAGTAAGTTCAGAACAGAAAGAATTCCCTGAGCCAAGGTTCAGGCTTTTGCTACGGTTTTTAAAGTCAGTGCCCAAAGCCACTGGTATGGGAAGTCTGGGAGAGATTTCACTGAGCCAGCTGGAAGCAAACTTCTCCACAATGGTCATCGTCCCCTTCCTCAGAGTTGAGAGTCACTATTATCACTTTCTCTGATAAGTAACCACAGGTACGAGGATGGTTTCTCCATGGTCTGTTCATGTAACTTCAGACAACTAACAACTGGGGATTCTCAGAACTGGCAGGTGCCAGGAAAATAATTTGAAACAGGGAGTTAGCCTCAGCTTTCTGTACTTAATTTCATTTTGGCAATGAATCTGTCATAGCTCTAGACTAGCGCTGTCCGTTAGAAATTATATATGAGCCACAAATATAATTTAAAGTTTTCTAATAGGCATAGTAAAAATTAAAGAGAAATATATGAAATTTATTTAATAATGTTTAATTTAATATATCATAAATATTATCATTTCAACATATCATCAATATTAAAATTAATGAGATTTACTTTCTTACTACATCTTTGAAATCCAGTGTGTATTTTATACTCACAGCACATCTCAATCCAGATTACCCATATTTCGAATGCCCAATAGTCACTGGTAGCTAGTGGCTACCAAATTAGTGCAGCTATAGACCATTTAGAAAAGCTTCCTGAATGAGGCACAAACTAAAAACACATTATGTCAGCTATTCGATAAATATTTAAGTTCTCACTAGTTCCAGGCATTGTACTAAGATTAGGACTATAGTGGTAACCTAGGCAGACTTGGACCCTGCCCTTATAGAAATCATATCTGTGATATTATTACCATGCTTAGTATATAAGTAGACAATGATACTGACTAAAAACTGTATCCCTTGGAAAGAGAATGAAAATGTCTGAACTTGATAGTTGAGTGCAAACTAGAGACTATATAAATGCTAAGACAGAGCAATTAAAATTGCAAAATGTGCTAAATAGGCTTCATTTTTAGGGACATTACTTTGCATTCAATAACTAATGCGTCAAGGATACCAGGAGGGGGAAGGGTAAGCTGGGACAAAGTGAGAGAGTGGCATGGACATATATACACTACCAAACGTAAAATAGATAGCTAGTGGGAAGCAGCCACATAGCACAGGGAGATCAGCTCGGTGCTTTGTGACCACCTAGAGGGGTGGAATAGGGAGGGTGGGAGGGAGGGAGACGCAAGAGGGAAGAGATGTGGGGACATATGTATATGTATAACTGATTCACTTTGTTATAAAGCAAAAACTAACACACCATTGTAAAGCAATTATACTCCAATAAAGATGTTTAAAAAAAAAAAGAAAAAGAAAAAAATAACTAATGCCTCAAGAATCTGTATTTCTTATATTATGCTTTTTCTCCAGGTAAAATTACTCTAGACAAAATTCTAAGTTACCTTCGGAATATCTTTAAAAGCAGAACCTAGAGTACAAAATATTTAACATACACTTAACAAATGAATAAATAAATCAATGTGAATGAAAAGGCTTTGTCTTTATCCTGACATTTCTCCCTTGGCTAACTTAGGAGAATAAGCTCTCATTTGAAAAGTCTGAGTTTGATCTTCTTCAAGTTACACATTAGATTTGGTAAAGCTTATCTCAGATAATCACTGCTTAGATGCAACCAAATTACCATTGGGATATTTACCGTAAGTATAATTAGACACATTCCCTTTTGTTGGCATAGGCCTGATGTTTCAACAAATTTCACTCTTTCAGCTATCAATGGCTATGTGCCTGAGAGCATACCCACACTAGGATTCTGCTTTGATGACACCGTCCAGTGGCACTTCTGCAGTATGGGAACCCAGAATGACATTTTGACCATTCACTTCACTGGGCACTCATTCATCTATGGAAAGAAACACGAGGACACCTTGACCCTCTTCCCCATGTGTGGGGAATCTGTGACCGTCACAATGGATAATGTTGGTAAGGGCTTGGACTCTTAAAGGGGACTCTCTGATCTACCCAGTCTGCTGCAGCTCTCCAGACTACCATGGTTCCTGGGCTTCTCTCTCTGATCCCTTGCAGGCTTTCTTTTCAGTACTACTCATGATTTCTGTTTGGGGAATTAATTACTTAAATGGGGCCAGTCCTTTAATGTGCATTCCATTTATCCTTCTCTGGGCTAAGTGAGAAGTAAAGCTACAACAGTAAAAAGATAAGGCATGACTCTGAGGAGAAAGCGTGAGCATTCAACCACAAAAGAGCAGTTCTTTTATCAAAATGCCTTTTTCAGCTTTATAAGACAGCCATCCCACCCTAGGGTTAGTGATCACCCGATATAGTGCCTTAGAGGCTGGCTTCAGAGACAGCAGTGCCATGGAAAGCACATGGGCTTTGGAATTCATCAGACCTGGGTTCAAATCCTGCTTTGCCACTTGATATCTGTGTAGCCTTGGACAAATTACTCCACCTCACTGAGCCTCAGTTTACTCATCTGAAAAACAGAATAATAACACCTTACAGAGTTGCTTTGACCATTAATTGTTATATGTGCCAAGTGCCTAGGACTCAGTAGACGATCAACATGTGGTAACTACTGAAGACTTTTCAGGACATCTTCAGTGTGCCAGCAAATCATACCATTGCAAAGAAACTCAAAACTGCCCTAGGCCCACCTGAATTATTTATTACCTAGAAATATCTATATGTCTCTTATTTGTGGGGGTAAACATCATCATCTTCCCCCTAACTCCAGCTCTCTAACAAAATGTGCAACTCACAAGATGCTTATGATATTCTAAGTCCATTTCATTCTTGACTCATCCCTTTAAAAATATATTCTAAAATAGTGACTCTCAAACTACCTGTGCTGAAAGTTTTTTTCTCCCTAATTTTCACTGACCAATATGTTGGGTCTATATTCTGTTAGATGAGATAAGTATGCTGATCACATGATTGGATGTCATAGAAATGGCAAATTGCTAAAAGGTTTCCTATACACTTTCCTCTCGATTTCTTTCCTTATGTCACTGTGGAACAGTAACCAACAGTTCACAGGTGAGTTGTGGTCCCCAGACCACAGTATCCCCGATGAAAGTTCACTGGAAATGATCTGCCACAGTGGACCATAGGGTTTTTATATCTTTTGCTGTACTCAGAGCTCTCTGTTCTCTCTGTCTCTATTTTGTAGGAACTTGGATGTTAAGTACCATGAATTCCAATCCAAGAAGCAAAAATCTGTGGCTGAGATTCAGGGATGTCAAGTGTATCCGGGATTATGATGATGACTCATATGAGATTACATACGAACCTTCAGGGTCTACATCCATAACTACAAGGAAAATGCGTGATTCTTCAGAAATCAAAGATAAAAATAATGATGCTGACTATGATTACCAGAACACACTGGCTTTATCATTAGGAATCAGGTCATTCAGAAATTCATCATCGACTCAGGAGAAAGATGAGTTCAATCTTACTGCCCTGGCTCTGGAGAACAACTCTGAATTCATTCCTCCAAGTACCAACAGAACTGTTGGTTCAAATTCTTCTTCCCCAGGTGACATTAGCAGGCTTATTGCCAGTAACTTTGCGCAACCTCTGAAAATTCTTCCTCACCCAGAAGCCACCACAGCTGGTCCCCCGCTGGAACACACCAGCTTGGATAAGAACTCAGTTCTCAACCCTCCCACAGCAAAGCATTCCAGCCCTTATTCTGAAGATCCTATAGAAGATCCTCTACACTCAGATGTCACAGGGATAAGCCTGCTTGCATTTGGTACAGAAGAATTCAGAAACCAAGAACATGCTAAACGTAAAAGATTCAAGGCAGGAAGAGGCCGAGCAACAAAGCATAGGTTCTCCCAGATGGAATTCCCAGCACATAAAACTGGTAGACATTTAAGCCAAGGCAACTCTTCTTCTTCCAGAATAGGGCCCTGGGAGAACCTTCCCAGTGATCTGTTACTCTTACAACAAAAGGATCCATCTAAGATTCTGAATGGGGAATGGCATTTGGCTTCTGAGAAAGGCAGTTATGAAATAATCCAAGATGCTTATGAAGACAATGCTGTTAATAAGCTGCCAAACAGCCCCCAGAATGACTCAAGGACTTGGGGAGAAAACATCCCTTTTAAAAACAAGCATGGAAAGCAGAGTGGCCACCCAACATTTTTTGTAACTAGACGTAAACCTCTACAAGGAAGACAAGATGGAGGAAATAGTAGATTGAAGAAAGGCCTTTTTTTAATTAGGACACGAAGAAAGAAAAAGGAAGAGAAGCCTGCACACCATGTTCCTCTATCTCCAAGGAGTTTTCACCCACTGAGAGTAGAGGCCAACACCCCATTTTCAGACGGGAGACATAATCATTCATTGTTACTCCATACATCCAATGAAACATCTCTTCCCGCAGACCTCAATCAGACATTCCCCTCTATGAACCTTAGCCTCATAGCCTCACTTCCTGATGGTGATCAAAACCCCCCAAATGACACCAGTCAGACAAGCTCCCCTCCAGATCTTTATCAGACAGTGAGCCCAGAGGAACACTATCAAACATTCCCTATTCAAGACTCTGATCCAACGCACTCCAGTACAGTCTCCAGTCACACATCTCCTCCTCCAGAGCCCAGCCAGACACCCGACTATGACCTAAGAAACAAGGCCTTCCCTACTGATGTTAGTCAAACGTTCCCTTCCTTGGAACTTGAAGTCTGGCAGACAACCACCTCTCTAGACCTCAGTCAGCCATCCTTCTATCCAGATCTCAGCCAGACAGCCCTTTCTCCAGACCCTGGCCAGGAGACTCTCTCTCTAGACGTCAGCCAGACAACACTTTCCCCAGACCTCAGCCAGACTTTCTCTCCAGACCTCAGCCAGACAACACTTCCCCCAGACCTCAGCCAGACTTTCTCTCCAGACCTCAGCCAGACAACACTTCCCCCAGACCTCAGCCAGACTTTCTCTCCAGACCTCAGCCAGACAACACTTCCCCCAGACCTCAGCCAGACTTTCTCTCCAGACCTCAGCCAGACAACACTTCCCCCAGACCTCAGCCAGACTTTCTCTCCAGACCTCAGCCAGACAACACTTCCCCCAGACCTCAGCCAGACTTTCTCTCCAGACCTCAGCCAGACAACACTTTCCCCAGACCTCAGCCAGACTTTCTCTCCAGACCTCAGCCAGACAACACTTTCCCCAGACCTCAGCCAGACTTTCTCTCCAGACCTCAGCCAGGAGACTCTCTCTCCAGACATCAGCCAGACAACCCTTTCTCCAGATCTTGGCCAGACGACTCTTCCCCCAAACCTCAGTCAGATGCCACTTTCCCCAGACCTCAACCAGGTAACTCTCTCTCCAGACATCAGTCAGACATCCCTTCCTCTTGATCTCAGGCAGACATCACCTCCTCTAGATCTCGATCAGACATCCCACACTTCTGAATCTAGTCAGTCATTGCCTCTCCCAGAATTTGGTCACACTTTCCCTTATGCAGATCTTGGTCAGATGCCATCTCCTCCACCACACTCTCCACTAAATAACACTTCTATACCAAGAGAATTTAATCCACTGGTCATAGTAGGCCTCAGTAGAGATGATGGAGATTACATTGAAATTATTCCAAGGCAGAAGGAAGAGAGCAGTGAAGAAGAGTATGGTGAATTTGATTTTGTGGCCTATGATGACCCTTACCAAACTGATCTTAGGACAGACATCAACTCCTCCAGAAATCCTGACAACATTGCAGCATGGTACCTTCGCAGCAACAAAGGAAACAGAAAAAATTATTACATTGCTGCTGAAGAACTATCCTGGGATTATTCAAAATTTGCACAAAGGTTTGGCCAGTTCTCTCCTTTTATATTCTCACTTTTCCACCACTGCTAAAAAAAGTAATTACAGCAGTCTAAGGAGATGATTCTGGGCAAATTATACTAAGTGTAACTTAGTTAAGTATCATTTAGTTCCCCTATTGCAACTTGGCCTATACTGTTTCCTTTGTCAATTCCAAGATTAGCTTCTCTACTTTAGGTGACATCTGGACAATATAAGAGCAATCACTCTAAGAAGTCTATGATATTTTGTAGTTAAATTAGCCCCCTCCTCTCTCTTCTTTTCTCATCACACATATTCCTACCCCCTCTTCTTGCTCCAATGCAGAGCCCAACCTATCCATAGCTATAGGCTAATCAATATGATTTCATTGAAGTTGGCTTCAAATCCAAACTTGTGATGTAGAAATCTCCTTTTGCAATTACTTATTTAACAAAAACATTTTAAATTGTTTACTGATCAATATAAAGTATATAGCATCTTGGTGAAGATGAATTCAAATTCCATAAGATTCCAGTAGCAGAGGCCAAGGGTATAAAGTAGCTTAGAAACAAAAAGAAAGTTTATACCCTCAACTGAGCCATTCATTACATAGTGATTTATCTTGATTTAAACTTTTGTTTTAACTTGGTTTATAGACTCACTCAGTCAATAACTCTTTAATGAGTACTTATTCTCTCCTAGGCATTGTGCTAAGTGCTGAGACTATAAAAGAGAATATAAACACAGGACTCCTGCCCTGATGGAACTTATGTCTAGTTGGGCAGGAAGATATGAACCAAGTGCTCACATAAATAAGTGTAAAAATTAACCATGATAAAGACCAATAAGGAAAGGTGATATATGGAGATACGAGAACTGGGGAGTCTGACTCTGGAGAAGCGGCATTTGAGCTGAGATCTGAAGATGAACAGGAGGTAGAGAGGGCAGAGCATTCTAGACAGAGAGAACAGCATGATGAAGGCCCTGAGGAAGGAGGAAGCCCTGAAGCTGAAGACCTGTGTAGCTGGAACTCAAGAAGAGGGTGGGTGCTAGGAAAGTGTTCGGCTAGCTCTGCAGAGATCAGATGCCACTAGACTTTGTGAGCCCTGGGAAGAATTTTGATGTTTTTCAAAGAGCAATGAGAAACCCTTCAAAAGCTTTAAGCCATTCCTAGTTTACTGGAATATGTCAGTTCCTTTCCCGAACCTTGTTACTTGCAGTCTTTTTAATGAAGGAGTTACACCAAGTGGCCCCCAAGATCTGCTGCAGCTCTAACATTTTAGGGTTCCAGCCACTCTTCCACCATAGAGTTGAAGGAGTTGATGCAATTTTGTAAGTGGCCTGACTTACAACAGAGAGTTTTTAAGGGAGCCACATGCATTTTTAAAAGATAATTTTTAATTTAATTTTGCTCAAGTGTGGAAAGCCATATTGGTCTGGGTTCTATATTCTGGGATGACAATATAGAGAAAGGAGAGAAAGGGGGACGAGAAGCAACTACAGATTCTCAGGGATATCATGGGGACCATGTGTAAAGTGTCCAGATATAGCCCACAGATTTTACAAAAGCTAACTGTTACACTACTAAAGTTAAAACCAAAGTGCAACTAGAGTAAGCAAACACAATGCATGGTATGACTTACAGAAATTATTTCATTAATCTGATGCCTGACATTTCCATATTAGAATTCTGTTAGTTTAAGAGACTTTCTCCCATGACTTCCTATTTAGATGTAGCACCCATTACTATATGAGAATAAATAGTTTATCTAGGGATTTCTAAGCAAGTCACTGAGGGAATAAGGTTTTCCAGAGTGTAAAGGGATGGAACTAGTTCCTTCAAAATCCTATGTCCCATTCCAGATATGCAACCCATTTTTATGGCAAAGTTGTTTTGCTCCTCCCCATGTGTTCTGTGAGACTGTATGTTATGCTTAGAGTCTGGAAGAATGGGGTTAATCCAGTAGAAAGGCTAGAAGGAAGGCAGAATGGGATTCTCTGTGGATGGCTCATGTTGTATAACAAACACTGTGAGACTGAGGGATGAGCTTTTGGCCTGTTTCCCAGACTCCTGGGAAATTTAAGAGTCAGTAGGAAAATATGATGTGCTCTAGCTCCAGACTGAGCTGGCGAACTACATGAGGAATACTATGATTTAGCAAAAGCAAATGTGGGAAGAGTGGCTACTTTCAGAGTATAAAACACTCACCCATCCAGTGACCTTTACAGGGGTGACCCTCTAAATCAACTGACTCTTATCATCTGCCTGTCCTGGCACTGTCCCATCACATGGCTTTGTCTGCTTTTGATATTAAAATCTGCTATGTTAACATATGATTATATTTGTCATTCATTAATACATTAAATAAATATCTGCTTACTATGTGCCAGATAACTTGCTAGGCACTAGAAATAAAAATTATAAGCAAACTAGGCACAATCCCTAACCTCATGGGGCTTTCACTCTAGTGGTAGAGTCAGATATTAATAGACAATCTCATGAATAAATGATATATAATTTACTATATATACTATAGAAATATTATAAGAATACTACAGGGATTTACTATATATACTATAGTAACAGTATAGAAATGTAAGGAATGCTAGAGATTTGACCCAGTCTAAAGGATCATAGGAGGAGATACCAAGAAATGATATATGAGCTGGGAGTTGAAGGATATTTACTGGCTTGTGGTTTTAGTTATTTATATTTTAATTCATTTGTTCATCAAATATTTATCAAATATCTTCGCTATATACTATATTCAGAAACAGAGATAATTTCCTAAATTCTTGAATGGTCTTTAATTTGTTCTTTTAAACAAATGCTATTACTATCATTTCAGTGAAGACACTGATGTTTCAAAGGACACCATATACAAGAAAGTAGTTTTTCGAAAGTACCTTGATAGCACTTTTAACAAACTTGATCCTCGGGGAGAGTATGAAGAGCATCTTGGCATACTTGGTCCTATCATTAGAGCTGAAGTGGATGACGTTATCCAAGTAAGTAATCTTTTGAGCATTGCTAAGATCATCAGAGGAATTTCCACAAGCACCAGAGGGTTGTAGAGATGAAAGTGGCAAGAGAGCTATGGTGACTTATTTATTTTTCAAAATTAACAAATATCTACATTTCTTTTCAAAGACTGCTTGCCAAGTAACTTGCCACTCTTCAAGAAAAAAAAAAAAATGATCTCATAATTTTATTTCTTCCTCTGCTAAGCTCCTGTTCATTCTATACGGGCCAATTCCATTTCTCCTAAGAAACTTTCTTTAATTCCCGCAACCTCTCCCAAACATTCAGCTGAATTGCTCCTCCCAGGCATTCCCACCTAATCCCATTCATACTTTGTTTATAGCACCTTTTGTCTCCAGATTTTTAACTTGCATTCACATGTGCACCTCTCTCTACTACGCCAGTAGGTTGAAACCTTATTGTGAGTAAAAGCCAAGCCTCATTCATTTTCAAATCTGTAGCACCTATCTTTATCATTTCATTTGTAGATAATGTCAATACTTTTGCTTTGAGCCTAAAAACAAACCTGTTTTGGCGTTTCTGGAGTAAACTACTTAGGCCCTATCTCATAGGATGGTTGTAAAATTAGATGAAATAATATACGAAAGTTACTTTGCAATTCTAAGCATTCAATATATCTTGGGTTCAATTTAATAGCCATCCACTTTGACCCATAATGCTGACATTTTTGGGGCTTTATTAAACTTAAATACATTTGTGAATCATTCTTTTTTTTAGGTTCGTTTTAAAAACTTAGCATCCAGACCATATTCTCTCCATGCCCATGGGCTTTCCTATGAAAAATCATCAGAGGGAAAGACTTATGAAGATGACTCTCCTGAATGGTTTAAGGAAGATAATGCCGTTCAGCCCAACAGCACTTATACATATGTATGGCACGCCACTGAGCGATCAGGGCCAGAAAATCCTGGCTCCGCCTGTCGGGCTTGGGCCTACTACTCAGCAGTGAACCAGGTAAGCATAGCCGTCGAAAGTTTTTGTCATTTCCCCTAACTCATAACCTGAGTCCACCAAATGGAAGTGTCACGATTATTTCTTAGTAAATATCTGTCTTTCCATGAGGAATGTGTAAGGATCATGGTCAACAGTCGACAGCTACCGTAATCAGGGACTCTCCATGCAGATCTTCAGATGACAGTGAGAAGCATTTGTTCAGTGGAAAGGAATGAGGAATACTTAAAAGGTTGGCCCTAGTTAGAGTGACTACCTTTACAGAAGAAGATGTTTATCTGCAATTTCCTTGAACAAGTATTAGCTTTCTTCTGCCTTTTTATTCTTTTTTTTTTTTTTTTAATAAAAGAACTACAAAATCAAGACTCCCTCATTTTGAGCATGGTAGAGAGCATAGACTTAGATTTCAATTCCTATCCTGTCACTGACTGTGTAGCCCTAGGAAAGTTACTTGAGCTCTCTCAGCCTCAGTTTCCAAAGTTAAAAATGAGATAACAGTATATAGCATGTATAGTAAGCACTTGGTAATATTTGTTCAATAAATGAATTGATTTTTTACCATATAGGATTGTCATCAGAATTAAATAAGATACTATAGGCAAAATATTTAACATAGTAGATGCTCAATAAATAGTATTTATAATAGTATCACTATTATTATCATCATTATTTTCATGACTACCATGTCGAAACAAAGGATTAATCAGAGGAAGGGACTATGAATGTCACAGAATTAGATGATTAATATCCAGGTTTATTAAGCTATTCATTTATAATCTTCAAATTCAGAGCCTCTGAGAATGTCTCCTTTTCAATATGATCAGTGATTGTCAGAAGGGCAAAGAAAATCTTGAGAAAGAGATAATACGTGCAATTTGCTCTTACTGTCTTCCAGGAAAAAGATATCCATTCAGGCTTGATAGGACCCCTTCTGATCTGCCGAAAAGGAACACTTCATAAGGAGACCAACATGCCTGTGGACATGAGAGAATTTGTCCTACTTTTTATGGTCTTTGATGAAAAGAAGAGCTGGTACTATGAAAAGAAGCCCACAAGGTCTTGGAGACGCACATCCTCAGAAGTAAAAAACTCCCATGAGTTTCATGGTATTTTCCTCTGACTTTGATCTAGTCTCTGAACCTAATCACTGGGTGATAGTGATTCCTGCCCATAGGTCTTCCCAAAATTAGACATGAGATGCTTCTGTGGAACCAGGAGCTCTAACTGACACCAGGTCCTTAAATGTCTACGAGGGCTGATGTAACCTGGCAGGTGACACTGCAGGTGAAAGAGAGTATACAAAAATCTGAAATCTAAAAGATAGCGCACAAGGCTGCTGCAAAACCAACCCAAGCAAACCAACAAAAAAGCCAGTGTGCTTCAGTTGGTAACATAAATTGGAAAGGAATTAGCATTATTCTGCTATTTAAACAGTTAATAAAACTGTTTCTTGATCTCTAAAGGATCAATTATTTATGTAGAAGTGATCGCCCACATGTACTTTCAAAATAAGAATGACTGTAATATTTGTAGCTCTCAGCAGTTCCCAGGTGGCACCCAAAGCATATGTGGAGAAAATGATATAGGAAACTGTGTAGCCAGCTAATGGAAGAAGGGTGCCAAGAGAGCATTTGGGTGGGAAAAGCGAGGAAAGCATATCTACTCTGAAATCCATTCAGGAACTTTGTCTGTAAATTGGCAACGGAACTACAGTTTTAGAGGAAGGCAGAATTTAGGATTTGGTGAACAACAAATAGAATGACTTAGGGATCAGAAGACAAATGAAGACCCTGTTTTCAGAGTTTGATAAATGGAGGTGATTTCTATGAGATTTCCGATCAGGAAGGTCCTGTGCTTTGGGTGATGGGTCAGTCATTCAGGGTAATAGGAAAGAAGAAAGCTGCTATTGCTTCAGGAATAAAAAAAAAAAAAAAAAGACATTATAAGCAATATCCAGTTCACTGCCACCTCCTCTCCCCAGCCAGTCATCAAGGCTAAGTCGGTCTATGCTCCCTCTCCCACCCCATTTATATACTCAGGCTACCCTTTTTTCGCTTATTTTCCTTATTAAACTTCTGTAAGTGTGGAATACGATCTGATCTCACCTGTAAAAACACTTTGGCGTACAGGAAAGGAAACAATATGATTTACAAGCTGCTCCAAAACCCCACTCTCTGGATTCTGCTTATCACACAAGGTTAAGAAATTCTATTAAGCAGTCTAGGATAGAGTCAATTGAGAGCTGCCCCACAGACTCCAAGCAGAGCTTTCTTTTCTCTTCTCCTATAATCTCTAGGCCTTTCAGCCCAGGGTGCTTGGTCTCAGGGGTAGGAAACACATCCTCTGAAAATCTCTCAACCTAGTGGAAAGTACAGACTGCAGAATCAGACAGGCCTATTTCTTAGCTATGCCCTTTACTTGCTGAGTACCCTCGAGGCCCTGCTTCCTGATTCTTCAAAGAAAGCGTAAAATGCATCCAGTATAGTTTTAGTTTTAAATGTATTGTCGTCTAAATCTCTGTAATTTGGTAATCTTCCACTGTAGAACTTATCAGGGTATTTGATAAGCAGACCACCTATGCCTGGCCTCTGCAGTATGCACTGAGTAAATATGTGTTGGATTAGTAAACAAATGAATGAATTTTATTCACTCAGCTCAATTTATCAAATGTTTACTGAGTGCCTACTCTGTTGAGCGTCTTCACTTTTGTATCCTGATGTAATGGTTTAGCAGTGCTGACCTAATAACCACTGGAGATACCTTTTACTTTTAGGAGATCTATTTCTTACACAGAAACTAAGATGAGGAGGTGAGGCTGGTGTTATGAGTATGTAGACAGGCACTTTCATACCTGATATAATTTTAAGAGCGCCAAAATGATCTCAACTCTTCTCCCTCCAAAAATTCACTTTCCTGGCTCCTGAAATTCCACAGTAGTTCCTTTAACTTTAGAAGAATAAACAACAGCCACCACCACCACCAAAACTTCCCTCACTTCAGTCCCAATTAAGTACGTGGTAGCATTAAGCTTTATCATTAAAATTTTGTATGTATTCATTTTTTAGGGTGATCAAGTTTATCAGATGCTTAAAAAACCCATATTTCGGGGCTTCCCTGGTGGCGTAGTGGTTAAGAATCTGCCTGCCAATGCAGGGGACATGGGTTCGAGCCCTGGTCTGGGAAGATCCCACATGCCGCGGAGCAACTGGGCCCGTCAGCCACAACTACTGAGCTTGCGCCTCTGAAGCCTGTGCTCCGCAACGAGAGGCTGCGATAGTGAGAGGCCCGCGCACCGCGATGAAGAGTAGCCCCCGCTTGCCACAACTAGAGAAAGCCCTCGCACAGAAACGAAAAAAACCCAACACAGCCAAAAAATAAATAAAGTGAAATTCTTTAAAAAAAAAAAAAAAAAAAAGTTTAAAAAAACAAAAAAACAAAACAAACAAACAAAAAAAAACACATATTTCAGTAAGGAGAGAGTTGATAAAGTCTGAGAACCCTAGACATCCAAGCTGGGAAGGGGGCAGAGGAGCAATCAGACAAACGAGAGAATAAACATGAATGTCTAAGGCTGGTGGGTACAACAAAGATAAAGACCAACTTCCTGGACTTCCCTGGTGGCGCAGTGGTTAAGAATCCGCCTGCCAATGCAGGGGACACGGATTCGAGCCCTGGTCCGGGAAGATCCCCCATGCCGCGGAGCAACTAAGCCCATGCGCCACAACTCCTGAGCCTGCATGCCACAACTACTGAAGCCCGCATGCCTAGAGCCCGAGCTCTGCAACAAGAGAAGACACTGCAATGAGAAGCCCACGCACCACAACGAAGAGTAGCCCCTGCTCGCCACAACTAAGAGAAAGCCCGCGTGCAGCAACGAAGACCCAACAACGAAGACCCAATGCAGCCAAAAATAAATAAATAAATAAACTAATAAAAAAAAAAAAAGACCGACTTCCTAATTTTGCCTGGAACTATCTCTGAATTTAGGAGGCCTTAGGGTGATACACTGCATATCCCCTCGCTTACCCTCTTTCCTCTAAAGACTAGAGTTCACTTATCTGCCCACATTAGTCCTTACCCTTTTCGTAGCCTAGGAAAATTCATACTATAAACAATAAATGGATAAAGCACAGAACAGGAAAAGTGTAAATCTGGGGAAAAGAGTGATAAACTGCTTTGGAAAGGGTACTCACCCACAATTCTGCAGTAGGCTGGTGTGAGAAGGAAAAGGTGGCTCTGTTTCAGCCTCTTACTGATATTATGACATATAGGGGGCCCCTTACTATGTCTGGGTGGGATTGGGCATGCAGAGTAATAAAGAAGATGGGTGGTGAGCGGGAGGCCTCATATTTCCTCTTTCCTGATGTACACAGATTTTTGATTGATTGCAACTCTCTGTCCTTACAGCCATTAATGGGATGATCTACAACTTGCCTGGCCTGAGAATGTACGAGCAAGAGTGGGTGAGGTTGCACCTGCTGAACATAGGCGGCTCCCAGGACATTCATGTGGTTCACTTTCATGGCCAGACCCTGCTGGAAAATGGCACTCAACAGCACCAGTTAGGGGTCTGGCCTCTTCTGCCTGGTAAAGATCTCGGCAATGAAAAGAGGTCCCTGTGACAAAATGGCGAGAGCAGACAATCTTAGCATCTGTAACTCTTCCTCGTTCCCTCCTTGTGCCTCTCCTTCCAAAGGGGTTAAAGCATGGGCTCTGGCTTGGATGCTGGGCAAAGCCATATTCTAAACCTGCATGCAGGATACAGAAGAGTCAGCTAAATGTCTTTACTCTTTGTAGCACCACACGGACTAAATGTGCAGCCCAACTTTCTTCTACAGAGACGCTCTGTCTAGTGCAGATTCTTCCAAGCCGTGACGTGTCACGCAGGCCAGGTCTAAAGCAGATCACAAAATGAATCCCACGAGGTTCAGGCAGCTAAAGCTTTCTGCTGGGCGGAGATCAGAAACTTACCAGGATTTCGGGGTTCTTGAATTCTACTGCTCACTCTATCACCCTGATATCTCTGGGCAAGTGACTGTAGGAATCTGAACCTTAAACTGACTCATGAGTGGAAAAATATATTTTTAAATGATCATAAAAGCTAAAGAATAATAAAGGTATTTAAAGCTTTTCATATGCAAAATAATGATAAGGTTTAAACAAACTACAATCATCAAGAAGGATTTTTATGTGCCAGTGAATGGTTTGTAGGTGTGTATCGTAGGTGTGTGAGTGGAGGTGTAAGTGCTAGATGCCATTGATCCTCAAACTGCGGTGGACATAATACAAATTTACAAAGCTGGTTAAGACGCAGATGCTGAGAGATTTTGCTCTCAGAGACTTTGATCTGATAGAACTTGGGCAGGGGCCCAGGATTTTTAACATTTTTTTGCATTTTTAACAAGCAGCCTACCTTCCATAAATGCGATCTGAGAAACTAATCAGGGCAGTCCCTTGATAGGACTTTGGGTGGGGAGGTTGATGTGTGAATCAGCCTCAGATGTAGGCACCCAAGCCCAAATGGGCCCGATTTAGTTAAGGATGGGGTAAAAGGGTCCTTGTTTGTTTGAAACATGCCAGTTTCTCATTAACAAATCTATAAAGACCCACTCTGTTAATATCAGGGGCAGAAAGGATTAGGTCAAACTCACTCCTAACTTTTCACCAAGTGTTATCGGATCAGTCATCCTTTCCATGAGCCTGCGAGAAGCTGGGGTTCGCTGGCCCACCTAAATCTTCATACCTAATATCTGCATTAGAGAGTAGAAGGCTGGAGGTCTTTTTTAGCGTGTTTGAGGAGGATGACCATCAGCTATTACTTTTTACTCACAATCTAGGAAATGGTCACATATTATAGTCAGCAGAATTTAAGTATTAACTGGCGGTAGGTAATGTTAAATACCAGAATGGATAATCAGAGGTTTCAGAAAGCTCATTCTTTCAGTGATTTTCTGAAACAATTTTTGTACATCTCTCTCTAAAATGTAAACTTTATAGAAAAATTGAAACATGGGGGAAGGATGTTTTATTTTAATTTTCTCAGATAAAAAAGAAAAACTAGAGAAATGAAGAGAGAGACAGGAAACATGTACAATATTTTTGAGGCCCAATGACATATCATTCAAGGTTGCTTTGATAAGCTGTATTATATATGGGTTAACTTGTAACATTATATTTAGATAAATGAAAGTTTCTTCCTAGTAAGGGGTGTTGGAGATTTTTTAAAGTCCCAGGGCAATTTATTTTTAGTAAGTTTTTGTGTGTGTTGTCACTGTTGTTTTGTTTTGATCTCTTCGTTACACCTGCAGTCCTGCCTAAAGAGAAATGGGTAACTCTTAAGCTATATTCTAAACCACTTGCAATTCAGGGATTTTAGGATTCTTTGGTAGTGGTCAACCAATGTTAACCTGTTAATCTTTGTGTATGCAATGTTGTCCTTTACTCTCTATTTTAGGTTCATTTAAAACTCTTGAAATGAAGGCATCAAAACCTGGTTGGTGGCTCCTAGACACAGAAGTTGGAGAAAACCAGAGAGCAGGGATGCAAACGCCATTTCTCATCACAGACAGAGGTATCATCCAAGAGCCACATTATATTTTTAGCAGGAGAGTGCCTGTCCCTAGAATATTACCAATTTTTAGATTGGAAATATTCAACTCTGAGAACTCTGACATAACAGAGGCGTAATCTGTAGCAGTAATTTCTTTTATTCTGACCTATAGTCTGACTATACTGCAAACATCAGTTTTAAGCCAAATGGTTCAAACCAAAGGCATTCCTCTCATTTGAGGAACCAATATAAAGCATCCTCCTTCATGATTTGTGATCTATGGGGAAGTGAACATAAGAAATTCTCCAGACTCCCGGAGTAGAGGAGGGGAGAGAAACCAGGAATTCAACTGTGACCGAGATAGTCACTGAACTTGGCATTTCAGTATTCGAGAAACACAGTTTCCATCTGTCCATCCGTCTGTCCATCCAACCAGCCAGCCAGCCAGCAAGCCAGCACTTATTAAGCACCTGTTGAGTACCAAGCACTGTGTCAACATCCAGATAGTTCAGTGGCTAGTATTCCCTTCTTTGATCAGTATATAAATAACATTGTAACTTTCAGGTCAACTTTTGAGAACATAGTCTTATGAGGGATAGTACTTAATATTGTAAAATGGCTTATTTTAAGATACAAACAGATGGAAATCAATTTAAAAAGTATTTGCACTTCAGGATAAGTTGTCTTCCACTAGGGCGTCACTAATTTTAATTTCTGTTAAAGTACCAGTTCTTGCTAGTACATTTACGATTTTATGGTCAGGCATATTTAAGTCAGTGCCACACAGGTAGGTGAAAACATCTAATTACTGACCCACTAGAGGTATAATCTATAGCCATAGAGATTTTACTTTATTATATGTACTTTCTAAGCAAAAATTATTCATTGTTCTATTTTTTTGTAGACTGTAAAATGCCAGTGGGACTAAGCACTGGTCTCATAGCTGATTCACAGATCAAGGCTTCTGAGTTTTGGGGTAAGTAGTAGCGTCATAGCCTGTAAAAGGCACCTCCTACAATTGTGCTGTATACGGCCTGCAAAACTGTACATGACAACGCTGCCTATTGAATCCATGGGCCATTGCTCCTCTCTAGGCTTTTCTCTACCACAACACAGTAAAACAGCAGTAAAATATCTAATTACTGACCCCCTAGAGGTCAGTAATCTCTAACCATGGAAATTTTACTTTGTTATATGTATTCTCTAAGCAGAAATTACTCATTACTCTGTTTTTTGTAGAATGTAAGATGTCAATGGAACTAACCCGTGTAATATTCTAGCCAGATTCACAGGGTCTTATAGGCCAGGTATTACAGTCCCCATTAATAGAGCCCTTTGCTGCATCAACCATGCATCTGTTCAAGAAATTTTTTGTTCACCCACTGTGTGTCAGGAACTCCTCCTAAGTTTCCTCTCTCTGCCTCAAACTCTTCCCAACATCAAAAGGTCAATTGTAAGGGATCATGAGGCTCCCATAAATTCCTCCCATGTCTTTCTGTTAGGCAGGCACACTAGGCAGAAACCACATCACCATAACTGAGAAAAAATAAATATGACCTATCTGCCAGAAAGGGGGTGGGTGGTAGTTGACAGCTGGCCAAGCACAGGCCTGAAACCAAGATTTCATCATCAGGGACTGACTTAGTAGCTGAGGCCCGCGTCAACTACCTGGTCTCCTAATTGCAACAGAAGTTCCTTTAGGAATCTGGTTTTCCGCTGGGACTAAACTCACTTGAGAAATTGCTAGCTGTATGGTGTTTTTTGTTTGTTTGTTTTTTAATTCAGAATAAATTTTTTTCGTCCTTTGGATTTAGGTTATTGGGAACCCAAATTAGCAAGACTGAACAATGGTGGATCATATAATGCTTGGATCGCAGAAAAACTTTCAACAGAATTTAACCCTAAGCCTTGGATCCAGGTATATCTTATTAACCTGATAATATTTACTGCTACTGTAATAGTAAAAATGTGCGGTGTTTTGTTTTTGTTTTTGTTTTTGTTTTTGTTTTTGTTTTTGGCAGTGCTACGTGGCTTGTGGGATATTAGTTCCCTGACCAGGGATTGAACCCAGGCCCTCAGAAGAGCAAGTGCAGAGTCTTAACCACTGGACTGCCAGGGGATTCCCTGTAATAATAAAAATGACAGTGATTTAATAATTTCTTCTTGTTGTTCTTGCAATGTTGTTAGGGGAAATGACAATTACTAGGTGCTAGGCACCATTCTAAGTACTTTGCATACTCAAAATGAACCCTATGAGGTTATTTCTAGTAATATCCCATTTTACAGATAAAAAAAACCTAATGTACAGAGGGATTAACTAACTTCCCAATGTCACATACATTAGTTAGTGGTTGAGTTTGGATTCAAGTTCAGGTACCCTGTGCTCAAATACGGATTGCTCCTAGCCATTTTATTAGTTTGTTAGGTGTTGGTTCTTTTTTCTAAAGAAGGTTAGTTGTACAATGAATTAAGGCAGTGTGTGACTTGTTGACAAGGATGGTTATGCTTAGTGGCTTTTCTATATTGCAGGTAGACATGCAAAGGGAAGTCCTGTTCACAGGGATCCAGACGCAAGGTGCCAAACACTACCTGAAGTCTTACTACACCACCGAGTTCTTTATGGCTTACAGCTCTGACCGGACAAACTGGCGGATCTTCAAAGGGAACAGCACTAGGAACGTGATGGTCTGTGTGCATTGTTGTTTCTTCCTGAGCCTAGGGTTACTATATCTTTTTTAAAAATACCTTTCTGGGTGTTATAAATACAAATGGCTTTCTTAGTGTCTTATGGAGGAAGGTGGTAAAATGACGTGTCTATATATTACAAATTGGAGGGATAAGCTTGACTTCTGAAATTTCAAAACTTCATAAAATTTGAAAAAAAAAAAATCTCTTTATAATCAAACTAAATACCCAGACTTCTCAGATTGGCAGATGATATGCAGTAGGGTAGAATATCTGGTCTTGTGCCTTCAAGAGCTCATGCTAAAAATTGGCCACCAAGAGTTTTGATTTTACTAACTCTTACATTTTATTTTGTTCTTTATTTCAGTGTAACTGAAGGAAATAGTAGTGTTGCTCTGAGGCAGTGTGATTCTCACATTATTTTTTTTGCTGCCATGCCTGAGGAGTGACTTTCCCCTGTTGAATTGTCCAGGGGCTCAGCCAGTTTATTCCCAATGACCCAAGTATACCAGCCCTAATTCTCCCCCTTCTCCCTCACCCCCCTCGCCAAAGAAAGCTATCGGAATGCAAGGAGTCAGTCCACCATTATTATACTGATAACCTTGAATCAGTTTCATTTTTTCTGTAAATCATTTACTATGTTACTATCTTCTATATTATCATTTAGCTATATCTAATAATAAATTATTTGCACTATACCTTAGAATAGATCATGAAAATCTTAAATTATGGTTCTTACCAATCAGTATTGGAGACAGTACACAAATTACAGTTAAACTCCATAGCTTAAAGATTTTTGCATCTGTGTTCATGAGGGATATTTGTGTGTAGTTTTATTTGTTTATACTGTCTTTTTTGTTTTAATATCAGAGTAATACTAGCTTCATAAAATAAAGTAGGTAGTGTGCTCTTCTATTCTGTTTTCTGGAAGAGATAATCTAGTATTGGTGTTAATTCTTTAAACATTTGGTATAATTCACCAGCAAAACCAGGTGGACCTGGAGATTTGTTTTCTGGGAATTTTAAAATTACAAATTCAATTTCTTTAATAGTTACAGGCCCTTCAAATTATCTATTTCATATTGGGTGAATTTGGATAGTTTGTGTTTTTTCAGTCAATTGGTCCATTTCCTCTAAGTTGTTAAATTTATGTGTAAGGGTTGTTTGTAGTATTCTCTTATTATCCTTTTGATGTCTGCAGGGTCTGTAGTGATATTGCCTATTGCATTTATGATATTGGTAATTTGCATCTCTTCTTTTTTGCTTTGTCAGTCTTGCTAGAGATTTGCCAATTTTTAAAAATCTTTTCAAATAACTGGCCCTTTGTTTCATTGCTGTTATCTATTGCTTTTCTGTTTTCAGTATTACTGATATCCGCTCTTTTGTTTTAGTTGGCTCTTCCTGACACTGTTCTGGCAGGGAAATGGGATGGGGCACAGCCTCTTTACTGCCAGGTAGAGGTCAAAGTCCATTCCCTACTTGGCCTCCTCTGTTGACACCTGAGCTGGAACCCCTCCTCTTTGCTGCTGGGCGGGGATGGGAGGGTATCCACTGACACTGCAGGAGTGGGAGCCTTATTAGAAGCTGGAAGAGATGAAGATCCTGGGTCTCTATGTGGCTTTCTCTGACACAACCCCAGTCAGGGTGTTGGGGTGCCTCCTTACAGTCTCATGAGCATGGAAGTCTAGGCTCCCCAGTTAGCCTTTGCTGCTGTGGGTAGGAAAGGGGCCACAGTGTTTTCTATTCTATGATGTTTGGCTTGAAGTAGAATAATTGTTATCTGAAAGTTTTCTGTCTTGCTAGACTGCTCTTTTCTGATCCTGAGGCTAGAGAAAGAAGGCTTTTGCTGGCTTTTTTTTTTTTTTTTGTCTGCACCTATTCGTGTTTCCTGGTTCCTGGCTTCTTTACTTATAAGTCTGTATATGCAGTAAAAAGAAAACCCAGGGGACTCACCACTGTGTTGTTCCTTGGGTCCTGAGAACCCTAGCCAGTCTGCCTTTTCTCCACCTTTCACAGTCTTTTTATGTTTTCAGTTGTACTTAGCAGGAGGAATATGGCAAAGTATACCATCTTCCTGAAGTGGAAGTATTCCCAGTTGTCTTTTAAGACCAAATTAATTTGATTCAGGCTACATGAAAACTTAATATTACAATATGAAATTGGATGAAAATTTTATTATTATATAAAATCACTTTATAGAGAATTGTTATGTAACTAAATTTTCCTCTCTTCCTCTAGTATTTTAATGGCAATTCGGATGCCTCTACAATAAAAGAGAATCAGTTTGACCCACCTGTTGTGGCTAGATATATTAGGATCTCTCCAACTAAATCCTATAACAAACCTGCCCTTCGATTGGAGCTGCAAGGTTGCGAGGTTAATGGTAAGGAACACAGATGCATTGTTTTCTAGCTGCCACTCAGAAAATCAAGATTTGGGGGGTAAGGGAGAATGGGTAGAGTTTTTAGTTCTCTTCACTTAGGTTCCTAGAAAAACCTTTGTGAAACAGAGTTTCCAGTCAGGTAAACTCTCATTGTGATCTAGACTGAGACTGGTTCTACCAGCCAGAGGGCAGGTTCTCTGAACAATTCCTGAATCATATGGATACTGCCTTGATCCTCTAAGGAAGGGCCCTAGGGAAGAATGACCTCCATCAGCCCATCTTCAGTAAGAACTGAGAGTCAAACTAGGTCTGACTCTTCCAAAGTCTTCCAGCCACGTCACTCAGACTTTAATGTAATAAAAGTATCTAGCAACATTACTGGCGTATATTAGGTGTTCAGTGAATGTTTATGAAATATAAATCTGCCTCCCAACTTCCTGAAACCTTGCTTGAACTCTGTATTCTGTTTCACACTCTGTGTAGGTACCCAAGCCTTTTCTATGTAAGCTTCTATTTTTCAGGGGATGTAATGTGACCTGTGGTATAAATAAATCTAGATAATCATAAATGGCCATAATAAAATTCTACTATATATAACAAGATGCTTAAGGATTTTATCAACTATTCTTCTTGTCTGACTCTTAAAGTGGTGCTTTCCAAATTTTTTCACTTCAAAGCACATATAAAATATAATATCTGTCTCACAGTCTGGGGTAAAAGAATGAAGCAATCCACCCTGGGCTTGGTTGATCTAGGCACCACCTAGCTGCTCAAGGACTGAGGGGGTAGGGAGATCAATATACAGGCACACCTGTCCAGCAAAAATATTCTTCAACAAGGAAGGCAAAATAAAGACATATTTAAACAATATAACAAAGGTTCCATGACTCACTGAAGGAGGGAAATGAGTTTAGATGTTTAGAACATGGTATTTGATGTCAGACTGCCTGGGCTCAAAGCTAGTTTCTGATTCTTCTAGCAGTGTTATTTTAGTCAAGTTACTTTTTCTTGCTGTGCTTTTGTTTTCTCGTTTGTAAAATGGAGATATTTAAGAGCATTAAATAATACATGTGAAGCCTGAAAACAGGGTTTAGCACTTGGACAATAAATGTTCATTGCTGTGATGGTTGTTTTTGTCATTACTTAGCAGTAATGTTATTTCTTGTCTCCTCTGAAGTACAAAATGCCATGCAAGGAATATCAGTGGTATATAATTAATCACATTACTTTTTTCTTGACAGGATGCTCCACACCACTGGGTATGGAAAGTGGAAAGATAGAAAACAAGCAAATCACAGCTTCCTCATTTAAAAAATCTTGGTGGGGAGATTACTGGGAACCCTTCTGTGCCCGTCTTAATGCCCAGGGCCGTGTGAATGCCTGGCAAGCCAAGGTGAAATGTCCCCTGCAAATGGAATTCTCTCAGCCTTTCAGAAGAAAGCATAGGCCCTCACTACAGGGAACATGGGGGGCCTGGGAAGCCAGAGTATCATCTCCTGCTTCTGCAGATTATGATCCTAGGTCTGAGAACTAGGATGCGTGTTGTCTTGATAGCTTTAGCTCGAACTTTGGCTCAGAGAGAAGTTATCATCTCTGTGGTCTTGATTTAGACTAGGGGTGGGCAAAATTTTTCTGCAAAGGGCCAGATAATATTTTAGCCTTTGTGAGCCATACATTCTCTGTCATAACTACTCAACTCTGCCATTGTTGCAGGGAAGCAGCCGTCAAGGATAGGTAAATGCATGAACATGGCTGTGTTCCAATAAAACCTTATTTACAAAAGCAGGCAGTAGGCCAGGTTTGGCCTTGGGCTGTAGTTTGCCAACTCCTGATCGAGACAACTTCCATTAGGGATAAATGACTTAGATCTGCAACATCTTGTTTTCTTTTTGTTCTCTCCAGAATTTAGCAATATTTTTCATTTTCTTAAGAGTGTCATTTAAATTTTTTTGTTCTCATTTTTTCAGAACTTTGTAACATTCCTTTAGATAATTGGCAGCCTGATAAGATGCTGCAAAACCAGGTTTATAAATCTGTGATCTAAGTTTTGTAAACATCTCGCAGAGAGTTATATTGCCCTTGATATTAGCCCATTGAGTAATTAAGGTAACTTAGTTCTAGGGTAACGATTAATAATTGACTCATATTTATTTCATTCTTTGACTGACCTGAAAAATCTGAATGGCATCAGAAATCAGAACAGTCCAGTCAATCAACTTAATCCGGGTTCCCTATTTTCTGTCCTCCTAACTCCCTCCCTTAAGGAAGCTACACTCCAATTCCCTGGACTCTGTATAGACTCCCACATCCTAATCTTAAATCAGGCCACCAGATAAAGGAGGAGGGAATGGCGTGATGCAAGGGGAGCAAGTAGAAGAGACAATCTGGGCCCCATACAGAGAGTCTTGGGCAACTATGTCTGTGCCTTGAGACTCATTTCTGGATCATCACAGAATCACAGAATGTTAGAAAGGCAAAGGGTTTTACAAAGCATCTGGTCCAGATTTTCCTTTTAAGTCCAAACGCAAAAGAGGTTAAATAATTTTAGCTTAGCCTGGCGGCAGAATCAGGAATCCCACTCTCCCGATAGACAGATCTATGCTCCTTGCACCATCTGAAGCAACCCAAGCACCTCATTTTGCACTTTTGCAAAGGGGGGAACTGAGACCCACAGAAGTTAAAGTAATAAAAGTAATAATGTTATGTAACATTATATTGATTTAATTTCTATAATATAAATAAAATAAAATAAATATAACTAAAATAAAGGGACTTCCCTGGCGTTCCAGTGGTTAGGACTCTGCTTCCACTGCCGGTGGCCTGGGTTTGATCCCTGGTGGGGGAACTAAGATCTGCAAGCCACGCAGCGCGGCCAAAAAAAAAAGGTTAGAGAGAGGGTATCAACCAATTCTTTCCCAGATGGCCCTTTAGACCTGTTCATGGTGTAACCTTGTCATCCCACCCTCCGTTTTACAGCCTTTAAAAAAATTTTGCTCTCTATATAATTTGCTCTTACTTTTGTGATATAGTAAAGGCTGCAAAGATAAAAGTCGAATTTTAATTTTTAAAGCTGTCATTTTAAATCTGGAATTTTAGGTCAAAACTATTTGTTTCACTTAACCTTCAATAGTATGAAATGTCTTGTATAGGGTTTCTTTAGAGAGGTGGAAAATCTAAGCCAGACATATGCAGGTATGCACGCAGACTGAAGTGTCTCTACCTCTTTGATGCCTCCAAAAAAAATTTACACCTACAAAGCTCCCCTAGCTATGTATATGAATTCTGTATCACTCGTACAACCTTGATTTGAAGACACACTAAAACACCACCAGATGTCACTAGAGGGTGTTACAAAATTAACCAAAATTATCTAATACAATCATTTTAATTCAATTAATTTGCTTTAAAAATACAACATGTGACTACACATATACATACATGTGTATACACATATACACATACAGACATGCACATATGAGGGATGTTGAGAAAATATATCAATATTCACTATTTCACATAGAATTGAATGAGACTATGGGGCATGATAAACCTCCCAAAAATGAAAATTAATCTCAGATTACTCTAAAACTCAATTAGTCTTTCTGATCATCTTTCTCCAAGCGCCTATCATCAAATTAGGCATTTTGTTAGGCCAGAGACAGGATAACTACTATGCCATATCCAGCCCTGGGTGTAGCTTTATTAGGTCTCTCAGATATTACATTTATTTGAAATATCAGAAAAGAAGAAATTGGACTACTTCTCCTATTGGACATTAGCAATGGAAAGAAAAGTGGGGCTTTTCTAAAATAAGTTAAATTGAGAGAGGATACTATCTAATTCTTTCTCAGATAACTCTTCAGTAATATCACCGTAGCATTTAAATAAACTTGCTTAAGAGAAAAATATTTACAGGTAATTTAGCAATTTAATACTTTTTCTCAAATAAAATGTATTTATTTGTTGAGCACCATCTGTGGGCCATACATCGTGGTGAACACCTGAAAACAAAACTAAGTCCCTGCCCTCAAAAGGTAAGGAACACAAGTAAACAAATAACTGTTGTACAATGTGTGAAATGTTCCAAAAGTTTATAAACCTGCTGACAATAAACAAGAAGGAACAGGGAAGGATTCTAGGAGAAAGGGAATCCTCAGGGATGAGACAGAAAAGAAATCCTTCCAGCTCAGTGCATTTCTGAGTATCTTGGTCTAAAAAAGCAAAGGTTTTAACGTTCTAATCATTTTCATAGGCAAACAACAACAATCAGTGGTTACAAATTGATCTGCTCAAAATCAAGAAGATAACAGCGATTGTAACACAGGGTTGCAAGTCTCTGTCCTCTGAAATGTATGTGAAGAGCTACACCATCCAGTACAGTGACCAGGGAGTTGAATGGAAACCTTACAGAGAGAAATCCTCGTTGGTGGACAAGGTACAGGGGTATCTTGGCAAAAAGAAAATAATTTGAAAACTGCTGTGATGAGAACAGAACCTCAAATTTGCAAATCGTTCTTTGTATTTGATAAGCATGCACTGACATGCGTCACTCTTTAAGTCTTCTAAGTCCTAGCTCTGTAGGTAGCTGGTCTTGGGACAGGGACCGTGCACACTATCCTTCTGCTTTGACTGAGCCACCTATAAAAGAATGAGGACAAAACAGCAGGGGCTGGTGTGAAGTTTAATTAGCTCTGATTGAGAAAGATGGTGAAAGGGTTGTCTCAGCCTGCTTGGACTGTATAACAAATTACCATAGACTGGGTGACAAACAAAAAACACGTATTTCTCACAGTTCTGGAGGCTAGAATCCTAGATCAGGGTGCCAGCATGGTCGGGTTTTTGGTGAGGGCAGTCTTCCTGGTTGTGCTTTCACATGGCCTTCCTTGGTACGTGCACACACAGAGATGCCATGAGGGACCTACCCCCATCCTAGCCCTAATCATCTCCCAAAGGACCCACCTCCTCGTATCATCCCCTTGAGGATTAGGGCTTGAACATATGAATTTTGGAAGGACACAAACATACAGTCTGTAACAGGGGTCTAGAAAACCTTCTACCATATTAGCATTAGCTTGGATGTACTTGTTATTCATGGCTGTTCACATACTCATGGCCATATATCTTTCTGTGTCATACTGTTATTAAAACAATTGTTATCCTTCCTGATGAGGAGACTAATTTCCTGCAAGATGAACTAGTACATTATACTCCTAAATTCCTAGTTATACGGTTTTAAAATACTACCAGAGGCAAAACTAAGGAGATGAACCTAATATTCCAGGAATGGGAATTGGGCTGAAACCAGTAGGAGGGGCAACACAGGAGAAGGGGATAGACATTTATGCTCACCATGGGCTCAGCACTTAATCTCAGTTAATGGATTTGAATCTCTTTCTCTCTAAACCCCTGGGTTGTTTATTTGTTAGGTTTGGTTTGGTTTATTTCTCACTGTATCAAGATATCCTCATAGTAGGGCAAAAATCATTTTTATAAACAAATAGTGACTTAGCTTCTGATGCGTGTAAATCTTGGGGAACTTGCTGGGGATGACAGAAACGCACCTAAAACACAGTTTAGTTGATGATATAGGGCATATGACCAAAAAGGATAAATAAAAATACATGATGCATTTTATTTTAAAAGTTAGTAATAGCTAACCATTTATTGGTGCCCATTATCTGGCACTTAATAAAGACTTGTCATATGTTTACATACTCTTTAAAATCTTTACAACAACTTCTATGAGGTAAAATTTATTATCCCCATTTTGCCAATAAGGAAATGGATAATCAGAGACTATAAGTAATTTGCTCCAAGTCACATAGCTACAAAGGGGCTAAAGACAGATATGCTCTTGCAGCTGCTCTACAGCACCATATCAGATTTCTTTATTTTTCCCTGTTTCAACTCAGATCACTGATGAGGTGATATCACTAAAGAGGTATGTCTGGAGTGTGAGTTCATAATTGATTGAGGATCATCTTTGTGATAATGTTGTATGTGTTCACTAATGCCCACAGTTTGAACTAAAAGGATAAAAAAATTATAAGTTTTTTAAATTGAAATACAGTTGATATACAATATTATGTTACCTTCAGGTGTAAGATTTTTACACCCATTATGCCATCCTTAAAGATTTTCTCATATTTTGCTTTCAGATTTTCGAAGGAAATAATAATATCAAAGGACATGCGAAGAACTTTTTCAACCCACCAGTCATTTCCAGGTTTATACGCATCATTCCTAAAACATGGAATCAAAGCATTGCACTTCGCCTGGAACTCTTTGGCTGTGATATTTAATAGAATTGATTATTCTAAAAGATAGGAGGGACTCAAAGATATCAAACCATTTAGAGTGGACAATGTATTTTAGAGCTATTTTAAATATTAAAATTTTTCCACTATTTCTCTTTTTTCTATTAGAGAATAAAATTTTATATGTGAAACCTTTATAACTCCTTATAACCACTAAGTAAGATGATGACTATTATCTCTGCATTAATTTGAGTATAGATGGGAAAATATCAAGAACCAACAAGAAAAGGCTTATCTTTCACTGATTAAAAATGCTATATAAAGAAATATTCATGTAGTTAACATTCTTCATTATAGTTCTCAAACTCTATGCACATTAATGAAAGAGATATTACTCTATTAAATCATTTATAAACCCGGATAACTTTCATTCTTATATTTTTCTTTAAAGAAACTATGATTTAAGAGTATAGGAAACAAACAGTATTTCTAAATGGTTTGTTTTTCTTGACAGTGGAGAGAAAAAGTCTTACTATATGAAACGACATGTGCTTAAAATACTCTGTCTTACTGACATGATAATGATTTTTCTGACCCTCCACGAGTAAAGATACAAGTAAGCATGTTTTCAGTGGTCCTGCTGGACTTGTGAATCTGGCCTGGTCTCCCTTGGGACTGATTGCGTATATTGATGTTCAGGGTTAGGGATCATTAATAGAACAGATCTAAAATAACCATGGGATGGCTGAACATGTAACCTTGGCTTCATTCTAGCTGGTAGTACATGGCACACTGTTTCAAAACACAGGCTCACCTACAGGAAAGTGAATACCTGTAATACAGAGCGTTGAAACCCTTGGCCCATATGCAGCTGTTCTTGCTAGAACTGGCCCCTGCCCAAAGTGGCAAACAGTTGAAATTCTCTCTCAGTGCCTTTCTCTTTATGGCCCCAACCTCCACCTCTCCCTTCCCCTTTCAAGCACTCCCTTCCCTGGGAACTTGGCATCTAATGATTTTACAGACATTTTGAGACTGAGGAGCCTTCTGGTATCCTCTAAGTCACATGGGAGAGACTCACTGGTGAGGCTATCTATTTTAGTGGAACAAACCACCCCAAAACTTAGTGCTTAAAACAACCACTAATTTATTATTTCTCTTGATTCTGTAGGTTGACTGGGCACAGATGGGTGGTTTTACTGCTGGCTTCATTTGGGGTCTCTAGTGAGTTTACAGTTAGACAGTGACTGTAGCCAGAGTCATCAGGAGGCTCAACTGAGTGTTGGGACAGCTGGTCCTCTGTCCCTCTCCAAGTAGTTTCAGATTCTCTCCTCACTGCATGGCTTCTCCATGTGGTCTGTTCACTTGGTGTCTCCAACAAGTGATCTAGACTTCTTATAGGGTGATAGAGGCTCCCAAAAGCAAGTGTGTTCAAGAGGTAGGAAGCAGGGGCTTCCCAGGTGGCGCAGTGGTTGAGAATCTGCCTGCCAATACAGGGGACACGGGTTCAAGCCCTGGTCTGGGAATATCCCACATGCCACGGATGCAACTGGGCCCGTGAGCCACAATTGCTGAGCCTGCGCGTCTGGAGCTTGTGCTCTGCAACAAGAGAGGCCGCGATAGTGAGAGGCCCACGCACCACGATGAATAGTGGCCCCCACTTGCCACAACTAGAGAAAGCCCTCGCACAGAAACGAAGACCTAACACAGCCATAAATAAATAAAAAAAAAAAAAAAAAAAAAGAGGTAGGAAGCAGAAGCTGCCAGTCCTTTTTTTTTTTTTTTTAATAGATCTTTATTGGAGTATAATTACTTCACAATACTGTGTTAGTTTCTGTTGCAAAACAAAGTGAATCAGCCATATGCACACACATGTCCCCATATCCCCTCCCTCTTGAGCTTCCCTCTCTTCCTCCCTACCCCATCCCTCCAGGTCATCACAAAGCACCGAGCTGATCTCCCTGTGCTATGCTGCTGCTTCCCACCAGCCAACTATTTTACATTCGGTAGTGTGTGTATGTCGATGCTACTCTCACTTTGCCTCAGCTTCACCCTCCCACCTCATGTCCTCAAGTCCATTTTCTATGTCTATCTTTTTATTCCTGCCCTGCAACTAGGTTCATCAGTACCATTTTTTTTTAGATTAGATATATATGTGTTAGCATATGGTATTTATTTTTCTCTTTCTGACTTACTTCACTCTGTATGACAGTCTCTAGGTCCATCCTCCTCACTACAAATAACTCAATTTTGTTTCTTTTTATGGCTGAGTAATATTCCATTGTATATATGTGTCACATCTTCTTTATCCATTCATCTGTTGATGGACATTTAGGTTGCTTCCATGTCCTGGCTATTGTAAATAGTGCTGCAATGAACACTCTTCTCTAAATGTTTGATAGAATTCACCTGTGAAGCCATCCAGTCCTGGACTTTTGCTTGTTGGAAGATTTTAAATCACAGTTTCAAGTTCATTACTTGTGATTGGTCTGTTCATATTTTCTTTCTTCCTGGTTCAGTCTTGGAAGGTTATACCTTTCTAAGAATTTGTCCATTTCTTCCAGGTTGTCCATTTTATTGGCATAGAGCTGCTTTTAGTAGACTCTTAGGATGCTTTGTATTTCTGCGGTGTCTGCTGTAACTTCTCCTTTTTCATTTCTAATTTTATTGTGTCCTCTCCCTTTTTTTCTTGATGAGTCTGGCCAAGGGTTTATCAGTTTTGTTTATCTTCCCAAAGAACCAGCTTTTAGTTTTATTGATCTTTGCTATTGTTTTCTTCGTTTGTATTTCATTTATTTCTGCTCTGATCTTTATGATTTCTTTCTGTCTGCTGACTTTAGGTTTTGTTTGTTCTTCTTTCTCTAGTTGTTTTAAATGTAGCGTTAGATTGTTTGAGATTTTTCTTGTTTCTTAAGGTGAGCTTGAATTGCTATAAACTTCCCTCTTAGAACTGCTTTTGCTGCGTCCCATAGGTTTTGGGCTGTCGTGTTTTCATTGTCATTTGTTTCTATGTATTTTTCTTCTTTGATTTCTTCAGTGATCTCTTGGTTATTTAGTAGTGCTGTTTAGCCTCTATGTATTTGTGTTTTTTACAGTTTTTTTCCTGTAATTGCTTTCCAATCTCATATCGTTGTGGTCAGAAAAGATGCTTGATACGATTTCAATTTTCTTAAATTTTCTGAGGCTTGATTTGTGACCCAAGATGTGATCTATCCTGCAGAATGTTCCATGTGCACTTGAGAACAAAGTGCATTCTGCCACTTTTGGGTGGAATGTTCTATAAATATCAATTAGATCTATATGGTCTATTGTGTCATTTTAAGCTTGTGTTTCCTTATTTATTTTCTGTTTGGATGATCTGTCCATTGGTGTAAGTGGGGTGTTAAATTCCCCTACTCTTATTGTGTTACTGTCGATTTCTCCTTTCATGGTTGTTAGCATTTGCCTTATGTATTGAGGTGCTCCTATGTTGGGTGCATAAACATTTATAAGTGTTATATGTTCTTCTTGGATTGATCCTTTGATCATTATGTAGTGTCCCTCCTTATCTCTTGTAACAGTCTTTATTCTAAAGTCTATTTTGTCTGATATGAGTATTGGTACTCCAGCTTTCTTGTGATTTCCATTTGCATGGAATATCTTTTTCCATCCCTTCACTTTCAGTCTGTATGTGTCCCTAGGTCTGAAGTGGGTCTCTTGTAGACAGCATATATATGGGTCTTGTTTTTGTATCCATTCAGCCAGTCTGTCTTTTGGTTGGGGCATTTAATCCATTTACATTCAAGGTTATTACTGATATGTATGTTCCTATTACCATTTTCTTAATTGTTTTGGGTTTGTTTTTGTGGGTCTTTTTCTTCTCTTGTGTTTCCTGCTTAGAGAAGTTTCTTTAGCATTTGTTGTAAAGCTGGTTTGGTAGTGCTGAATTCTCTTAGCTTTTCCTTGTCTGTAAAGCTTTTGATTTCTCTGTCAAATCTGAATGAGATCCTTGCTGGGTAGAGTAATCTTGGTTGTAGGTTTTTCTCTTTCATCACCTTAAGTATATCCTGCCACTCCCTTCTGGCCTGTAGAGTTTCCACTGAAAAATCAGCTGATAACCTTATGGGGATTCCTTTGTATGTTATTTTTTGTTTTTCCCTTGCTGCTTTTAATATTTTTTCTTTGAATAATTTTTTGTTAGTTTGATTAATATGTGTCTTGGTGTCTTTTTCCTAGGGTTTATCCTGTATGGAACCCTCTGTGCTTCCTGGACTTGGGTGACTATTTCCTTTCCCATGTTAGGGAAGTTTTCAACTATAATCTCTTCAAATATTTTCTCACACCCTTTCTTTTTCTCTTCTTCTTCTGGGACCCCTACAATTCAAATGTTGGTGCGTTTAGTGTTGTCCCAGAGGTCTCTGAGATTGTCTTCAATTCTTTTTGTTCTTTTTTCTTTATTCTGCTCCTCGGCAGTTATTTCCACTGTTTTGTCTTTCAGCTCACTTATTGATTCTTCTGCCTCAGTTATTCTGTTATTGATTCCTTCTAGTGTATTTTTCATTTCAGTTATTATGTTGTTCATCTCTGTTTGTTTGTTCTTTAGTTCTTCTAGATCTTTGTTAAATACTTCTTGTATTTTCTCAATCTGTGCCTCCATTCTATTTCTGAGATTCTGGATCATCTTTACTATCATTACTCTGAATTCTTTTTCAGGTAGATTGCCTATTTCCTCCTCATTTATTTGGTCTTGTAGGTTTTTACCTTGCTCCTTCATCTGTGACATATATTTTTGCCATCTCTTTTTTTTTTTTTTTTTTAATGAGTGGGATCATGTTCCTTTCTTACTGGTTGTTTGGCCTGAGCTTTCCAACTCTGGGGTTTGTAAGCTATTGGGTAGAGCTGGGTCTTGGTGTTGAGATGAGGAACTCTGTGAAACCTCACTCCGATGAATATTCCCTGGGATCTGAGGTTCTCTGTTAGTCCAGTGGTTTGGACTCGGAGCTCCCACTGCAGGAGCTTTGGCCCAACCCCAGGCTCGTGAACCAAGATTCTGCCTGGGGCGGCAAAAAAAAAACAAAAACAAAAGCAATAACAAAGTAAAAAATAAAATTAGACCAGGAAACTAACAGATATGTTAGGAAGAATATAAAAATAAAAATATACATGAATCATCAACCAGAAGGTACAACAGTACCACAATAGTAAAAAAGAGGGGAAAAAAAAGGGGGAGTGGGGGAAGGCCTTGGCTGTGGAGGGCGGGGCCTAAGTAAGGGCGAGGTTTGGGTGGTGGGTGGGGCCAATGCTCAGGACCCATAGGGCTGGAAAAGGCCCTGGGGGTTGTGGGGGGTGGGGCTTATGCTCAAAGAACAGAAGGGGCCCAGGTGTGCCCTCCATCCCTGGTCTCAGAGGGCAGGGGACCTCACCTGGGAGCCCAGCAGGCTCCTGGGCTCAAGTGGGCAGGGCAAACGCCCTCCTCTCCTCTCCTGCTCCTCTGGTATGGTAGAGCCCCTCCCTCCGCCTCTCCTGATCTCCCCAGCATCCCTCGTATGCTCCCAAGGACCTATGCGGCCTGGAGGGGGCTTTAGAGGGCAGGGGACTGGCCTGGGAGCTCAGCAGGCTCCCCATGACCGAGTGGGCAGGGCAATCGCCCTCCTCTCCTCTTCCACTCCTCCTGGAGGGCCCCTCCTGCCTGCGTCTCCTGATCTCCCAGACTCTCTCCTATGCCCCCAGGACCCACACGTCCTGGATGGGGCTTTGGAGTGAGGGGTACCGGTCTGGGAGCTCAACAGGCTCCCGGCCAGAGTGGGCCAGGCGATCGCCCTCCACTCCTCTCCCGCTCTTCCCAGAGAGTCCCTCCCACCTGCCTCTCCTGATCTCCCCAGCTTCAGGGGAGCCAATCCTGTCTGGCCTCCACTTCTCCTCCCCTCTCAGTCCCCATATGTCCTACTGGTTCATCTTGGGGTTCCTCCCATCTCCTTGGTTGTCAGAGTCCCCCACCAGCGGCCAGTAGGTGCCCTAGTTGCGGGGAGATGCTCACTCCACGTCTTCCCACACCACCATCCTGACTCCACCTCAGAAGCTGCCTGTCCTTTTAAAGCTAGGCCCGGAACTGGAGCCTCCCTTCTGCTGCATTCAAATGGTTCACACAAGTTACAGGCCATTCTAGATGCAATGTAGGATGTAATGACACAAAGGTTGTTCCAGGGGAGATAAATCTTTGGGAGCATCTTTAGATACTAACTACCAGAGTTCCTATTGCACCTATGGGTGGGCTGAGCATTGTGAATACATACGGGAGTTTCAAACATCCACAAAACATTGGCTTTCTTTTTTTATGTTTTAAACGTTTGAGTTTTGAGACATAATTGAAAAATAAAATAGAAATATATTTAAAGTGTATGTGTTGGTTTGATATATGTGTGCATTGTAAAAGGATTCCCATCATCAAGTTATTTAACACCTCCATCAACTTACATAGTTACTTTTTCTAAAAATGAGAATGCTGAAGATCTAATATTAGCAAATCTCAATTATACAATGTAATATCATTGACTGTAGTCACCATGCTATACTGATGATTCTCAGAATTTATTCATCTTATAACAGTAAGTTTGTACCCTTTTACCAACCTCTTCCTGTTTCCCCTACCAGCCAGCCCCTGGCAACCACCATTCTACTCTTTGTTTCTGTAAGTCTGACTTTTTTTTAGGATTCCACATATAAGTGATACCATGCAGTACTTGTCTTTCTCTGTCTAGCTTATTTCACTTATGATACCCTCCAGATTCATCCATGTTGTCACAAATGACAAGATTTTATTCTTTTTCATGGCTCAATAATCCTCCATTGTATATACAGACCACATTTTCTTTATCCATTCATCCATCTACAAATACTTAGGTTGTTTCTATACCTTGGCTTTTGTGAAAATGCTGTAAGGAACATGGGAGTGCAGATATGTCTTCAGGCTAGTGGTTTTCTTTCCTTTGGATAAATACTCAGAAGTGGGATTGCTGGATCATATGGTAGTTTCATTTCTAATTTTTTGAGGAATCTTCATACTGTTTCCCATAGTGGCTGTACCAGTTTACATTCCCACTAACAGCGTACAAGGGTTCCCTTGCTCTACATCCTCACCAACACATGTTATTTCTTATCTTTTTGATAATAGTCATTCTAACAGGTTAGGTGATATCTCTTTATAGTTTTGATTTGCGTTTCCGTGGTGATTAGTGACATTGAGTATCTTTTCATATACCTGTTGGCCATCTGTATGTCATCTTTGGAAAAATGTCTTTTCAGGTTTTGCCCATTTTTAAATTGAGTTATTTGGTGTTTTTGCTCTTGAGTTATATGAGTTCCTTAAATATTTAGGATATTAATCTCTTGTTGATTATGTAGTTTGCAAATATTTTCTCCCATTTCATAGGCTGCCTTTGCACTTTGCTGATGGTTTCCTTTGCTGTACAGAACCTTTTTAGTTTGGTAAGTTCCATTTGTTTACTTTTGCTTTTGTTGCCTGTGCTTTGGGTGTCATATCCAAAAAAATCGTTGCCAAGAAAAATGTCAAGGAGCCATGCCATATATTTTATTTTAGAAGTTTTATGATTTCAGATCTTGCATTCAAGTCTTTAATACATTTCAAGTTGATTTTTGTGTATGGTGTAAGATAGAGGTCCAATTTCATTCTTTTGCATGTGGATTTTGAGTTTTCACACAATTTGTTGAAGAGACTATCCTTTCACCATTGTGTATTTTTGGTACCTCTGTCAAAAATTAATTGACCATATCTTCATGGGTTAATTTCTGGGCTTTGATTCTGTTCCATTTGTCCATGTGTCTGTTTTTATGCCAATACCATAATGTTTTGATTACTATAGCTTTATAATACAGTTGAAATCAGGAAGTGTGATGCCTCCACCTTTACTCTTTAAGATTGCTATAGCAATTCAGGGTCTTTTGTGGATCCATAGAAATTTTAGGATTGCTTTTTCTATTTCCGTGAAAAAAAGCCATTGAAAATTTTAGAGGGATTGCATTGAATCTGTAGACTGCTTTGGATACTATGGACATTTTAACATTATACATTCTTGCAATCCATGATAGAAAACATCTTTCCATTCAATTGTGTCTTTGATTTCTTTTCTCAATGTTTTATACTTTTCACTGTACAGATCTTTCACTTGAGAGAATTTATTCCTAAATATTTATTCTTTTTGATTCTGTTATACATGGGATTGTTTTAATTTCTCTTTTCAATAGTTCATTGTTAGTGTATAGAAATGCAACTAGTTTTTGTATAATGATTTCGTATCCTGCAATTTTACTGAATTCATTTACTAATTCCAAAGGTTTTTTGGTTGAGCCTTTAGGATTTTCTACATATAAGATCATATCATCTGCAAATAACAATTTTACATGTTCCTTTCAGATCTGGATATCTTTTTTTTTTTTTTTTTGCATAATTCCTCCCGCTATAACTTCCATATGTTGAATAGAAATGGTGAATGTAGGCATCCTTTTCTTATTCCTGATCTTAAAGGAAAAGTTTCCAGCTTTTCACCATTGAGTATGATATTAGTTGTGGGCTTCTCAGATATGCTCTGTATTATGCTGAGGTGCATTTCAGCTATACCCAACTTGAGAGTTTTTATCATGAAAGGATGTTGAATTTTGTCAAATACTTTTTCTGCATGTATTGAGATGATACTATTTTTATCATTAATTTTTTAATGTGGTATATCACATATTTTGATTTGCATATGTCGAACCAGGAATAAATCCCATGTGATCACAGAGTATGATCCTTTTGATGTACTGTTGAATTCAGTTTGCTAAAATTTTGATGAGCATTTTTGTATCTATGTTCATCAAGGATATTGACCTGTAATCTTCTTTTGTGTCCTTATCTGGCTTTGGTATGAGTATAATGTTGGCCTTGTAATATAAGTTTAGGAATATTCTCACTTCTTCAATTTTTTGGAAGAGTTTGAGAAGGATTGGTATTAATTCTTCATTACGTGTTCTGTAGAATTCAACTGTGAAGCCATCCGGTCAGTTTCTGGATATTTACCTTGTTCTTCTGTTTGGAATATATCTTCCTGTTTCTTCCTTTTTCTTGACTCTCTACATTTGTTTCTGTAGATAAAACAGCCACCTCTCCCAGTCTTGACAGACTGCATCGTGTAGGAGATGAACCTCATCAGTCAGCCCACCTGAGCTCCTGGTTGCCTCTCAAACCTCTGTGATTGACCAAGCCACCTTCTTTGCTCCTAGTGGCTCCCAGTAGATTAGGTTGTGCCAAGACCTGCCACTGTCCCAAAGGCAATGGGAAATGCCCACACGGCTGTTCAGGGGTCCCAGAGGACTGTTAACTGCCTGCCCCATCAGCTCTCTGATGAAGGCTAATTGGAAGCTTGACTTTCGAGCAGCAGCTAAGAAAGTCAGGACATTAGATATGCAATAGAGACCTATCAGGGAGAAACTTGGAAATGGGTGTTTTTGCCTACTCACTCTGCTGAGCCAGAAGCAATAGTCTCTGGTAGGACTTGTGCACCCATACAGAGCCACCTCTTTGTTTTCTGTGGTCCTGGGGGACTCGTAAATGCCAAGCCCCATCAGTACCCAGAGCTAGGTGATTTGCTAGCCAGTCCCTCATGTGGCAGCTGTGATATTTGATGTGCTACATGGGTGGGTATGTTTCTTTCAGGGAGAAGCTGGAGACTTGGTTTACCGCCGTAGCAAGCTAGGGGACACAGCAGGGGACATGCCCACCAACTCTTTCAGGCTCCTGGGAGGATCCCAGTCAGCTGCCACATGCAGGCTGATTAGAAGCCAGAACCTCAAATAGCAGCTGGGAAAGTATACAGTCAAATCCCTTCTAGGGAGAAACCGGGAGATGAATGCTGTTCTCTCTGTGCTGAGCCATGGGAGGGAATAGCTATGAGAAGTGCTTGCATGCCTGTTAGAAAATTGCTTTTTTAATTTTAATATGGTCCTGTGGGACTCTGACTGCCAAGCTCTGTTGGATATCAGAGCTAGGTGATTTGAGCTCGCATTCCTCAGGTGGCAGTTTCAAAAGCTGGGGCACAAACTTCAAGGGAGAAGCTGTTAACTTGGTTTTTGTTGTTGTTGTTGTTGTTGTGAGCCAGAAGAATGTAGGGGAAGTGCCCACCAGCTCCTTTAGGCTCTTGGGATCCCAGTCGGCCTCCAGACACAGGCTGATTAGAAGCCAGACCCTCAGGCAGCAAGCAGCTAGCAAAGTATGCAGTCAAATCCTTTCTAGCAGAAATCGGGAGAAGGGAGTTTTTGACTGCTCCCTTTGCTCTGAGCCCTGGGGTATAACTGCAGGGAGCGTTCATGTGCTCCTTTAACCATTCCTTCTCTGTTTGCTATGGTCCTGTGGGACTTGTGAATGCCAAACTCGACTGGCTCTCTCAGCTGGGTGATTTGGGCATTCCCATTCCTCAGGTGCCAGTTGTAAAAGTGGGGGCACTAGATGTGTGATCCAAACCTTTACTCACAGGGAGAAGCTGAGAATTTTGGGGTTCTCTCCTGATTGAAAGGCACTCTGCTGGGGGTCGGGTTTATGGTGAATATGTATTCTCAGCCCTTCCTACCGGTTTCGATGTGGGCATTTTCTCAGTCACCCAATGTGTAGGAGTCACTCAGTTTGTTTCTAGATTTCTCTCAAAGGAAATTGACCCATGTGTAGCTGTACATTCAGTGAATCTGTGGGAGGAAGGAAAGTCTGGAGCCCCCTATCTCGCCACTTTGGTCAGTCTAAAACATTGGCTTTCTAATATTGTATTCCCATTATTGCTTCCCTTTAATGATTCATGCCACTGTTCCACCAAAATTTCTCTCATTTGCATTCTGTTAAGAGCAAAAGAGTGTGTCTAAATGGGAAGGAAAAATTCCTTTGGTCTCTCCAGGGTCAGCCTCAAGGGTGTGTGATCTGTTCAGTTACAAAGAGCCTCCATGCCCAGAGTGGCCCCGTGCTTAGTTTAATGCTCCATGGTCACCCTCGTGAATTTCTTAATAATTTTTTAACAAGGAGTCTGACAGCTTCATTTTGCAATGGGCCCCACAAATTACGTAGCTAGTCCTGGGTCCCTCTACTGAACAAATGGGCAGCATCTCTTCCAATCTAGAATCTACCAAAGTATAATAGGGCAAGAATATAATAGGAGTGATAGGGGAAGAGATGAGAATGGAGCATGAGGTCCAGCTTCATTATCCTATGTAAGAAAAAACTAGGGACTTCCCTGGTGGTGCAGTGGTTAAGAATCCACCTGCCAATGCAGGGGACACGGGTTCAAGCCTTGGTCCTGGAAGATCCTACATGTTGTGGAGCAACTAAGCCTGTGCACCACAACTACTGAGCCTGTGCTCTAGAGCCTGAGAGCCACAACTGCTGAGCCCACGCACCACAACTACTGAACCCACACGCCACAACTACTAAAGCCTGCATGCCCTAGAGCCCATGCTCCACAACAAGAGAAGCCACCACAATAGGAAGCCTGCGCACCGCAATGAAGAGTAGCCCCTGCTCGCCACAACTAGAGAGAGCCTGCGTGCAGCAATGAAGACCCAATGCAGCCAAAAAATAAAATAAAATAAAATAAGGCCACAAAGTTTCAACAACCTACCTGATGCTATGGTTTGTTTATGTCAGAGCTGAAACCAGAAACCAGATGATCAGATGCCCAGTCTCTCTTTCAGTCTGGTTTCTCTTCCATACAATGGAAATTATAATGTTTATGATCCATGGGTTATATCTGATGCTGTGTAGAAATATTAAAACTCCTCTTATTTTGACATAAGCATTTCCATGTTTTTATTCTTCTCTTTGAAGTCATTTAGAAAAAATTAAACCTTTGCTATGTAGTACAACCTCCACTGACATAACAGATAGCAAGCAAACATACTGCTTGCTATATCATAACTAGTTGCTATGGAAAGGAGTTAAATGGCTTGCAGTAGAATCATGACTCGGAAGAGGAAACCAACAGATAATATCCTAAACATTATTAATTATTCTAATTGAGAATTGGAAAAGAGCAGCTGTGAGTGTATCACAATTATGAAAGGGTCATAGGAAACATGGAATTAGTTCTCCATGATTTTTTCAGATTGTTGAAAGAAATTACAAACTGCATGTCTCTTTTAGAATAACTGAATAATCACTCTATTTTGAGTTCAGGACATTTTGGCAAACTCGGGGAAAAAACATTCACCAAATAGCTTGGATCCTCCGAAGAGCCATGAACATTTCACCATTTATTTCTCTGGATGGACCAAGAAGGAGCAAGTCACGGGGCAGTGGATTTTGGTTCTATAATTGGTATGTGCCCTAAGGCAGTGGTTCTAACACACACTTAAAAATATCTGAAGGTTCCATGCTACCATTTTTATTGTGTGGGTTTTTTTTTTCCTAATAGAGAGTTATTTTAGGGAAAATTCTGAATGCTTAATTCTTCCAAGTTCTTATGGTTTTATAGACTAGAGATAGGAAAAGCAGTAGGACACAGGCAGATAAAATGACTTTGTCTCGTTGGACTGTACCTAGCCAGAGTTCTGAAGACTTTTCACACAGAGGTCAAGCCTTAATTATCCAGGTTAAACAAAGAATTGAACAGCTTGAGTTGACTTTAGTCAGTGGACTTAACTGACCTAATTATGTTTTTCTCAGGGATAGAGACTATTTAACAGCAGTTTACATCCTGAGTCCATAGGCCTAGTATGGGATTCAGAAATTATTGTAAATTATCCACAAACTGAGATAATTTAAAACAGAAGTAAGTAAAAATTTACAAGAAAAAATGAGTTGGTTGCCAATGAAGAAGGCTTGAAAAAGGGAGTTGTAAATAACGTGCCGGAGGCTAAACTAGGAAGAATGGTCAGCTTGCTAGATTGTAGCATGTATTGTGAAGGCTGTATTTTTCTGTAATGAACCAAATAGGTCTTTAAAAATTTATCAGCTGGTGATGATAGTGTAGTTTGATATCTTCCGGATATTATAAAGAATCTTCTCTGCCTTCCTATCAGCTAATATTCTAAATCAAAGATTCTCATACTTCTTCAGGAGGCAACATAATTGGAAAGCACCATGCTCTTGGCAAAAACCAAAACTCAAATGACTAAACACAACATAATTTTATGTATATATGAATGAATATATTCATGTATCTCTCATCTTGTTCTTCCAAAAGATTTAAGGTTGCTTAAAAGAAAACATAAAATACTACTAGATAACATATGTTAGAAGTAAGAGAGAAAGCAAAAACAGAGGTAGGACCATAAACAGGAAGTATAAAAATGCATACCATAAAGCCCTTCACCTTGCTATGGGTGGGGCTTGGGTATACCAGGAAGTTTGTAAATACCAATGTAAAAAGAAAAGCCTTATCAGCTATACAATTCAGTGTCCCTGAAAAATGCCCCAAAGAGCACTTTTTTTTTGATACTGAAATTAAATTTCACCCGAAGATCCATAGAAACAGGCCACCATATAATGTGCAGAGCACTCTTGTTTTTAACAAGAGTAGATTTTATAAGATTGTTTCCTGTGTATCCTTCAGGAGGGGCTGAAGGATTCCCACCAAAGCACACTTCAGCGAAAGCAAGTCTACAGAGGCCAGTACTATGTGATCCAACTGCGTTGCTCTCTCCTGGTCTGGTAGATTTTATAGTTCCTCAGGGAAAATTGTTTTTCCTTCAGACAACAGCTTATATCATAAATACTGTTTTTCCTAAGTCATGATTTTGATAGCAATTCAATGACAATGACCTCAAGATTAAACACTGAACTAAATTTTTTGCAAAGTTGTTATGTTCTTGCACCAGATTCTATTATAAGCAAATTGTAGTAGACGCCAAATATTTCAGAAAAATTAATGGGAGAAAAAATGTAAATTGAGAAAATTATTTCCATTAATCTAATTTTTTCCTATAATTTTGGACTAGACCACCATTCTATTTTGGTAGTAGAACACCTTAATCCAGCTCACAGGAGAATACCTATGGTAAATCCATCAACATTCAAATATAAGTATAGACATAATCTGTCTATTTAGTACAGATTAATCATTTCTAAAAATTGCCTTTCCTGAAAATGAATATAACATGTTTGGGAGTCTTTCAATTCAGTTAAACAAATACTTATTTGTTAATCAATTATAGAACTCAAAGAACTAACAGAGTTATTTACAAATTTCTAGTTATTAAGGCCTGGTTTGAGTAATTACATATTGATCTCTTCTTAAGAGCTAACAATATTTTATGGTGTGTTGTTATATTAACACTCAGTACAATGAACTCTAAACAAACAGTTTCTCCCAGAATTTGAAATCGTTTGGACTATAGCCTAGATTTTGAAACATAAATAATGTTATGAGCTCCCTGGACGAGGTATTTGCTTTAAGACGGTACCATTTATCAAGATGAAAGCTTTGCAAATAAACCCAGGTTTATGTTTAACTACCTTCCCTCATTCCCCTCTCCAACACACAACCCTGTTACCCTAACACTTTATTCACTCTATTTTTTCAATATTCACAAGATATAAGTATTTTTCCCTTTTTCACACTAAGAGAACTTCTTTCAAAATAATCATTTCTATCCTCTGCTTTACCAAGACACATCTTGTCATCCTATGTTTAGCCCCCTTTAAAGTACTGTTCTACTTAAACCTAATGCCACATTTTAAAAAACACCCTTTCTAATGATGTTCTGCAGTTTCTTACAATCTAAATTTGTATGAATGTGGAGGGATGTTAAATTCGATTGCAGGCTTTTCCTAGAATATATACTTGGAGTGCAAGGGTTCCAGTTGATTTCTTAAATTCTTATCCTATTCTTTTATTTTCTATCTCTGACCTTTGATCTGTCTGACTTTGAACTATTAAGGATCTACTAGTAAACATTAGTAGCTTTTTGTTTTTATTTTCTTCTTTCTTTTTTCATTTTCTCTCTTCCTTTTTTTCCAGAGAAAATGACCTTTTTATCATGTTTCTTTCTCCTTTGTCTATCAAAGCTTGCATTCAATGAAAATTGAATCTCTCAGGAGCAAATCTGTCCTCAGTCAATTCACTGATTACATATTAAGTGCCAGGCACCCTATGCCTGGCTACCTTACCAAGAAATGAAAGTGTCTTTTCTGTTAATAAGGATTCCAGCCAAGAACTCTCAGCCTCAGAATAGGGAGGAAATACATGTCTCGCCAAAGCGAGCACAGAATAGGGAAGAAATAAAAGGTAGACATCTTAATGGGAGTTCGGGGTTATGAGAACCTGGACAGGAGATCCTGAACTAATATTTAGATTAAGAGTTGGGGAGAGCATTTCCCTACTAATCTCTTCTATCTGGGTAGACTTTACATAAAATGCTTTGAGCCCTTAATTTACCATTGGAGAGTATTTTAAAATACCTCACCAAACCACATGGAGACTATATAACTAAGTGAGAGGAGAGAAAGTAAGTGTGTGATTGTGTGTTTGCATGTGTTTATACATTGTTGAGAGGCAGAGAGGAGAGTGACACGTCAGAAACATTTTAATAGATATGGACTGACTGTGGCCGTGAGAATCTCATAAAGCATTTCACCTATTCCTTGGCCAATTATGTTGCCACAAATGATTATTAGATGAGAGAAATCAACACACCCTTATTTCAGCTCATTCAGGATTTCCTAACTTACAGCTCATTCCCATGTGATCGTGAATGCTGTTTTTTGGAGGCTGCCGTAAGAGTCTGCATGTTTTTATAAAACGGGACATAACATTTTTCTTAAAAGTTCTATGCATTCCTTTAGAGATAAAGTATATCAGAAAGTAAATTATTTCACCACATGGCTTGGCTAAATAGGCTAGGCAGCTCTGGCCTCAGGTGAAATCTATTCTGTGTGGTCTGACATGCGGAGGCTCTTCGGCTGAGTCACAGACCGGACTTCCAGGGTTGCCGCCTCACAAGGGACTGTCCACTGCCAATGTGCCTCTGGTAATCTCTGGAAACCCCTGGGAATTTCCAAAGGGCACACTCTGAGCGCTGGGCCACATTGATTCTAATTCTCAGAGAAAAACCCAACAGCAGAGCTAAGACAACCACCACAATGCTGATAGGTTTGCAGTCTCCTGATTAAGCCCTTCTCAGCTACACATATTGCTTAAACCCTGCTAGAGAGGCATCCCACCCTTCCCCTCATCTCCACCTCTTCCGTCTTGGTGGAAGCCAAGCTGCTGTAAGGTTGAAGAAGGCAGTTATGTAGGAACGTGCAAATGGGATTTAAAGCCTGTTTCCAGGCTCCGCCAGGTGTCAGACTCTGTCGTTATACCTCCCCATGCAAAGCCACTGGTGTTGAGAGAGAATACATTCCTTTCCCAGACTCAGTTTATTCCACTGAGTACAGCCACTTGGGTACAACCTCCTGGCTGAATCAATCAATAGACCTTTACAGCTGGAAAAGGTTTTGGAGCTCGTCTAGTCCCAATCCCTCTGTTAGAGGTGCAAGGTGCAGCCACTTATCCAAAATCATGGACCCTGTTTGTAGAAAAACCTGAGCTACAACTTAGGGTTTCCAACTCCTTAAACAATGCTGTTTTCTACTACAGTAAGTTTTATCCTTAGATTGGCTCCTAGAGTGTGGATGAGGTCCATAGACTCATGCCAGTCAGGTGGGTGATAGATTACAGTCTCGTTCCTAAGACCATCAATTTTATTTTCTGATTAAATTCTACAGGTGACTGGTATTTGTAACATGACCTTCACGTCAGGACTGTTACACATTGGCTTGTTTTTTAAGGCTTTAGGTGTAATCACCATCCAAGCTATTTTTGGAGGCCCAAGGAAGGCCAAAAGCCCTTACGAAGAGAAATTTGGGAAATAATGGTAGACTGAAAGGAGATATTTTTTACATTTTTGCCTTGGACATCTATATTAAAATAAACACCTGCCCTTAGTCTCAGTGTAGCCTCCAGAAGATGGGATTAATAAAGAGCTCATACATCTGAATCCTAGAATCTCCAATGTAGCTGTATCATTCTGCTTCTCCCACTTTCATTCATTCCACATGTTTTCACCAAATTAGTGCTGGATGCCATGAAGTATATGTAGATAAGTAAGACATCTGTCTCTGAGGATTTTATAGACTTGTAAGGGATAAGAGGCAAAAGGTTACAATAAAAAATGTGATAGCTGTAATAGAGGTATATACATAGCTCCAATGGAACAGAGAATAAAACCAGTAACCTGGAGGTGTTAGGGAAGTGTGCAGAGAGAAGCTGACATTTTATTCATTCATTCACTCACTCATTCATTCAACAAATATTTATTGAGATCCTATTGCTGCCAGGCACTGTTCTAGAGCAGCAAAGAAAAACAAAGTCACTTCTTTTATGGAACACTCACTCTAGTGCCCTAGGAAATATGCAAGCAAACAAATAATTACATAATACTGTAAGTGGGGATGAGTACTAAGATGAATAAATCAGGGTGGAGGGACAGAGTGGTGCCAGGATGAGGATATGTCCTATTTTAAGTAGGATAAGGTGATAATTAGGCAGTAACCTGAAAGTAGTGAGAGAGGACATCAAGCAAGTATCTAGGAAGAGGCTGTTCCAGGCAGAGGGGATAGCAAGTGCAAGGGTTCTGAGGTGGGAGTGTGGTTGGTATCTACAAGGAACAATGAGGAAGCCGGTGCGGCTGGCCCAGAGCAGGAAGGTGAAGAGTCATAGGAGATGAGAACAGAGATATACTGAGGTGGAGTGAGCAGATCAGGCAGGGCTTTACAGGCCATGGTAAAAACTTAGGATTTAATTCCAAGTGGAATGGGAAGCTACTGGAGGGGTTTGAGCAGAAAAATGGCATGATTTGATCTAGGCTTTAGGAAGATCACTCTGGCTGCTGTGCAAACAGACTACAGTTCGGGGAAGACTAGGTTCAAAAAAACAAGCTAGGAGTCTAGTGTAGTATCTCAGAGAAGAAATGGTGACAGCTTGGACTAGGGTTGTAGTAGTAGAGGAGATAAGATATCTGAACACCATCTTGAGAAATCGGTGAGCCACTTGTAGCTGAACATAGGGAGTGCACGGGCCAGTAGTGAAGAATGAGACTGGAGAGGTTAGCAAAAGTCAGAAATAAGAAGTTTTGGCTTTATTCAGTAAACACCCAAAATTCTGAAACAATCAGAATTAAGGACAAGGGTAATATTTGATTCCAGGAAGATTATTCTGACTGTGGTATGGAAACTGGCCTGGGCTAGGAAGAGACTAGAGGCAAGAAAACTACAATCAAATAAATGCAAGTCAGAGGATAAAGGTGGTGGTTTAATAATATCTGAGTTATGGTTAAGGATAGGTTTGTTCTCATAGGGTGCACTAACTTTTCACACAGGACAGAATTTTTTAAGATTAGAGAGTGATGGGGACTTCCCTGGCGGTCCAGTGGTTAAGACGCCGTGCTTCCATTGCAGGAAGCGAGGGTTTGATCCCTTGTCTGGGAACTAAGATCCTGCATGCTGTGTGGTGCAGCCAAAAAATAGAAAAAAAAAAAAGATTCGGGAGTGATGGTGGCATTCCCATTTAGATGTCAAGGATGGCAGAAGACGGGCAGAGGCAGGAGGGAGGCACGTTTCCACAAAATATATACTGAGCAAACCCCAAAGCACTTTCCCAAAGGGCCTTGCTCGTGCGGCACCACATTCTAGGCCCACACAGGCTGAGCAGGCTGATGAGTAGGCAGGCCTTTGGATGGGCTGCTCCATGCCATGGCTGAGCTGTAGGGCGATGTTCTGATGACTACATACAACATTCTGGGTCCAGTATACTTAAGAAACAGGCAGGAGAGTCACTTGTGAGCTGAGCTGGCCTTTTACTGGATAGCACAGCATAGTCGTTCAGTCTATGATTACTGTCAGGACACATCATGCTTGTGTTTGTGACATAGGTCATCAACTTAGGGGCAATTCAGGGTCACAGCCTAGAGCAGAACTTGGATGATTGATTCACTGCTGATTCATCGTATGAGCACTTCAAGGTGGAGACTGTCTTATCATTGTTTTCTACGGCACCAAGGACAATGCTTGGACAACAGGCTCTTAATAAACTCACGTTGAGGGAATAAATGTGACTTGGAAGGACTGAGATTCCTTGTCCCTCAGTGTTCCCATTTACAAACTGAGGAAAACGTCTATTTGTACATATCGTACTTATAAGAATGAATTAAGAATGTAAGTTGGAGTAAATACATTTGAAAGGCATTTCAATGCTTTCAAGGAGAACTGCTTTGTGGTACATTATATTGAAAAGTAAAGAAATATTAAATAAAAGAGAACATAAAAGGCTGCATGGCATGGAGGATTAATATTGGACTGTTAGTCTGCACAACCAAAGACTGTTTTGACTTTGCATCTAATTCTCTTGGTGATCTTGGTAGATTGATTTACATTTCTTGGCCTCAGCTTTGATATTATTTCCAAAATTAAGTCTATGATTATAATTATGTTTTTCTGAATTACATCATTATTTCTATTGTAGAACAAAGTTCAAACTGGGCCAAGAGGCATGTTTCCAATTTCATCACATCACATCTCTTAACTTCTCTGTAACTTGGAGTCTTCCCCTGGAAAGTAATGCAATAGGTAAACTGATCTTAATTCTTGCTTTTGCTCTAAAGTTCTATATGCCGTACCATGGGTATGAATCCATGCTCCTTTCCTGCCTGGGCTACCACACCACGGATTCTCAATGTTTAACTCACTCATGCTTTGTGAGTGAGTTAAGCAAGCAGATCACTGCTTGCTCGGAAGCTGTCCTTGATGTTTTTGAAATGGGTCACTAAGGGATTAGAATCAACGATCTATAGAGGGCCATTCATTCACCAAGATTCATTAAGCTCCTTCTACTAGTCAGATATTGTGCCAGAAAAACAAAACATTAAGACAAAAAGGTTTCTGTTTTCAGTCCAGAAATCCCCTCAATAAGGTCAAGTTAACAAGTATGATCATTTTATTATTCTCTTTATATTTTATTTCATATTAGTGCATTTTTAGTCTTAGTTAAAGGGTTTCATTGTCTACTAGAGTATACATGTAGTCTCGTAGATTTGGGGGGAAGATTATTATTATTACTTAAATTTAAATCGTTTCTATATCTGGAATTTATTTTTACATATGGTATAAAGTTGCCTCAAATTTAATTTCCTTCATATGGATCAACAGTTTTGCCAGTAACATTTATTAAATTATTTACCCTTTTTTCATTTAATTGAACAAAATAGTTGTCAAATATTAAATTTTCACATATAGTGAGCTCTATTTCTGGATATCCTAGTCTGTTTCACTTATATATTTCTCTATTCCAATTATATTACCAAATTGATTTGCTTCTAGAGCCTTTAAAGTATGTTCTGATACCCGGTTAGGCAAGTACCCCCTTACTAGTCTTTCTTTGCAAAATTTTAATAGCTCTTCTTGTACATTTATCATTTTACCTGAACTTTAAAATAGTTTTGGATTCTTAATTGAATATTGTTTGGATTCCAATTGGAACTGCATTAAAGTTATAAATTAACTTAGGGAAAAGGGACATTTTTATGATGTTATTTTCCTACCCAAGGTCATAATATGTCTGACCACTGGTTCAGACCTCCTTTTACATCAGGTCAATAAAAAATATATTTGAAAAGTAATGTTTTCAATGAAGAGGATAAATAAAGCATTTATAAGACAAAGCGCTGTTATAAATTAATGAGAGGAATAAACAACCAAAAGAAAAATGAGCAAAGGACACGAACAGGTAATTTACAGAAGAGTAAATCCAAATACCTGACAAACATATGGAAAGATACTCAAATTCATCCATAAAGATTTTCAAACTGAAGACAAAATGAGGTATCGCTTTACACCAGGGTTTCTCAGCCTCGGCACTATTGGCATTCTAGGCTGGATAACTCTTTGTTGTGGAGGCTGCCTTGAGTATTTTAGGATATTTAGCAGAATCCCTGGCTGTGCCCACTAGAAGCTAGTAGCACCTACTCCCCAACTATGATTGACAGTTACGACAATCAAAAATCTCTCCAGACTCTGCCAAATGTCCTGGGGGTCGGGCTGGGGCAAAATCATTACGGGTCGAGAACCACTGATTTTCACCTATCAGACTAGCAAAAATTTTAAAGCCTGATTACACCTGTTGTTGGCAAGTATGCAGTGCAAAAAGAATACTCTCATATGTGGCTAGTAAAAATGTAAGTTATTATGGATTTTATGGAAAGCGACTGAACAATTCCTATTAAAAAATATATAACTCTGACTCAGTTATCCCACTCCTTGGAATAAATCCCATAAAATGAAAACAATACACAGACATATATTGTACGAGGATGTTAACTGCAGGATTGTTGGCAGTGACCAAAAAACTAAAACCAGAGTGGCCATAAAAGGGAATAGTTGAATAAATTTTAGCACACCCACACAATGCAACCTTAGAAAGAATTAGAGCTTAACCTTATTCCATGGAATGTTTTGCATGAATTATTCCTGAGTGAGAAAAAGCAAGATTCGAAAGGGTACATAATATAATTCTACTTTTTGCAAAACACACATTCCCTCATGCTTTCATATATAGATCTTCCTCGACTTACACTGGGGCTATGTCTCAATAAACCCATTGTAAGTTGAAAATATCTTCAGTCGAAAATGCATTTAATACACCTACCAAACATCATAGCTTAGTCTAGCCAACCTTAAACATGTTTAGAACACTTACATTAGCTTACAATTGGGCAAAATCATCTAACACAAGGCCTATTTTATAATAAAAGTGTTGACTATCTCATAATTTATTAAATGCTGTACTGAAAATGAAAAACATAATGGTTGTCTGGGTACGGAATGGTTATAAACGTATTGGTCGGTTACCCTCATGATCACCTGGCTGACTTGGAGTTGTGGCCTCAATAGCTGCCCAGCATCGCAAGAGAGAATCATACCACACTAGCCCCAGAAAAGCTCAAAATTCAAAATTCCAAGTACAGTTTCTACTGAATGCTTATTGCTTTCGCGCCATCATAAAGTCGAAAAACCATTAAGTTGAACCATTAAGTTGGAGACCATCTGTATAGAGAAAAATGTCTCTCAATGTTCTATTTACCCTTACAGAATGGGCAAAAGATTTGCATATCATATACCTGACAAAGCTCTACTCTCCAGAATATATGAAGAACTCTTACAACTCAACAAAAAGATAATTCAATTATAAAGTGGACAAAAGACTTGAGTTGACATTTCTCCGAAGAAGACACACAAATGGCTAACAAATCCATGAAAAGATGGTCAACATCATTAGTCATTAGGGAAATGCAAATCAAAACCTCGAGACACCATTTCACATCCCTAGGATGGATATTTTTAAAAAGGAAAAAAGAAAACAAGTGTTGCCAAAGATGTGGAGTAATTGGAATCCTCATACATTGCTGGTGGGAATGTTAAATGGTGTAGGTTCTGTGGAAAACAGTTTGGCCATTCCTTAAACAGCAGAACACAGAATTAGTAGGCGATCTGGCATTTCCACTCCTATATACCCAAAAGAATTGAAACCAGGTATTCAAACACTTGCACATAAATGTTCATAGCAGCACTATTCACATAGCCAAAAAAAGGGAAACACCCAAATGTCCATCACCTGATGAATGGATAAACAAAATGTGTTATGTAAAGTGGAATATTTTTCAGCTATAAAAAGAATGGAGTCTGATACATGCCACAATGTTGGTGAACCTTGAAAATGCTACGCGAAATGAAGGAAGGCAGAAACAGAAACTCACATATTGTATGATTCCCTTTGTAGGAAACATCCAGAATAGGTAAATCCATAGAGACAGAAAGCACATGAGTGTTTGCCAGGGGCTAGGGGGAGGGAAGAAAAGGGAGTGATCCCTTAACGGGTACAAGTTTCCTTTGAGGTGGTGAAATATCTTAGAACTAGACAGAGGTGATGGTTGCACAACATTGTGAATGTACTAATGCCACGTAGTTGTACGCTTAAATATGGTTAATGGGTAATCTCGTATTATGTGACTATTACCTCAATTTAAAAAATATATTCTATTTACCTTTGTATTAGCTTCCTATTGCTGTATAACAAATTACCACAAACTCAGCTGCTTAAAAAATTAGAAGAACTTTACTCACAGTTCTGTAGATGAGACGTTCAGGTGGGCTTGGGTGGTTTCTCTGCTTAAAGTTGACAGGCAGAAATTAAGGTGTTGGCTGTGCTGTGCTCTTATCTGGAGGTTCTGAGGAAGAATCCACTTCCAAGCTTGTTTAGGTTTTTAGCAGAATTCAGTTCCTTGTGACTGTAGGACTGAAATCCCCAGTTCTTTGCTGGCTGTCAGCCAAGAGTCAGTCTCAACTGCCACAGGGTACCCACATTCTTGGCACACAGCTCCCTCCAGCAACAGCATGGCTATCTTTCTCCTTCAAATATCTCTTCCTGCCTCTTCTGCCACCAGCAGGAGACAATTCTCTGCTTTTAAAGGGCTAGTGTGATTAGATGGGCCCACCTGGATAATCTCACGTTGGCCATACAATGTAACAAGCAGTTGTATTGTCTCATTAAATTCAGGGGTGCCACCCCACACTCAAAGGGGTGCGGATTATAGAAGGGCAGGCTCACTGGGAGTCATTCTTAGAATTCTGCCATGACCTCTTAGAGAAAAATAATAAAAAAGTTTCTACCTAATTCAAGAACAATTGTTATTTGTTAACGCCCAACATTGCCTAAATGATTAACACCAAGGAAAAATTTCAGAACCAATGATCTACAGATGAACACAATTCAGGTCTCCAAGACTCAGGGAAGGGATGGAAAGCTGTTCTTAATAAGTGGGCTTCTCTTTCTGAGGCCTCTTTTGTTTTTCTCTTTCCTTCTCTTCTACTAAAGCACTGAATGTATCAATAAATGTGAAGGGAAGCAATTGCCAAGAGGACCACTGATGCTCTCTCTGTAGTCATAATGAGAGGTAGATACTATGGCGGAAGTTTAGAGGACTAGATAATTGTATTTTGTAGAAGTTCTTACTTTTTTGGCTTCAAGACGCCTGTTATTGAGGACCCTAAATACTCTTTATTTTTGTGGGTTATACCTACTCATAGTTGCCATATTAGAAATTAAATCTGAAAAGTTTTTAAATGCAAAAATATACAAACACACATTCTCTTGGTCTTTAGAGTGACAATGTCATCACATATCATGTAGTCTCTAGAGTGCAAAAGGAAATAAAGTCTTAGTAGTATTATGAAAGGAGTTTGACCATGTGGAATTCTGAAAAGATCCCAAGGTTCCCTTGGGCTTCCTGGACCTCACTTTGAGACCCACTGATAGATGTAAATACCAACAACTGCATTTCTTCAGCGATCAATCAACTTACATATTTTGGTTCATTCACTTGTGCAGTCTTAGAAACAAGTCTCCTTTCCCTTCACTAGTATGTCGTTCCATCTGGTAGAGTTGTGTGGCTGATTGCAAACAGTATCCTTTTTGCAACAAGTGTCATTTGCTGACCCAGGAAGAAAATTGAGCTAGATAGGTCGTAACATACATTAAAGCAAAACAGAGTTCAAAAATGTTTTCTGTGAGCTTCTGGTAGGATCTGTTAGTCTGCAAATACTGCACAGGGGAAATTGCTTTAAATGGTGCAGCTGGTCTGCAGTGGAAGGACTGGGATACAGTCAAGCTGAGTCAGGCAGAAAGAGGTTTATAGACAAAAATTAAAGAAAGCACTGCGGATTCTTGTCATGCTTTGCCCTTGAAAACTATGCCAAGACCTCTGTTTTGGTTTTTTAAATAAAGAGATCCATGATATTTCGTGATTGCTTTAATGACTCGGGATTTCCCCCTTACGTTTTAAACACAGCCTATATCTACAGTTATGTTTGCTTTCTTTGTATCCCGCTTACAAAAAGTAACGACATAAAGCTAAAACCCTTTCATTAGGACTCCATTACGATCCTTCTGTTAAGCAACTAGCTCGTTCATTCTTTTCACAGCATTTTATCCACTTTTTCCTTCTCCGGCTCTTGGTAAACGCCTCGGAGCGCTTAGAACCCGGGCTTCTAATGTCTTTTTACTGCAGATGAATACAATTTAAAACCTGAAAGCTGCTGGAAGAAAGGTAGAGCATTCCCCCGTCCCAAGGTTAAATCTTTGCCCGGCGCTGGCCACTTGCGAAGGAAAATCTGAACGGACCGTGGTTAAGAATCAGAAAATGACTGTGTGTAACAGCGTTTCTCTTGGTGGGGATAAGGCCCACGCGGAGCATTCCCGACAGGTGAGCTGCAGCACGAGGGATGACTTAGCCGACCTCCAGCGTGGGCGGACAGCTCTCCCCCTGAGCAGCGCACGCCAGAACAGCGGCATTCTGACCTGAGTCCTACAAGTCCTCTGAGCCCGAGCCAGCGGACGTCAGCGCTCCAACGTGCCGCCGCCACCGCCGCCGCCGCGGGTTCGCATCTTGGGAGCCACCGACCAATGGGAGAGAAGCCAATGCCCGGCGTCCTCTGTGATTGGCTGTCAGCAGGGAGGAGGTGGCGGAGGGTGGGCCTTAGGGCGTGTCAGGTTTTCTGCCGCTCAGCGGGCGGGTGGCGACACGTGAGGCTCCTGCAATCAGGAAAGGCTGGGAGTCATTGCGATCAGAGGCGGCTGTCTCAGAACTGCTTGGCCCCGCCGGGAGGAGGCGCCACTCGCGATTGCAGGTGCCCGCGCTGGGGCAGCGATTCAACCTCACTCCGGTTGGCCGAGGAGGAAAAGGAGAAGGAAAGGGCCGGGCCGGGTCCCCGCCCCTCGCGCCCCGGATGGATGTGCCTGGCCCGGTGACACGACGGGCGGCGGCGGCGGCGGCCACAATGCTCCTGCGCACGGCTCGGGTCCCGCGCGAGTGCTGGTTCGTGCCCACCGCGCTGCTCTGCGCCTACGGCTTCTTCGCCAGCCTCAGGCCGTCCGAGCCCTTCCTGACCCCCTACCTGCTGGGGCCCGACAAGAACCTGACGGAGAGGGAGGTAGGCGCGGGGGGCAGGCGGGAGGTGACTCGGCCGGCGCGGGGCGCGGGCGCCGAGATGTGCGGGAAAAGGTGAGAGCGGGCGGAGGGGATGTAGTTGAGGAAAGGAGGAGTGAGAAAGGCGCTCGAAACGCAGGAGCCATTCTGAGCAGAGATTGCTGACTTTTCCCAGTTGGAAGGCGGCTCCGTGCTGGGCACTGCCTTAATTCACGCTGTTTTTCTGCCCTCCGTTGGATTGATAGGCCGTGTCTTAGGTGAAGGGCTCGAAACGCAGTTCGGGAGCCCCAGTGCACGTGTGCTTCAGGCGATGATGCTGTAATGGAACTTAGCCCCACTCTGCTCCGACTGATCCAGCAGTTCCTGCTTGGGGGCGGGGACGGGGGCGGGGGGGAGGAGAATAATTGGAGAAAAAAAGGGAAAACAGCAGGTTGTACTTTGGACATGGTAAAGGTTTAAATAAATATTTGCTGCCAGAAAGTAAGGAACCAGATGCTGAGTAACTACTGCTTTCTGAAAGGATCTTCCCTCTACCTGCTGCACCCTCTTCCTTCCCCTACTTTGCATTGTTTACCCTTGACAGATGGATGTGCTCAAATAAGGACTGTACAAGACAACAAGAACCCATCATCTTGTCTTGATTTTTGATTGGGCGAGACTGTGTCCAAGAATACGCTTCCCACACACTCCCCCAACCCCACCTCCTGGGATAAAAGCAGATATTTAGATGGTATCACCCAGTTGGCATTTAATTGTAGTTTTTCTTGCGTTGTGAATTGTTGCTTCACGGATGTTAGTTTTGCTCCTTTCTGTTCTGCTGCGATGTTCAGAGTAGTTGAGAGTACATAGTCCATGATCAAGAACTTTTTGCTGATTGACTTCCCCAGGAGGATTTATAAGTAAAGTACTTGAAGTGCATTGTGTACTTTAAAAATGTGTTTAACTCTTTAAAGCGTATGGTCAATCTCAACACCAGTTTTCTGAAAAAGAAAGACATTATATTAACTGAAAAGGGACTTAAACTCAAGCTGCTACCACAAAACCCAAATAAAGCAGATTCAGCATCCTCTTCCTTGAACACTACAAAGCAAGAAATCTGAGGTCTGGTATTCCTTTCTGGAACAAAAGGGTGAAAGCTGAGTGGGCAGTTGTTAGCTGTTCCTTGTTTTGTTTTGTTTTTGTTTTTTTAACTCATTTGCGTTTTCTTTTTTTTTTTTTAAATTTATTTATTAATTTATTTATTTTTGGCTGTGTTGGGTCTTCGTTTCTGTGCGAGGGCTTTCTCTAGCTGCGGCAAGCGGGGGCCACTCTTCATCGCGGTGCGCGGGCCTCTCACTATCACGGCCTCTCTTGTTGCGGAGCACAGGCTCCAGACGCGCAGGCTCAGTAGTTGTGGCTCACGGGCCTAGTTGCTCCGCGGCATGTGGGATCTTCCCAGACCAGGGCTCGAACCCGTGTCCCCTGCATTAGCAGGCAGATTCTCAACCACTGCGCCACCAGGGAAGCCCTGTTCCTTTTTTCTTGTGTCTAATTCTCCTCCCACCCTGCCTTCCTGCCCCAGCTGCTGTGAAGTACTCCTCCCACTTAAACCTTACTCTCTCCCCTGTGATTAGCAGTCACCTGTTTTGAGTGTCCCTGCATAACAGGTCAGAGCAGGATGTAATTACTCATAGTCCCGTTTGTCATTGCATTGCTCCTCCATTTTCAAGGTCACTTAACAGGGAAGGGGTTGAACTCTTGGTTGAGGATTTCATTTGAGTTTCCCACATTATCTCACCCCTAGCAAGTGGCACTGACTTTTACCCAACTTCAGATCTATTTCTCAGTCTTATGGACCACTCCACAAGGAACTGTAAGAGTTACTCATTACCTATGTGAATGATAGTATTGCCTAAAAACAGTAATAAAGTGGAAAGGGCCAACTCTTGTGAACAGAATGATTCTCCAAGAAGAAAATTACTTCAGTAAATACAAGAGAGAATGATTCTGGAGACCCACAGCAACCACCAAATCTGAAGTGTAGCCGCTGAAGCAGAAATGATACTGTGTGTGAGCTGCTAACAATTAAAATTTCATGTGAACTGCCATGTGATCTGCACAGTTTGTGCACCTTGCCTGAAAGAGAAGCACACGGGGAGAGAAACATGCTCCCATTGTTGATATTTGAAAGCCGAACTGTTTTGTACAAGTGCCCTGGGCAGAATTGCTGTGTGATGTGCCATCATGTGTCCTGTCTTATCGGAAAGTTACCTGGGTGAGTGAAATATGTTCCGGGCGTATAGCAATAAAGCAGAGGTGCCAGGCCCAGGAAACATTTGCTGAATGCGTAACAAAAACATAGCACACTTCTGTTACTGCACATTAGATGAGGAAGAGGACAGGGTTTGAAGAAAAATCCAGAAGTCTGGAAAGGGATGTTGTTTGTCTCTGAGGACCTCAGAATCATGGCCGATTCTGATGGTCGGGCACAGTATGGCTCTGTCCACCCTCTCTGGAACCCTAGGTTTTTTTAAATCTCCAATAACTGAAATAAATAGGACAACTTGTTCTCCTTTCTGACTGCGTTTTTCACCAATGTACAGTTATTTATTTATTTAATATTACATGATTTTTAGGCAAAGCAAATGCCAAATCATGGTCAGTCTATTTGTGTTGAATTTTGTATTTCCCTCAGGAGACTTTAGAAGGTCCAAGAGCAGTCATCTTAGATAGAGCTGTTGTTAACTAAGGCCAAAGACAAAAGGAGGAAAAAAAAGGTCAGAATTTCCTCTTTCCACTCTCAAAGGATTTTTTTTTTCTTAGATTTCAGGAAAACCATTAACCTGTATCACTTTATAAATTTTAAACAGGTTAAAATTTGTATTTCAGTAGTTGAAAGCCAAACTTTTAATAAAATAGAGCTCTTTATCACCAAAAATTTTTTATCCTTTCATCTTTTTCAGCATGGGATTTGACATTCACTACCTTTCTTTGATATTTTTAAGACATTAAATTTAAAACTATTCTGCCTAATATTCAGAGCCTTACAGAATTTGGCTCGTATCTCCTTAACACCCTTATCTCCCACTACATCCTTCTTCCCCTTGCCTTCTACATGCCCAAGCTCCATCCACGTTAATCTTATAGTCATAAGTCCAGTGTATCTAACTTTCTCATCCTTCAAGGTCCATCTCAAAGGAGCAACCCCCCATATTTCTTAACTCCCTTGTCAATAATTTATGTGTATGTGCTCTTCACTAGGTTCAGAACTCCTGGAGAACCGAGGCTTCATTTTATTCTTTTTTTGTCTTTGTAATCTCCATACAGTTTGAAAACAGTGTTGTGCGAATAAGTGCTTACTAACTAGTTGTCTAATTGAAATGTGATTCTAAGATAAAGTGTAAATCTGAATTAGAGCTTAAAACTGAACAGCTGTTTTCCCTTAACTTTTTGTGTCTTAGAAGAAAGCACAAACAAGCTCTGATCCAAAGAACTGTGAAAGGCACCTTAGAATAAAATCAGTTCCCTTTGCTCACACGGCAGATTTTGCCTGAGATAAGAAGGTATCGTCCAGGCGTGGCCAATAAGAGTCTGTAATCTGTACATTTTTACATGTGGGAAGTTTCCCTTCAGGATTCAGAGTATCCATCAAAGAAGCATTTCCTGGTGTGACAGCTTCTCCTTGGAGGCATTGAGAGAGAAGGGATCTTCTGGAGACTTTTGGAGACACAGTGGCTAAGCTCTGCATATTGTCTGGTCTTCTCTCTTCATGAAAGCCCATAAAAGCACCCCTACGCAGGTTGAAAAAGCTGCTTAATGGCATTAGAAGTAAGCCTGGAACATAGTAGATGATCAACAGTAGTTTTCTGATTGAAGAAATGGGGCATTTTAGTGTGGTGGATTCAGAATATCTAGGTGCAGATGCTCCCTCTGCCGGTGACTAGCTGGGATAACTTTGGGCGATTCACGTAAGGCCTAGTTTCCTTGGTTGTAAGATAGAGATGATAAAAGTGTCTACCACTTAGCGTTGTTTGGATTAAATGAGGTCATATAGGTGAGGTGATTAGCATAGTGTGTGGTGTCAGTAGAGATGTACTATTATAATGCTGATAATGCTGTGGGAGGGACAGTCCTCTTGGGTTGATGTCTCTCCTAGGAGTAAATTGAGATCTCTTATTGAGAATAAGTTAAAGAGAACATATCTGGTCTTTTTCCCCTGCTTGCCTTTATTTTTGTTTCTACTTGGCATTGCTTTTCCTTATCTTCATTATGTAAACTGTGGTTTTTGTATTAGGAGTGGAATTAGACTCATAAGCATAAACACTTTAAATTGATAATTGAAAGGATGAGGTTTATATAACGAAAACTTCACAGTTAATCGTTTGGGGACAACTAGTATCGAAGGGTATATAACATGTCTAAGTGCAGACAGTATTACTGGAGTGAAGAATCAGTGAAAGTCCCAAGGTGTGTGGTGGAGAACAAAGAAGATGGGGTACAGAAGGAAGGTATTTTTAAAGGGAAGGTGTGGTGGCTAACAGCTTTGTAGTATTATGTTGGGGAAGATGTGAAGGTGAAGAAATATGCAGAGTCAAACAGAGGAGGCAGTTTCACACTTACGAAAACTGTAGGAGAATGAATAAAACTATAGGCAAAAAAGGAGTGGGAAGTTGCTAATGGAGCACACCTGTGAAAAGTCTGTAGGGAAGCCTTCACTCTTCGCGGCTTTCATCTCAAGGTTGCCCTTATGCCCTTTGGTTTTCTACTGAGAAGTCTCTGACCCTGTCTTATGTCAGCCAAGTGCAGTTTGTTCCTCATTTGATAAAACTTCCACACTTGTGAATAAGAGTCATTTCTACAGTTCTCGATTATTCTTTCACGCACACATTCAGGCACAAGAAAGTTTCCTGGTAAATGGAGGTTGCTAGATGACTTGCAAACACAAATTAGACCGGAATTCATGAAAGCGAGGCTATTAGACAAATCACTTTTGATATTCAGCCAGTCAGAAATCAAGTCTGGAATGTATTTCCGATTATGTTTTCCGTTTATAGTTGTTCTCTGCATTGGCAAATATTTTATAATAATTTACTAAAAATAAAATTTTTACTTTATTGTTCCTCTAAAACCTTAAAACAATTAGTTGGGTGAACTGAGGTCTACACAAGAGTTAAAAAGTAAGTCAAACCCGAGGATTAGATTGCTCCATCACAAAGTATTTAGCCTGTTAGCAAGACTACCTTTCAGAACGCACTTAAAAACTGGGGCCACCGATCCAAACTTTGAAATGCTCACTTATAAAACTGACTTACTTAAACCCCCAGGAACTTGCTAGGCTATGGGGTAGGTGTAAGAAGAGGGAAAAGTCTCCTACAATGATTGTTATTTGAAGAATGGGGACGACAGTTCAATTAATTTAATTTGTATTGTCCCAAGTGGTCTGTGTTTCAGCTTCAGTCCTTAAGTCTTTAAACCTATGAAAAAAGAGTAAGTGATTTACGTGTACTCTCTCATTTAGTCCTTGCAAGAAACAACCCTGTGGCATAGGCTTTACTTCTCTTTTACTGATAATGGAGATTAAGGCTAAAAGGAACTAAAAAAAAACTTGCTTAAAATCATATGGCAAATGATGGAACAGAAATTCCAGCTGGGGTCTTTGTGGTTTAAATATTATTTCTACTATCTTCCAATGAAAAATTAATGAAAAAAAAAAAAACCTTCCTTTTTTTTCATATTATAGACATACAAAAAGAAGGACATCAGAGTTGCTTATAATGCTACTATCCACAGATAGTTACTCTGTTAAGACTGTAGGACAGATTTACCTTCTTTATCTATTCATGTTACCCCAAAGAAATGAAACTTAAAATCAGAGAAACCTAATCAAATAGTAGGATCATGGCTCCCTGTTCTGTGGCTAGAAGTAAGAAGTGACAATGATTTCAAAACATTTGTTTCCAAAGCATTTATTGAGCCAAGTATCTTCCAAACAGTATGTGAGCTATTAGGTTGTGCAAATGAAAGTCACGTCTACCCTGAAAGAACCTATAAAGCAATGGTTCTAAACTCTGGCTCATAATTAAATCTCCTGGGAGGTTTCTAAAAAATGCCTGTGGCAAGGCATCCACATTTTTTAAAGCTCCTTGGGAGATGTGTAGCCATGGTTAAGAAGCAGCGCAATGAGGTAATTGAAGAGACTGACACATACAAAGCAGTATCAGGAGAGCTTTTTGGGTGCTGGGATACAAACACTATCAGTTGCAGCAAAGTCTTCCAGGATGAGGAAGGTGTTGGACTAGGCTTTGATGAATAGGGAAGATTTTATTAGGAAAAAGACGATGGGGTGGAAATGGAGAAGTATATTCCAAACAGTTATCAGAATTGTTGTCAAGATTTCTTTGGTTGATAAAAATGAGATCTTTGAGGTACTGGTAGATTGTTTTATAAGAATAAATTGTTACGAATGTTCCAGGTCCTTTGAGATCACTAACGTGATTTTTATCTTTTTTCTACCAGGTCTTCAATGAAATATATCCAGTATGGACTTACTCTTACCTGGTGCTGTTGTTTCCTGTGTTCCTTGCCACAGACTTCCTCCGTTATAAACCTGTTGTTCTGCTCCAGGGACTCAGCCTTATTGTTACGTGGTTCATGCTGCTCTATGCCCAGGGACTGCTGGCCATTCAGTTCTTGGAATTCTTCTATGGCATCGCCACCGCCACTGAAATTGCCTATTACTCCTACATCTACAGTGTGGTAGACCTGAGCATGTACCAGAAAGTCACGAGTTACTGTCGAAGTGCCACCTTGGTGGGCTTCACAGTGGGCTCTCTCCTAGGGCAGATCCTCGTCTCAGTGGCAGGCTGGTCCCTATTCAGCCTGAATGTCATCTCTCTTACCTGTGTTTCTGTGGCTTTCGCTGTGGCCTGGTTTCTGCCTATGCCACAGAAGAGTCTTTTCTTTCACCACGTTCCTCCCTCCTGCCGGGGAGCAAATGGCGTCAAGGTACACAGTGGTGGCATTGCTACTGATACCTCAGCTTCTAACCACCTTCCGCAGTGGGAAGACGTTGAATCAAAAATCCCTCTAAATACAGAGGAGCCTCCCATGGAAGAACAGGTAAGCACAACCTTAAATGCCTGTTGGTTGCTACTCTGGGGCTAGACCAATGGTGAAAAAAGACAGGAAAGTCCCTCAATTCATTTGGATTCTGGTTTTATCTTGAGTTGCTTCATTGGTTCATTCATTCATTCACTCAATATAACGTTGATTTATATTACGGATGACAAATGTATTTTCCTCTGGAGTAAATGACCTCCAGGACTGTCACAACATTATATTGCTCATGTTGGAGATGTCTTAGAAGCCACAGCAATGTCTGTCTCTTCTTCATCTTTCTATCCTCAGAACTTGGTATGTAAAGGAAGCTCTAGAAAAAATTTTCTAAATGAATAGGTGAAATGATTCCAGTAAATGATGACTATCTACTTCCAGTTTCTGAATTGAAGTCCAAAGTATGTAAGGATAGGAAGTTATCTTCCTCATCTGTGCTGAAAACTATGTGTGATACGGGCATACCTCAAGGATATTGCGGGTTTAGTTCCAGACCGCTGAGGTAAAGCAAATATTGTAATAAAGCAAGTCACACAATTTTTTTTGTTTCACGGTGCATATAAAAGTTATGTTTGCACTATACTGTAGTCTATTAAGTGTGCAATAGCATTATGTATAAAATAATATACATACCTAAATTTAAAAATACATAATTGCCAAAAAATGCCAACCATCATCTGGGCCTTCAGCAAGTCGTAATCTTTTTGCTGGTGGAGGGTCTTGCCACGATCTTGTTGGCTGCTGACTGATCAGGGTGGTGGTTGCTGAAGGTGGGGGTGCTGTGGCAATGTCTTAAAATAAGACAACAGTGAAGTTTGCCGCATCGATTGACTCTTCCTTCAGGAATGATTTCTCTGCAGCATCAATGCTGTTTGATAGCGTTTTACCCATAGTAAAATTTCTTTGAAAATTGGAGTCAATCCTCTTAAACCCTGCTTTATGAGCTAAGTTTATGTAATGCGCTAAATCCTTGGTTGTCATTTCAGCAGTCTTCACAGCATCTTTACCAGGAGTAGATTCCATCTCAAGAAACCACTTTCTTTGCTCATCCATTGGAAGCAGCTCCTTATCCATTCAAGTTTTATCATAAAATTGCAGCAATTCAGTCACAACTTCAGGTTTCACTTCTTTTTTTTTTTTTTAAATCAGATAAAGGAAATATTTTATTTATTTATTTATTTATTTATTTTTAATTTTTGGCTGTGTTGGGTCTTCGTTTCTGTGCGAGGGCTTTCTTTAGTTGCGGCAAGCGGGGGCCACTCTTCATCGCGGTGCGCGGGCCTCTCACTATCGCGGTCTCTCTTGTTGCGGAGCACAGGCTCCAGACACGCAGGCTCAGTAGTTGTGGCTCACGGGCCTAGTTGCTCCGTGGCATGTGGGATCTTCCCAGACCAGGGTTCGAACCCGTGTCCCCTGCATTGGTAGGCAGATCCTCAACCACTGCGCCACCAGGGAAGCCCCTCAGGTTTCACTTCTAATTCTAGTTTTCTTGCTATTTCCACCATATCTGCAGTTATTTCCTCCACTGAAGTCTTGAACCGCTCAAAGTCATCCATGAAACAAAAGTTTTACAACACAGTGGTTTATTCTGATACATTTCGTTTATTTTTTATAATGTGATCACTGCCCACTAAATTGATTTTATTACCAACTAATGAGTTGAAATCTAAAATTTAAAAAACTCTGTCCTAGACCACCTTGATATTTGTTATTTATAGATATGCAAAATGTCAGTACTTTACATGCTGAAGAATTATAAACTTTTAGAGTTAGAAGTGACTCTAACCACAAATCATAGAACAATCAGAGCATGTTAAAGGGACTTTAGATCACATCACCCTTTCATTTTAGAGATAAGGATTCAGATCCAACATTAGTGAGTCGTGCAAAATTACACACGTGTACTCCTAAACATAATTTTAGAGCAGATATGAGATCCACTTCAATCTATACCTTGTTCCATGAAGTCCTTCACTGGGATAACAACATGGTCAGAACCATCATGTTGGCCATGGTGAGGTAAAATTAGGATTCAAGTCAGTTTCATGATCTCCTGGGCTCAGCTACCGACACCATGACAGGCAAGCAGTGCTGCTTGGCAGCTGTACAGCCCTAAAATACTGCTTGTTTTTCTTTGACAAGCTTGAAGGAAAATTAGAATGTGGATATTGGAGATCACAGTGCCATCTTAAGTTGACAAAGCCCATCAATGAACCATAAATGATAATCGTGGTAATTACGGTAAAGAAGAGTTCTAGGTCAGTGGGTGGTTATATCTTGACTTAAAAAGAGGGAAAATGAGGTAGAAGTCAAAGTGATAGCCCAGTCCACAAGTTACCTTAGAGTATTTGTAAGTTGATTTTCAGAATGAGTCTACTGCTTTGGGGCAGAGGGTGCTGACATTGCAGGAGGAGGAGCTGCCAAAGCCAGTGATTTTCTTGCCCAAACAGGCAACTGGACTCATTTTGTGCTTGGCATATAGTTGGACATGATTTTTTTTAAGTTGCTTACCCATTAGAAATGATGTAAATTAAACCAACTCTTTAGCACAGGGCTTGACATGAGATTAATGCTTAATAAATATCTGTTAATATAACTATACTTTTATTTGTAGACTGACACCTTTTACTATTAGGAAGCATTCTGTGTGTGTGTGTGTGTGTGTGTGTGTGTGTGTGTGTGTGTGTGTTTGAGTTCCATAAAACACTGACAGCAGCAAAATAAATGTTTTTACCTTGTACTCAATATCATTTATAGCAGCAGAGTATAGCGGATTTTGAAGAAGGAAGGCAGTCCCCAGTACTAGTACTTACCTGCAGGGTGATCTTGGGCCAGTTTCTTAATTCTTTGCGACTTTTAGTTCCCTCATTCATATACCTACCTCATAGGGCTATTTCAAGTATTAAATAAAGCCATGTAGAGCTTTCAAATTAGTATACATAAGTAGGTAATCAATACATGGTAATTTCTATTATTATCTTTATCATTAGATATGAATAATCAAGAACAGCTTTGTACCTTCACTGTAGATCTCTATTTGTGGGGCTGTAAATAATTTCTCATTTTCCCTTTGAATTTGTTGAAGGTATTCTGGGCCTTATGAAAAGAGTTATGAGAGGCTGGTACTAATTCCATCACAAATTTTTTTTCTTTTTTTTTCTCTTTTTCTTTTTTTTTTACTTTTTGGTCACACTGCGTGGCATGTGGTATCTTAGTTCCCCCGACCAGGGAGGGAACCTGCGCCCGCTGCAGTGGAAGTGCGGAGTCTTAACTGCTGGACCACCAGGGAAGTCCCACAAATTCTTTTTCTTTAACTGAGTTAGGCTACCCCTAAATGTAGAGAGTGTTAAATCAGATGATCACTAAGCTTTACTTGACTCTAGAATCCTGAGTTTTGTGAGCTGATTGATGTGACGGTACTCTGTCTTTTTTCTTCTGTTTCCCAGGCATACCATGAACAACTTCTCCTTTCCTGTCCAGTCCCCCATATATGTAGGGATACATAGAAATAATTTAATTGCAATCATCAGCCCTTGACTTAAATCTTCATAGTCTAGGCATTAAACCCTAATTATCCCCTCCCCCTACATTTTCCTATTGTATGTAGAAGAAAATGCAAAATTGGCATATAAAACCCAATACAATTTGGCTCCTTGCCAATCTCTCTGACCTTATCTCTTAATTGGGCTGAAACACATCAAGCTTGTTCCCACCTCAGAACTTCAAATCAGGAGATTGTGTCAGTCAGGACTGCCCTTCATCCTGATCTTCATGGCTGGTTCCTTTACGTCACTCAGGTCACAGCTCGGACATCAGCTTTTCAGAAAGCCATTTAACACTCTTAGCAATCATTACTCCATTCCAAAGTCACTTGCTAGCCCATTACCCTTTTTCCTTTCTTCATAGTGTTATTCCTACTATAAGCTCTCTTGTATGTGTGTGTTTATCATCTGTCTCTCTTACTCCAGTATAAATTTCATAAGGGCAGGGACTTTCCTGCTGTATCACCCGTGTCTAGAACATTGCCAGACACATTGTATGGGCACTCAGGAACTATTTGTTGATTATGTTAATGAGTCATGGTAAATAGAATAGAAGGGAAACCAACATTTATTGAGCACTTGCTACATACTGAGTAATACTTATCTAGTTCTTGCAATAACCTGTTGAAGTAAGCATTAATTTCCATTTTACTGTAAAAAGCCTAAGATTGAGAAATTTTTCTCATCTGAGTGTAGGCAAGTATGCTACTGATTCATCATCTCAGCTCCCATTTACTTTGACCTGGGTACCAGACACTGTGCCAAAAGTCTTATATTCATTATCTCATTCTTATTAAAACTACTGTTATTAAAACTCTATGATATAGGTATCACTGTCTCCATTTTACAGGTGAGGGAACTGAAGCTCTACTGATTTTATTTAAAAGATTCATACTTAATTTTTTAAGTAAACAATACAGAAAACTACATAAAAAGAAGTCAAAATAATCTGAACTGCTGGGTGCAAAGATTACCACTATTAATATTTTAGTGCCCTTTCTAAGTATCACTGTTTGTACAGATTTTATAGTAAATGAAATTGTAATCTACATGTAGGTTTATAACTTTATGTTTTTTTACTCAGTGTTAATTCAAGACTGATCTTTCTTTCTTTTCATGTCAGAAAAGCCTTCAGAATCCAAAGAATTGAAATCATAATGGTGAAAATGACTGGTGGGAGGTTTGTGTTAGGCAGTATTCTGCCTTTCTCACCAGGCTGGCCCTGAGCACCAAAAGCCAGAATCAGAAAGACTTGTGTGAAGGACAAAGTCTGTCTTTTGACCCTCCCCATTTTTTTCTCATTTGTGGTCACAGCCTTTCCCTCTGGATATCTCCAGTTGGACCCCTGCCAACGGATATGCCTGAGTTGGGATGGAGGGGAGAGGGTGTATAGCCGTATATGGCTGTACCCCCTCCCTTTTGCAGCTTAATGCCCTTGAAGCTCAGATAGGTGTTATCTCCCCTGAAAAAGAGTAGCCAAAGGCAGGTCTCTGTGCCAACTCTTAAAAGGTTTCCAATGCCCCTGAACTAGGGCTTATGAACTAGGGCTCTACGAGATACCAGGCAAAGGCAAGAATGAGTATTCTTGGAACAAGATAAGTGCACAGCAGGCCAGAGCAGGACAGAGTGTCCCAGAAGCCTTTTATGTTGGAAGAGAACTTTATCATTGCAGATTCTTAAGTACACCTTGAAAGCGCCTGCTTCTGTGCTATTGTTCTTGTTTCCTTTGCTTTGAATGTTCTTAATTGTTTCTCTATTCTAATCTTATCTATCTCCCAAAGCCTGTCTCAAACACCAGTTCTTCCATGATACATATTTTGGTTCCTTTTCCTTGAAACCAGATGTACTATATTTGTCCCCATTGGTTAAGGCTCATTGTATATGTTTTTACTATGTTTTGGGTGATGAAATATCAATATCTGAGAAAATAATGATAGTCTTCCTTTCATCATGAAAAAAATGTTCATTGTTTATAGCAAGAATTAGGATTGTGTCCTTCAACAGCGCAATAAAAGAAGCAAACTTATTCTCAAGTTTCCATCCTAGCTATTGGCTTGATGATAGACAAATCTCCCTCTGCATATAGCTGAGCTAAGAAAAGAGTAGCATTTAACTTGGTATTATAGACACCTAACTATCCCTATTAAAAGGTTCTATTTAAAGGATAAGGGGCTGCACAGAAATTAACGTAAAATGGATTAAAGACTTGAATGTAAGACCTGAAATCATAAAACGCCTTAGAAGAAAACATACGTGGTAAGCTCCTTGACATCTGTCTTGGCAATGTGTTTTTTAATTTGATACCAAAAGCAAAAATAATTAAGTGGGACAACATCAAACTAAAAAGCTTCTATACAACAAAGAAAAACATCAACAAAATGAAAAGACAACCTACTGAATGGGAGAAAATATCTGCAAATCATATGTCTGATAAGGGGTTAATATCCAAATTATAAAAGGAACTCATACAACTCAATAGCAAAAAAAGAATCCAATTTAAAAATGGGCAGAAGATCTGAATAGACATTTTTCCCAAGAAGACATTCAGACAGCCAACAGGTACATGTAAAGATGCTCAACATCACTAATCATCAGGGGAATGCAACTCAAAACCAGAATGAGGTATCACCTCACACCTGTTAGAATGACTATTATCAAAAAGACAAGAAATAAGTGTTGGCGAGGATGTGGAGAAAAGGGAACCCTTGTGCACTATTGGTGGGAATGTAGATTGTTGCAGTCACTGGAAAACAGTGTGGAGGTTCCTCAAAAAATTAAAAATCAGGGACTTCCCTGGTGGCGCAGTAGTTAAGAATCTGCCTGCCCGTACAGGGGACATGGGTTTGATCCCTGGTCCAGGAAGATCCCTCATGCCACGGAGCAACTAAGCCCGTGCGCCACAACTACTGAGCCCACACACCACAACTAATGAAGCCTGCGCACCTAGAGCCCATGCTCTGCAACACGAGAAGCCACCGCAGTGAGAAGCCTGCGCACCGCAGTGAAGAGTAGCCCCCACTCGCCGCAACTAGGGAAAGCCCTCACGCGCAGCAATGAAGACCTGACGCAGCCAAAAATAAATAAATTAAATAAATAAGTTAAAAAAAATCAGACTACCACATGATTCAAGAATTCTACTTCTAGGTATATATCCAAAGGAAATGGAAACACTAACTCAAAAAGATACAGGCACCCACCAGTTCACTGCAGCATTATTTACAATAGCCAAGATATGGAAACAACCTAAGGGTCCATCAGTGGATGAATGGATAAAGAAAATGTGGTATACGGGGGACACATTTATATACACACTGGAACGCTATTTATTCAGCCATTAAAAAGCGAATGAAGTCTTGCCATTTGCAACAATGTGGATGGACTTGGAGGGCATTATACTAAGTGAAGTAAATCAGATAGAGAAAGACAAATATCACATGATCTCATTTATATGTGGAAACTAAAAACAAAACAAAAAAACCCCAAGCTCATAGACACAGAGAACAGATTGGTAGTTGCCAGAGGAAGGGGGTAGGGGGTAGCAAAATGGGTAAAGGGGAGTCAAAAGGTACAACTCCCAGTTGTAAAGTCTTGGGGATGTAATGTACAGCATGGTGACTATAATTAGTAATACCATATTGCATATTTGAAAGTTGCTAAGAGAGTAGATCTTAAAACTTCTCATCACAGGAAAAAAAAATTATAACTGTATGGTGACAGATATTGACTAGGCTTATTGTGGTGATCATTTCACAGTATATACAAATATAAAATCATTATGTTATACACCTAAAACTAATATAAAGTTAAAGGTCAATTATACCTCAGTTTTTAAAAATAAAGGAGAAAGGGCTGACAGCAGGTGGGAGTAGTCATTTTACATCTGGAGGTTCTCATGTGCAAGATATGGGTTCCAGCCAGCGAGCGGGTTGAATCATGCTGCTGCCATTGGTGTTAATAATCTGTAGCATGGCTCCTGTCACACGTCCTGGCTCTTACATGCTAATTCACAGTTAGCTTCCTCTTGGTCCCTTTGGATTCTCTCATTTTGCCTTCCCATGTTAGTTGCAAAAGTAAAATTTCCTGTGTTCTGAGCGAGGCTCCGGCATTATGGCAACCTTTGATAGCTATTTCACAGGATGTCTGGAATCTCATATTGACTTCTTGGTATAGTCCAGGGATGATGGTACATAGTAATGTTTTGATTCACTCAGTTACGTGCATAGTGGCTTTATTACTTCATTGTAATAGTAATATTTCCCATAAATACTGGGTAATAGAAAAATCGTAAGGAAGAAAATTAAAATCACTGATTACCCCATCAGTCAGAGAGAACTGCTGCTAATATTTTGATTTATTTCTTTCTAAGATTTCTGTCTTAACCATTATCTTTCAGTGAATCTGATAGGTTCTCATTCATGGATTCTACCTGAACAGTGATTTACTAGGGTTGCTAATTATTGCGCTTTTTTTTTTTTTTTTTTGGTTGCATTGGGCTTGTGGGCTTTCTCTAGTTGCCGTGAGCGGGAGCTACTCTTCGTTGTGGTGCACGGGCTTCTCATTGCGGTGGCTTCTCTTGTTGCGGAGCACGGGCTCTAGGTGCATGGGCTTCACTAGTTGTGGCTCACGGGCTCTAGAGTGCAGACTCAGTAGTTGTGGCGCGCGGGCTTAGTTGCTCTGCGACATGTGGGATATTCCTGGAACAGGGCTCGAACCCGTGTCTCCTGCATTGGCACGTGGATTCTTAACCACTGCGCCACCAGGGAAGCCCAAATTATTGCTTATTCTTAATGTTGCTTGCCACTGTATGGGGAGATATTGAATGTCATCTCCCTTTGGCTAAAGTACGCAATCTCTGACCATCTTTCTACCTTCATTTTGTAAACAATATATCATTTGCTGGATGTACTAATGTTTATAGAGCATTCAAAGCAAAAATTACATAAGAATATGTTTTTCCCCCAGAGGGGATAAATGTAATTGCTAAGAAGTTTATACATGCACACATACACACACACACACACGTATATGAAATAAGCAATTGGTTTTCACAAGGAACAAAAAAAAAGTCTGTTGAATAGAAAATTGAGTCTATACAATTGCTTTCTGTACAGTTGGCTTCTTCCCTTTTTCTGTGTAGGAATCCAAGCCAGACCGTCTCCTCGTGCTGAAGGTCCTGTGGAATGATTTCCTGGTGTGCTACTCTTCTCGCCCTCTGCTCTGCTGGTCCGTGTGGTGGGCCCTCTCCACCTGCGGCTATTTTCAAGTCGTGAACTATGCACAGGGCCTGTGGGAGCAGGTGATGCCTTCTCGTCATGCTGCCATCTATAACGGCGGCGTGGAGGCCGTTTCAACCTTACTGGGTAAGCAGTGCAGGGTGGCAGGGCAGCTTGGGAGGGGAGAGTCCTCTGGTAGTGAAGTCAACCATAATCAGATTTTCTCTCCCCTCCCAAGTTTGAAGTAGCCCCAAAGAATGGATTACTTATTTTGAGCTCTGATTTTATGATTTAGGAGGACAATTTAGAATTGCACATGAGGTGGAAGACTATGACTAACAAACTTAAATTCTTTTAACCTTTGGGAAACCTAATATAATGGTCCTCTAAATTGTCTTCTTATCCAGGTTTCCATGATCTCTGATTTACTGGGTTCTTCTGCCACTTGTTGAAAAACTTGGAGTAACCTATACAATACTTTATAACAACAGTAGCAAATATATTGTTTATATGCGCCAAGTGCTGCTCTAAAGACTTTATGTATGTTCACTCAGTCCTCACAGAATTCCTAAGACAGGTGTAATTATTATCCCCAATTTACAGTTAAGGAAGCTGTGGACAGACAGCTTAATCACTTGGCCAAGATGATACAGATGGTAAGTGGTAAAGTCGAGGTGTGAACTCAGAGCCTGTGTCTTTGGCCATTTTATTCTGTTGTCCCTTCCTAATTTGTTGACCCACCTCAGAAGGTTTTGGAAAACTTTATATGATTTCTGTAAACACTTAAAACTGTGACTGGCACTTAGAAAGCACTCCGTACATTTTAGCTATCGTTTTCATAATCATCATCATTTTACCACATGATAAACTGCCCCTCAGTTGGGAAGAGAGATGAGCCATCCTGCCGTGTTGCCAAGCTACAAGCAGTGGTTCTTTTTGATTCTCGCCTCTGTGTCCGCCTCAGTAGTTTTTCCTTAGCAGCACCCCTGGCTCTGTATCCTCCTTTTCCTTCTCATTACCAGCTGCCCTCGTTCAGTCTCTCATCATCTCTCCATGGCTCCATACTGTTTATTCCATCAAGTCCAAAATCCTCTGCCGGACTTTCAAGGCCCTCCATAATCTTGAGCTACCCTGTTTAAAAGTTAAAAGATCTTAAAATGTAGTAATCTAAGATGAATTTTGAATTCATTGAAATAGTATCTGTGTAGCAAAATGACAAATTTTCTCTTTTTGTTTTGTAGGTGCTGTTGCTGTGTTTGCAGTTGGTTACATAAAAATATCCTGGTCCACTTGGGGAGAACTGACATTGTCTCTGTTTTCTCTCCTGATTGCTGCTGCGGTGTACATCATGGACACCGTGGGTAACATTTGGGTGTGCTACGCATCCTACGTTGTCTTCAGAATCATCTACATGTTACTCATCACTATAGCAACGTATGTATTTTGATTCAAAGAACCATTAGGAAGAGCTGACAGGATTAGCTTTTTGGTTTCTTTACAAATTAAATTTTCTGGTTAAAAGAGGCAAATGGGAGGAAGCATTATATTATATGTGCATTGCCAGTTTTTCTCCTGAGGAAGCATTTAGGCAAGGATCTTTATTTCCTTGTTTAAATGTTCCTGCTGTTTTCAGATGTTTGCGTGAGGTTTACATCATTTAGCAACAAAATATTCTTCACTTGGTTGGGAAGGGAATTGACAGTAGAAAGTACGGGCTACTCTTCACACTATCCTGGAAGTAATTCTTGTCTATGCATTCTTTTTATTCATTTTTTAAGTTTTCAGATTGCTGCAAACCTCAGCATGGAGCGCTATGCCCTAGTGTTTGGTGTAAATACCTTCATCGCTCTGGCACTGCAGACTCTGCTCACTCTAATTGTGGTAGATGCCAGTGGCCTTGGCTTGGAAATTACCACTCAAGTAAGATCTCTGTTTCGGTACTGAAGATGTTATGAGTTGATCAGGGTAACGGAAGTGGAGCATGCTTCATGGAAACAAATTCAAACAATATAGACAGATACAAAATAAAAAGTAAAAGTGTTCTCTCTTTCCTTCAGTCATCCCCCATCCTTAGTTCTTTTCTACCAGGAGGATGTTGGGACCATCATCTTTTTGATGAGGCCCTAGAACATTTCTGTGTGTAATTAACCAGCCTGGTGGAGTTGAGAGGTAATATTGGTTCCTTCTAGGCCAAGACTTTCTGCTTCCTCATCCATTATTTCCCTCCATTTTTAATTCTGTGCCTGGAATACTGCATCTTATGTTCGAGATGCCATGCTTCACCTCAAAGCTCTCTAAGTCTCCTCCTTCTTTAGTTAAAACGCCCCTCACCCAAATACCAAGGTAATGACTTCCTGTTGCTGAATAGCATTATGACTCTTAACATATGACCCATTGAGAAAACACCTGCACAAACACTCAGAGACAGTGTGAATAATTTTATTCACTCAGGAATGGTATAGTTGTATATGCCTTCATGCACTGTGAGTTGTAGGTAGGGCTTGTTCTGTACTTCAGCAAAATGGGCAATTGAATAAAAAAGTGCCTACCCTACCTCATCTCAGCCCAAATGATTCCATCTCCATTATTCCTTCCTTCCTTACATATTAGTTTTCTTAGAATACAAAGACCTAACATGTTAGCAGTAATTAACTTTGTTTTTACTGAGGAGATCTAAAAGAGAAATAGGTAATGTGCATTGAGTGCTTTCTATGTGCTGGGTACTTTATATAGAATTTTGCAGCATTGTTATCAGGATTAGACATCAAGAAAATGAGTCTGAGAGATGTTGTGTTGTTTAAGGTCACAGTCAATAATAGTATGGCAGAACCAGGATTCAAACCAGCATTTGACTCCAAAGCTTAGGCATCTCCCACTGCATCATGCTGCCTCAAAAAAGGATGGGGGAGGGGGTGGATAGAGCAGAGGAATGGGAGCTTATTACTTTCGTTTAAGTAAGAATTACTTAAGTGTTTCCCAATTACTACCTGCAATAAAAACCTTGAGAAGACCTCTCAAGGGTTAGGTACTTTCATTTGGGATGGAGAGTAGAAGAGTAACTAAGTGCTTGTCATCTTGCTATAGAAGTGGTAGGTTTAAACGTATGGAATAATAGAATTTTGTGGGCTGTGCTGAAACTTGTAACTGCCATGATTAATTAACGAGTTTCCTATAGGAAAATGAATCAGAATTTTAAAGGACCTGGCTCAGAGGGTTAGCTTATCAGTAGTTAGTAAGTTGTTTTAAGAAGAAAAATGATGATGATGTTGATAAACAACATAGTTACATTAAAAAATTGGCTTGGAGGGACTTCCCTGGTGTCACAGTAGTTAAGAATCTGCCTACCAATGCAGGGGACACGGGTTCAATTCCTGGTCCAGGAAGATCCCACATGCTGCAGAGCAACTAAGCCCATGCGCCACAACTACTGAGCCTGTGCTCTAGAGCCCGCGAGCCACAACTACGGAGCCCACGTGCCACAACTACTGAAGCCCGTGTGCCTAGAGCCCATGCTCCGCAACAAGAGAAGCCACCGCAATGAGAAGCCCGCGCACCGCAATGAAGAGTAGCCCCCGCTTGCCGCAACTAGAGAAAGCCCGCATGCAGCAACAAAGACCCAACACAGCCAAAAAATAAATAAAATTAAGAAAAAATTTGGCTTAGAGAAGATTCTTATAAAAAGTAATCTTATAATGGAATATATTGATAGTTGACCTTCTACTGCCCTCTTCTGGGCAAGAGTAGAGGTCTTGATATTCAGAATTTGGCCTGTTAATCATATCAGCTTGAGGGTAGAGACCAGGATTCAGTTATAACAGCAACAAAAATAAAAACAATAGTATTAACAGCATTAGCATTGTGCTAATAAACATTTGCATACATAATCTCATCCTTTCCCAACAACTCTGCAATTAGGAAATATTATGAATTACAAAATGTTTTGCAAATGAAGTTGAGGCTCAGAGACTGAGTCTCTCAATCCAGGTCATACAGCTAGTAAGGGGGAAGTCGGGATTTGCACCCAAGAGTCAGGCTTCAGTATCACCATGCTGTGCTGCCTCTTTGTATCCTCAGTGCCTGGCACATTGTTTAAGCATACAATGTTTTTTGAAGTTTTATAGAGAAACTGAATATACCTTTAATTATAGAGTCTGTTCACATATATGTAATAAAAGAGCTTACCTTCTAATTGATAATTCTATAAATTATTCTTTCCCCCTCTTTAGTTCTTCATCTATGCTGGTTATTTTGCACTCATCGCTGTGGTTTTCCTGTCTAATGGTGCAGTCAATATTTTGAAGAAATACAGAAAGCCGGAAGATCCAGAATCAAGTACTCAAGTGACCACTTCATAACGCACTGCTGATGAGCTTCTTATCACAAGAACTCTGCACAGCAGCTGTGCCTGGATGTATTTAATTTTTTAAAGTGTAGACACATATTTATGAGTGTGCATTTCATGGCTTCAAAGCAGCCAACTGACTATACCTTGTCCTCCTAGAGTAATAGAATACTGTTCAGAAGTGAAGTGTACTTCATGGATTATTTACGAGGCCAATATAAGGATGACTGTTTTCTGATGTGAAAGTGAGCTTGCTTTTGAAAACCAAGTAATCAAGAGCAATCAAGCAGCACATGGTGATGTATACTTGCTAGGAAGTGAGTCTGGTGTTTCATAGGTCAAGTACTTCTGTATCAGATTAGCCAGATGCTTGGCCTGGTGGGACCAGGGCTTCACAGGGGCCACAGATGTTACAGGTCAGAACAGAAATATGTTCTAACAGCACCTGCCTCTGTTCAACTTAATTCTTATTTCTGTGTTATTCACGTGCATTTGTGTTTCTACAGATGAAAGTTGTTCCTATCACCGACAATATGTGCTCTGGTTTGGTGTTTTATAAGGAATATGTGTCGTTTCTAATTTAAGTTATTTAAAAAAATTCATTGTGTAAATATTCTCAATTCCCATCTTGACAATTATGTATTTGTGTGGATTTTTCATTTTTACATTATTCATATGCTTCCCAGAGAAGCTAATTTAGTTAAATAATAAGGCAAGTTTTGAAGCCTGCTAAAAATCTAAGTGACCTAATCAGAAAACTTAAAGCAGGTTTGCTTGTCTTTTATTCTTCAGTATGAAGGACTATTAATTCTATGATGAAAAGTTACTAAATGGGCTAAAGATACAACTAACCCATTTTGTATTTGCATCCCCTTTTACCTCCAAAATAAAATGGAAAATTCTTTTTTTAAATAACTTCATCTCCATTTATAGCTTTTATATTATTTGTCCTTCTTATTCAAGATAAAGATGTCATTAAGAGTTGGATTATTCCAAGGTCTTTTTCACAAACTGAGCCTCTTATTAATTATTTTGGTGGGACAGGAACTAGGATAGACTTAGTTCCTGCATTTTGTACATTAAATCTGCCTTTGTTTCTAAAGGTGGATCATCTTGAATATCTGCTTAAAATAAGAATTGCTATTGATTCCGTTTCCAGGTTACTTGAAAAAAATGTTATTCTGTGCACATTTAATTGGGAAGTTAGTCTACCAAGTGGCTGCTAGCCTATGTGAGACGTAACTATTTTGAAGCCAATTTTGTTGCCTAATCTTAAAAAACAAAAACAAAAACAAAAACTAGGTTAACTTTTTTAGAACGACATAGGTAAACACTGAATAATAGTGCCAAGATTCCAAAACTGATGTATTCATTTATGTAAGCAGGAATTCTAGAAGCAAATGAATGAGGATAAGAATAAGTCATTTTCCACTCACCTTCCTTTCTGAATAAGGGAAAGGAAAAGAACACTAGCTAAGTAAGGGAAGAGGAAGTGATATAAATAGCAGCCTCTAATTTTATATTTTGTCTTTGTTGTGTTTTATTTTGCTACATAGGGAATTGTTTACTCAGAAACAAGTAGAAAAGTGGTATTTGAGGAATTTTATTTAATTTTTTAAATAAAATAGACTGTGGTACAATCAATACTAAAGCAGTATTTCCCTGGAATTTAATTCAAAGTTTGTGGTACACAGTTAGAGCCTTTACTTATTTAAGACAATAATAAGTTTACATCTTGGTGTGTGGCCCTATTTGTAGAATGCTGAACCCAATTTGCAAGTTGTACTGTATGCAGTTTTGTAAAGTGAAAATAATTTGTTGTACTTTTTATTCAATTCTGTATAGATTACAAACTTATTTATTAAATAAATATTTTACAGTATATTTTTCCTTTTTAATCAAAATTGTTTTTAATTTATCTTTTTCTGTAGTAGGAGCTTTGGATTACTTCTTTAAATCTTTTAGTTGTTTTGACTAGGACAAATTTCAGAGTAAGCCTTCCCCTCACCTGACCTTACTAACTAACCGAGAGTCATCCTGTTAATTCTTCCATTGCTTTGTGATCTTTACCTTTGACTCTTCCCTTTCATTTCTGTTTTTCCAATTTTCTTCTAACACCACATTGTACTGTTTATTTTTCTTGGTCTTCATCTTGGTACCTCTTACTGTTTTAAAGCATTCTCCCATTTAGAAACCAAAAAGACCTACAGTCCCTTCAGTGTTAACTGGATTTTTTAAGTAAATGAAATGAAATTGAATCAAAGGCATAAGGTACCATCTTGTTTTGAAAAATCATAGCCTTTTTGTTCCAACCCCAAATATTCTGAAACCCAGGGAAGCATCTTCTTGCCATCAGTTGAGAATCACTTGTTCATTATACTCTAGAAACCAAATCAGTCTTCTCTCACAGTATCCAAATGGGTACCTTCTCTTTAATTCCCATTCCCAAACCTGCTTCATTAAGGCATTTCATTGATTATCACCAAAGACTTGGAAATTTTTCATGCAAAAACGTTTTATAAAGCTTTCTCTCCCTATAGTTATATCCCCTGTATCTTAAGGCCTTTCAGACTGTAAGCCTGCTTACATGCCTCAGACCATGCCTTATTTTTGTCTTTTGTTACAAAACACATCCTGTGATGTGTTTGTGTGCTATGAATATTGAATTATACAAATGATATGGACTCAACATACCCACCTGCCGATACAACAGCTAAATGCTCACTATTTTTAAAAAGGTACATCAACGTAAAACATTAAGATTTAAATGCCTATCAATGATCTCTAGACCACTGGATGCTTTATTCAAGGCATTATGCTCAAGTGATAGAAACTGGATATCTGTTTGTTTTACTTATTATGGCATCCTCATAATTAGTACCTTACTTGTTTAACATGTTTTAGTTTGGAAAAAGTATTTGTGAACATCATCTCCTTTGATTCTGGAAAAAGCATCTTGTAGTAGTACTAATTCCTCTACTTTTTTCATTAAGTAATGCTGATAGAAGAGAGTTCAAAATACTGGGTTTGCCACTCAAAGCTCTGATACATTAGGGAAGTCACTCTTGAGCTTCAGTTTCCCCATCGGTAAGTGGGGATGATACTTACCTCACAAGATTGTGTGAAGAAATGAAAGAACATATGTGAAAGCACCTATCACATCAGAGACAGTAAGGGACTGAGAAATCAGTTCCCTTCCCCCTCACTCTCCATTTATTGGGTTGGCCAAAAAGTGCCTTTGGTTTTTAAGTAAAAATAAAAGACATTTTTTCATTTTCACCAAGAACTTTATTGAACAACATATTCACCCTTTTGTTCTACTACCTTCTGCCATTTTTCAGGCAACTTCATACTTCCATCTTCCCAAAACTTTTCATCTTTTTGAGCAAAGAACTGTTCCAGGTACCTTTTACAGTCTTAACAGGGAATGGAAATTTTTTCCTTTAAGAGAATTTTGTGAAGACCGAAATAAATGGAAATCCAAAGATGCAATGTCTAGTGAATACGGTGGATGAATCAGAACTTCCCAGCCAAGCTGGGAAGCCACCACCCTTTTTTTCTAATTTTTCAAACCACAGGAGTTGACCATCATTCTTTGCAGGATGCCAAAAATCCTGGAGGACTCACCTGCCATATTCTGGGAGTGTTGCCAGAAGTCGACCTTGAACTCCAGATCAGTACTTAAAGATTGAACACTTGGACAGAAAAGGCTACCTGGAAATTCCTGCCTGTGTCTTGTGTTTGACTGATTAAGAGGCAGTAGGCCAGAGAATGTATCCGTAGTGAGAGAGTATCCAAGTTGGCTTAATGATCTGTTTTTATCTCCAACTCTTATAATTAAATCCCATGAATATAGTTTTCTGATTCTCTCCTCCCTACCCTGATTTTTTCTTTGCATTTTGGTCTCCTTTCCTTAGGTATAAACCATTTCATACTTACCCAAAGCCATTCCTCCATACCCATTTTAATAAAAAAAGACCTGCTATGTCTAGTAGAAAGGACTCCAGCATTAAGTCAGGGGTCTATGTGGGAGCTAAAGTGGTTCCAAATGGGTAGAAATCCCTGGCTGATATTAGAATTTTAAAAACAATATTTAAAAATAATCTCTAGAGAATAGCATTCCCTTTTAAGCCCCTGCACTGACAGAGTTATGGAATAAAAAGTCACAGAGAAGAAGATACCTTAATCTTCAATAAATAGCCTCCTAAGAAGTGACCTAAAATCCTACCTCATGATGTATGATAAAATTTTACTAGCTGAGTTTATTTGTGCTTGGCAAGTATTCTGGTTTCATGGTTATTTTAACATTATTTCCCGGTTTTAAGAGTATTATGTATTATGTATTTATGGTAGGAAATTTGGGAAATGTAAAAAAGCTTATGGAATAATGGTTACTCTTAATATCTGTCAACTCTAATCTCATATGCATGATTTTTATCCTCTCACACCCCCCAGGAAACCACAATAGAGCATAAGTAGTTAATAAGACACTTAGTGGCAGATCATGCTCAGATCAAATAAATATATAAAATATTTATTTTAGTAATTAAGTTATTAAAAATTAAATACATTATTTTAAAAATCACCAGAGACATAAGAAACCACAAATAAAGAGCTGGCAGAAAAAACAACAGATAAGTGTGCTAATGATTTAGGTTTTGGAATGATCATATACAGAGTATAAAATGAATATCTATAAAATTTTAAATATAAAAGATGAAATCACAAAATTGAACAAGTAAAAAGAGATTAACAAAAATGAAAAGAGTGACTTTAAAAAGAACCTAAAGATATATTTTGGAAATTAAAAATAGAAATGCTGAAATTAAAATTCAATGGATAGGGCTCCCCTGGTGGCTCAGTGGTTAAGAATCTTCCTGCCAATGCAGGGGACACGGGTTCGAGCCCTGGTCCAGGAAGATCCCACGTGCCGCGGAGCAACTAAGCCCGTGCGCAACAACTACTGAGCCTGCATGCCACAATTACTGAAGCTCGCGTACCTACAGCCTGTGCTCTGCAATAAGAGAAGCCACTGCAATGAGAAGCCTGCGCACTGCAACGAAGAGTAGCCCCCACTTGCCACAACTAGAGAAAGCCCATATGCATCAACAAAGACCCAATGCAGCCAAAAATAAATAAATAAAATAAATTTATAAAAAAAAATTCAATGGATAATGTCTCATAAATAGCTGGTGGCACGTAAGGTGATACAACCCCTTTGAATAGCATTCTGGCATGGCCCTTTAAAACCAAAGATATGCATCCTCTATGACCCAGCATTCCATTCCTATAGAAATGTGACTATACAGGAATGAAAATGAATAAAACGGAGCTACAAGAAATAATTTCAATGAATATTTATTTCTTTATTTATTTATTTATTTATAGCCACACCATGTGGCATGTTGGATCTTAGTTCCTTGACCAGGGATCGAACCCACGCCCCTTGCACTGGAAGCGTGGAGTATTAAGCACTGGACTGCCAGGGAAGTCCTCTATGAATTTTATAAACACAATTTTGAGCAAAAGAAGTAAGACACAAAAGAATATAGCAATACAATTCCATTTTTCAAAAGCAAACTATACTGATTAAATCTATATACATAAGTGATTTTAAAAAGTATAAAACAAAGAAATGATTGCTACAAAAGTCTAGCAAGTATTTACTGCTGAGGAATGCAAAGAGGTATGATTAAGGGGCACACAGCCATTTCTTGGCTTGGAAGAGGATATGTGTGTGCTTGCAATATAATTTTTCATTATATTATACATTTATGTTTTATGTTCTTTTCTGTATGTTCAGTAAATTTCACACTAAAAACACTTTAAAAACTCAATAACTAGGTTAAATAGCAGATTAAACACAGCTGAAGCGGGAAGTAGTGAAGTGGAAAATAAAACTGAAAAAGTTATCTAGTATGCAGTAAAGAGACAGTCCTTTAAAGATGTAAGAAGTTAAGTGCTCTCACTCCCTCTTGCGAGAGCACCAGAATCACAACTGGCTGCTGGACAATCATTGACAGGAAGACCCTGGACTTCACCAAGGAGGATACCCCACGTCCAAGGACAGAGGAGAAGCCACAGTGAGACGGTAGGAGGGGCGCAATCAGAGTAAAATCAAATCCCATAACTGCTGGGTGGGTGACTCACAGACTGGCGAACACTTATACCACAGAAGTCCACCCACTGGAGTGAAGGTTCTGAGCCCCACGTCAGGCTTCCCATCCTGGGGGTCCGGCAACGGGAGGAGGAATTCCTAGAGAATCAGACTTTGAAGCCTAGTGGGAATTGATTGCAGGACTTCGACAGGACTGGGGGAAACAGAGACCCCACTCCTGGAGGGCACACACAAAGTAGTGTGCGCATCGGGACCCAGGGGAAGGAGCAGTGACCCTGGGGGAGACTGAACCAGACCAACCTGCTGGTGTTGGGGGGTCTCCTGCAGAGGCGGGGGGTGGCTCTGTTTCACCGTGGGGACAAGGACACTGGCAGCAGAGGTTCTGGGAAGTGCTCCTTGGCGTGAGCCCTCCCAGAGTCTGCCATTAACCCCACCAAAGAGCCCAGGTAGGCTCCAGTGTTGGGTTGCCTCAGGCAAAACAACCAACAGGGAGGAACCCAGCCCCACCCATCAACAGTCAAGTGGATTAAAGTTTTACGGAGCTCTGACCACCACAGCACCAGTCAGCTCTACCCACCACCAGAGCCTCCCATCAAGCCTCTTAGATAGCCCCAACCACCAGAGGGCAGACAGCAGAAGCAAGAAAAACTACAATCCTGCAGCCTGTGGACCAAAAACCACAGTTACAGAAAGATAGACAAGATGAAAAGGCAGAGGGCTATGTACCAGATGAAGGAACAAGAAAAAAAACCCAGAAAAACAACTAAATGAAGTGGAGATAGGCAACCTTCCAGAAAAAGAATTCAGAAAGATGATAGTGAAGATGATCCAGGACCTTGGAATAAGAATGGAGGCAAAGATGGAGAAGATGCAAGAAATGTTTAACAAAGACCTAGAAGAATTAAAGAACAAACAAACAGAGATGACCAATACAATAACTGAAATGAAAACTACACTAGAAGGAATCAATAGCAGAATAACTGAGGCAGAAGAACGGATAAGTGACCTGGAAGACAGAATGGTGGAATTCACTGCTGCGGAACAGAATAAAGAAAAAAGAATGAAAAGAAATGAAGACAGCCTAAGAGACCTCTGGGACAACATTAAATGCAACAACATTCGCATTATAGGGGTCCCAGAAGGAGAAGAGAGAGAGAAAGGACCAGAGAAAATATTTGAAGAGATTATAGTCGAAAACTTCCCTAACATGGGAAAGGAAATAGCCACCCAAGTCCAGGAAGTGCAGAGAGTCCCATACAGGATAAACCCAAGGAGAAACACACCGAGACACATAGTAATGAAAGTGGTAAAAATTAAAGACAAAGAAAAATTATTGAAAGCAGCAAGGGAAAAACGACAAATAACATACAAGGGAACTCAGATAAGGTTAACAGCTGATTTCTCAGCAGAAACTCTGCAAGCCAGAAGGGAGTGGCATGATATACTTAAAGTGATGAAAGGGAAGAACCTACAACCAAGATTACTCTACCTGGCAAGGATCTCATTTAGATTTGATGGAGAAATCAAAAGTTTTACAGACAAGCAAAAGCTAAGAGAATTCAGCACCACCAAACCAGCTCTACAACAAATGCTAAAGGAACTTCTCTAAGTGGGAAACACAAGAGAAGAAAAGGACCTACAAAAACAAACCCAAAACAATTAAGAAAATGGTCATAGGAACATACATATCGATAATTACCTTAAACGTGAATGGATTAAATGCCCCAACCAAAAGACATAGACTGGCTGAATGGATACAAAAACAAGACCCATATATATGCTGTCTACAAGAGACCCACTTCAGACCTAGGGACACATACAGACTGAAAGTGAGGGGATGGAAAAAGATATTCCATGCAAATGGAAATCAAAAGAAAGCTGGAGTAGCTATACTCATATCAGATAAAATAGACTTTAAAATAAAGAATGTTACAAGAGACAAGGAAGGACACTACATAATGATCAAGGGATCAATCCAAGAAGAAGATATAACAATTATAAATATATATGCACCCAACATAGGAGCACCTCAAAACATAAGGCAACTGCTAACAGCTATAAAAGAGGAAATTGACAGTAACACAATAATAGTGGGGGACTTTAACACCTCACTTACACCAATGGACAGATCATCCAAAATGAAAATAAATAAGGAAACAGAAGCTTTAAATGACACAATAGACCAGATAGATTTAATTGATATATATAGGACATTCCATCCAAAAACAGCAGATTACACGTTCTTCTCAAGTGTGCACGGAACATTCTCCAGGATAGATCACATCTTGGGTCACAAATCAAGCCTCAGTAAATTTAAGAAAATTGAAATCATATCAAGCATCTTTTCTGACCACAACGCTATGACATTAGAAATGAATTACAGGGAAAAAAATGTAAAAAACACAAACACATGGAGGCTAAACAATACGTTACTAAATAACCAAGAGATCACTGAAGAAATCAAAGAGGTAATAAAAAAATACCTAGAGACAAATGACAATGAAAACACGATGACCCAAAACCTATGGGATGCAGCAAAAGCAGTTCTAAGAGGGAAGTTTATAGCTATACAAGCCTACCTCAAGAAACAAGAAAAATCTCAAGTAAACAATCTAACCTTACACCTAAAGAAACTAGAGAAAGAAGAACAAACAAAACCCAAAGTTAGCAGAAGGAAAGAAATCATAAACATCAGTGCAGCAATAAATGAAATAGAAACAAAGAAAACAATAGCAAAGATCAATAAAACTAAAAGTTGGTTCTTTGAGAAAATAAACAAAATTGATAAGCCATTAGCCAGACTCATCAAGAAAAAGAGGGAGAGGACTCAAATCAATAAAATCAGAAATGAAAAAGGAGAAGTTACAACAGACACCGCAGAAATACAAAGCATCCTAAGAGACTACTACAAGCAACTTTATGCCAATAAAATGGACAACCTGGAAGAAATGGACAAATTCTTAGAAAGGTATAACCTTCCAAGACTGAACCAGGAAGAAACAGAAAATATGAACAGACCAATCACAAGTAATGAAATTGAAACTGTGATTAAAAATCTTCCAACAAACAAAAGTCCAGGACCAGATGGCTTCACAGGTGAATTCTATCAAACACTTAGAGAAGAGCTAACACCCATCCTTCTCAAACTCTTCCAAAAAATTGCAGAGGAAGGGACACTCCCAAACTCATTCTATGAGGCCACCATCACCCTGATACCAAAACCAGACAAAGACACTACAAAAAAAGAAAATTACAGACCAATATCACTGATGAATATAGATGCAAAAATCCTCAACAAAATACTAGCAAACAGAATCCAACAACACATTAAAAGGATCATACACCACGATCAAGTGGGATTTATCCCAGGGATGCAAGGATTCTTCAATATACGCAAATCAATCAATGTGATACACCATATTAACAAATTGAAGAAGAAAAACCATATGATCATCTCAATAGATGCAGAAAAAGCTTTTGACAAAATTCAACACCCATTTATGATAAAAACTCTCCAGAAAGTGGGCATAGAGGGAACCTACCTCAACATAATAAAGGCCATATATGACAAACCCACAGCAAACATCATTCTCAATGGTGAAAAACTGAAAGCATTTCCTCTAAGATCAGGAACGAGACAAGGATGTCCACTCTCACCACTATTATTCAACATAGTTCTGGAAGTCCTAGCCACAGCAATCAGAGAAGAAAAAGAAATACAAGGAATACAAATTGGAAAAGAGGAAGTAAAACTGTCATTGTTTGCGGATGACATGATACTATACATAGAGAATCCTAAAACTGCCACCAGAAAACAGCTAGAGCTAATTAATGAATATGGTAAAGTTGCAGGATACAAAATTAATGCACAGAAATCTCTTGCATTCCTATACACTAATGATGAAAAATCTGAAAGAGAAATTATGGAAACACTCCCATTTACCACTGCAACAAAAAGAATAAAATACCTAGGAATAAACCTACCTAGGGAGACAAAAGACCTGTATGCAGAAAACTATAAGACACTGATGAAAGAAATTAAAGATGATACCAACAGATGGAGAGATATACCATGTTCTTGGATTGGAAGAATCAACATTGTGAAAATGAGTATACTACCCAAAGCAATCTACAGATTCAATGCAATCCCTATCAAATTACCAATGGCATTTTTTACGGAGCTAGAACAAATCATCTTACAATTTGTATGGAGACACAAAAGACCCCGAATAGCCAAAGCAGTCTTGAGGGAAAAAAATGGAGCTGGAGGAATCAGACTCCCTGACTTCAGACTATACTACAAAACTACAGTAATCAAGACAATATGGTACTGGCACAAAAACAGAAACATAGATCAATGGAACAAGATAGAAAGCCCAGAGATTAACCCACACACCTATGGTCAACTAATCTATGACAAAGGAGGCAAAGATATACAATGGAGAAAAGACAGTCTCTTCAATAAGTGGTGCTGGGAAAACTGGACAGCTACATGTAAAAGAATGAAATTAGAATACTCCCTAACACCATACACAAAAATAAACTCAAAATGGATTAGAGACCTAAATATAAGACTGGACACTATAAAACTCTTAGAGGAAAACATAGGAAGAACACTCTTTGACATAAATCACAGCAAGATCTTTTTTGATCCACCTCCTAGAGTAATGGAAATAAAAACAAAAATAAACAAATGGGACCTAATGAAACTTCAAAGCTTTTGCACAGCAAAGGAAACCATAAACAAGACGAAAAGACAACCCTCAGAATGGGAGAAAATATTTGCAAACGAATCAACGGACAAAGGATTAATCTCCAAAATACATAAACAGCTCATTCAGCTCAATATTAAAGAAACAAACACCCCAATTCAAAAATGGGCAGAAGACCTAAATAGACATTTCTCCAAAGAAGACATACAGACGGCCACGAAGCACATGAAAAGATGCTCAACATCACTAATTATTAGAGAAATGCAAATCAAAACTACAATGTGGTATCACCTCACTCCTGTTAGAATGGGCATCATCAGAAAATCTACAAACAACAAATGCTGGAGAGGGTGTGGAGAAAAGGGAACCCTCTTGCACTGTTGGTGGGAATGTAAATTGATACAGCCACTATGGAGAACAATATGGAGGTACCTTAAAAAACTAAAAGTAGAATTACCATATGACCCAGCAATCCCACTACTGGGCATATACCCAGAGAAAACCGTAATTCAAAAAGACACATGCACCCGAATGTTCATTGCAGCACTATTTACAATAGCCAGGTCATGGAAGCAACCTAAATGCCCATCAACAGACGAATGGATAAAGAAGAAGTGGTACATATATACAATGGAATATTACTCAGCCATAAAAAGGAACAAAATTGAGTCATTTGTTGAGAAGTGGATGGATCTAGAGACTGTCATACAGAGTGAAGTAAGTCAGAAAGAGAAAAACAAATATTGTATATTAATGCATGTATGTGGAACCTAGAAAAATGGTACAGATGAGCCGGTTTGCAGGGCAGAAGTTGAGACACAGATGTAGAGAACGGACATATGGACACCAAGGGGGGAAAACTGCGGTGGGGTGGGGATGGTGGTGTGCTGAATTGGGCGATTGGGATTGACATGTATACACTGATGTGTATAAAATTGATGCCTAATAAGAACCTGCAGTATAAAAAAACAAACAAACAAAAGAACTAATACTAAACTTTCATTGGGTTATTTGTATGGAAATATGTTAATATAAATGTTTCAGACATTACATGAAATTTCTAAAAATCTTATATTTGTATTTGTATGGAAATATGTTAATATAAATGTTTCAGACATTACATGAAATTTCTAAAAATCTTATATGTTCTGGTATAATGTTATAAGTAATAATCCTAGTTATTACTTCAAAATGTATATCTCAGAAATAACTAATTTTCTTGTCAACTGCATTATTATGAACTTTCATCACATCTTTAACTGTGGTCATTTTTAAGTCTTTTGTCATTTACAGACAGTTCTGGGTGTACTCTGATGCTTTTGCAAATATGTTCCTATAAAAGGGTTTCATCTTCAAGAAATTCATGGAAAAGACTCTGACAAGCACAGGTTTCTGGTAACTGACTGTACTGCTGAACTGAAGGAATAAGCATTTTCAGAACTCTAATGAAAAACTGATGAACTCATAAAAGTGCTAACAAAAGATCAAGATGAAAAAAAAATTAATTACATGGGACTGAGTGAACTGATGAGGATGAGTATAATTTTTGTGACTTTCTGCCTGAATTAAAAAAAAAAAATCCCACAAGGACTCAGAGGCAAAGAATATACAAATCAATTTTCACTGCAAAGTAAAGGAGCTGTTACAGTGGAGGATTACTGGACTGAATGTCAATATTATGACATAGTATGAGTGTGTTTCATGTTTGGTAATTGCAATCATTGTTGCTTTTGTTGTGGTCATCCATGTACAATGCTTGGTGTCAGTCTATTTATCTCTTGTAAAAATAAAATACAGTGTGTGTGTGCGAAAAAAAAAAAAAAAAGAAGTTAAGATATGTGGGGGGAAATGAGAAGATCTTACATCACAGCCTCAGAAAGAAAGCGCAGATAGAATGGAGGTGAGGCAATATGCTACAATATGACTGAGAATTTTGCAGACACATAGTAGTAAAATTGCAGTTAACTTAGGAAAAAGAGAAGATTGTAAAAGCAGCCAGAGAGAAAAGACAGATCATCTATAAAAGAACACAGCTGACAGCTCTTATGAGAGATATTTAGAAATGAAGTATTCTAAATTCCTTATGTTATTCATGAGGAATATTAAGATACAGATTAGATGAGATTGTGTTAAATTAGATATCACAGTAAGGTTTAAAGAATAGCAAAGAATAAAATTAGAGTGTATAATTTACTAAACAGTTGAGAGAATAAAATAAAGTAAAAGCAAACAAAACAGGGATGATTTTAGCAGCAACAACCATGCAACCTGGCTTTGTAAAGTTTCCCACAGTGCTGTGGCCATAGTCACCCAGGCACCTGCCCTCCCCACCACAAACCACTGCCACAGTAGCTCAAGGTGAAGATCAGTTTAGCTGAAGGGATAGTAAAAGAAGAGCTCTAGAGGAGACTGCAAGATTTTCAGCTAAACTAATTCTTGAAGACATTGAAACCAAACTCAAAAGGGCAGTGAGAAAGAAGAAATCATCTGCCAAAAAATTACAAATGAAAAAATAGAGCAAAAGGGAAACAGGCTGAAATGTCTATCCAGGAAACTAAAGACAAATAACCTGCAGAAGTTAAAGAAAGTAGAAATGAGGAGAGTTAGCAGGAGAGAGAGACGTCAGTCTGATCAATATCATTTACCAAGTCTTGGTGATTTCTGTATACTTTTTACAAGCCAGAAAAATATTTTTAACACCTACTTTGTAAATGCAAGTTTTTAAAAAATAGCTCTAAAATCACATGTTTGGAAGGAATGAATACCACCACATCCAATTGTGTGTGTGTGTACATACTTTTTTTAAAAGAAGAATTCACGTGCTGGCTATTTTTTTTTTTTTTTTTTTTTTTTGTACAACCAAAACGTGGGGATATTTATCTGAGAGGTTTTGACTGTCTTGATAGGGAGGGCAGTTTTCACATCCTATACCTTGAAGTATAACTAAATGGCAATTTGGAGTCACAGTTATTCATTTAACATGCCTGAAATATTTCAAACTATTTAATGTCTGTCTCCAAGCCATTATTTATAGATATAGTGAGGGAGACAGAGAATTGCTTCTAAAGAAAACTGTTCCCTAATCTTGGCCTAGATGACTTTAGATTTTTGGTACTTAAATTTAAAGATTTGTTTACAGATTATTCATAATATCTGAACATGATTGAATAAAATCACAACTATGAAAGAAAAATTAAGAATTATTAAATTGTTAAATGACAATTTAAACACAAAACATAAAAAGAAAAACATGAAATAACCCAAATGCCATTAACAGGAGAATGAATAGAAAACTTCTGATATATTGTACTAATGGAATGCTATACAGTGGCAAAAATACAAACATAATAATGTGCAAAACATGTATAAATTTTAGAAAATAATTATACTGTTAAGTGAGGAAAAAAACAAATAGCTGGCACATCCATGCTGCATTATACCATTTAAAAAATGAAGCTCAAAAGTAAGTAAATGAAACAATGTTTTGGTTAAGAATAACATACATAAGTGGTAAAAAAATTTTTTTAAAAGAATGTAACGATGCACTAAAAATTTGTGATAGTGGTTACCATTTTTGGTAAGATAGGGAGATGGTGTAGGTAGATCATGAATATTGGTAATGTTCTTATTTTGGTAGGTGACTTTTATTACACAGTAATTTACATACATATTGTATATATAGTCTTTCGTGTGTATCAAATATAATATTTTTTCAGAGACTGAATCATTGCCAACTTTCTGTGAATTTTGATCAGTATTTCTATCATCCTTCAGCATCACTTGCCAGAATTCAAATCAATTATAGTTGAGACCCTGAAGGAAACATTTTCTCCTGAGTAGAAGAAGAAATCTAATAGTTGCCTTCTTTTATTGTAAGCTTTTAATTTCTCCCTAATGTCTGGTTAACCCCCAAATATAAACCACAATTAATGCAGCAATTCTGCAAAGTATCTGAACAAACACAAAAATGCAAAAATATTTTATCTATTTGTAATATTTTGTTAGAGTTGGCAAATAATTTTGTGTGGAATTACCTACAATCATAGAAACTTCATATTACTTAAAGTGGGCAAATGAGTGAGGGTATTTTCATTCTGTGGGGTAAGGAGATAAAATATCCATACCTCCTGGTTGTCTATTTTGGACTCCAATAGTATTGAAACACAGATTTCATTTTTTCCTGATGAAAAACATTATGAAGTGAAAAAATACATCTAAAAGAAGTTATGCTTTTGTCTGACTACCGCAAAAAAAAAAAAAAAAAAAAAGGCTGTTTTGTAATGAAAACAATGAAAAGACATTCTTAAAATGGAAAACATCAGCTGTGGGTTTGCAACTGTTTCAAGAATGCATCTATTGGGTCCTAAAGAAGGAAGAGACGCCAAAAGCAACAACTTGAGTAAGGTTATCGAGAATCCGCATGTGTCATACAGATGGAGGAGTCTTTAAGAAGCCCACCACTGCAAGGTGAAGGTAATTTCAAAATTAATTCACCTAGCTATGCAGATGTCTTATTCTCTTGCTCCTATTGTAGTGATCATGATTTCAGGAATGCATTTCCTTGAAGATGCCCACTTGTAGGAAGGGACATTCACTTTATGCTCTTTTATATATTTATGTTAGTATTCACTCCCCCCCACCCCCAAATGCCTGTACAAAACAAAAGATGAGAACTGGGAGGAAAGGAGGGAGAAGAGTATCAACGAAAAGGAGAGTGAGTTTGGGAGCAACCTCTCTAAGGTTACAGACTCTGCTCCATGTTTGTAGTCTTGGAGCTCCTTGCTATAATGTGAAGCAGAGTAAGTAAGCAACAAAAATATGGGCCCCCTGTGAAAGTGGCAGCTCTGTGTCCCTCATGTCCTTCTAGGAGAGGCTGAGCGACCATGTATTTGTATATTACACTAGGAGAATGTTGTATACAAATCCAGCAGTTTATGAAAATTTATTTCAAGATTTCTGGAAATAAAGTTTCACATTTATTACTACTTAATGTGCATCAAGTTGAAACAGGAGGAAAAGGGGCAGGGCACAACCTTTAAAAGAATGACACAGCTGTTGAGGATACTATATAAACTAGTTAGAACAAATTAGGCCCAAGATGGTGCAAGATTCGAATTCTGGTAGACCTTGAAGCTCACTGTAATACATTAGCATGCTAAATAACACACCCACAGGCACCAAGACAGTTCTGAGGCAGACCATTAAAGGCCAAAAAGTGGGTGGTGGCCCAAGTCCTGGAAATCCCTGCCCCTTCTTCAAAATAGTTAGAATATTCCTCCTACTCGTGTATGGAATTACTCAGCCCATAAAAACTAACCACGCCCACAGCCCAGGGCTGTTCTCAACTTCTGAGAGGACTGCATTCTGCCTGTGGAATGTGTATCTCTCTAAATAAACTTGCTTTCACTTTACCGTGGCTTGCTCTTGGATTCCTTCCTACGTGAGGCCAAGGACCCTCACTTGGTGGCCTGCCCCATGGACTCACTCGCCTGAAACCTGGGACATGACCATCTTCTTGAGCCCTCCATTTTCCTGCAACAAAGTTGTAGTCAAATTGTAGTGTTCATACAATACTATATTTTACAGAGATACTGGTTTGCCACTGAGTGGTTCAAATTAACATTAAAGAAATCGTGGCTGTCTAGTTATTTCAGAAAGTCTTAAAAATTCTAATGGAAATATAACTTCCTTGCTAATTTCTTCTTTTCTATTTTACTGTATTTAACGAAGAGGTTTGGTTCTCCGAGTAGGCATTTACTGCAAAAGGACGCATATTTTGCTGAGTCACCTTCCTTACTGTTACTGACCTGGTTTCTTGGACTCTGTAATCAACAGAAATTGATAGGAGACCAGACAAGGAATTCAGGCAAGACTTTATAAGGACTACTGCTGCAGCACGAGGGAGTGAAAACAAGTAACAGGTTCACTTGCTCAATCCCTGGCGGCGGGGGTGGGGGGGGGTAAGCTGGTTCCTTAAATGGGGTGAGGGTAGGGGTTGATCTGTGGGTGGGGCCGGAGGCGTGGCTTAGGTGGTCTGCCCACCCTCTTGGTGGTGCTGTGTGCAGGGATCACGGCAGTACCCTGCTTTTGCTCCTGGCACCTCAAAAGTAGCAGCTGGGTTTTGGCCTTTTGTATCCTATTGTTCATAACTGCCTGAACTGTGCATGTGTGCAGATATTTTTAGTCCTTTATAGTTTCTTTGTATTCTGTTGCTCAAGGAGACATTTGTCCAGGTGCAAGGACTGAGTAAAGGGTCTCAGGCTCCAGGTCCTAGCCTGTCTCATTATTATCTCACAGCATTTCTTGTTTTAAATCCTTACATTCTTTCTCAAATTTTGCTTCACATGATTACACATTTCTTCAAAAAATGAAAATTAACGCATCTAGAGCCAAGAATAACTGCATTGGTTTATAACTTTGTGACCAGAAACTTGCAATTCTTGGTACTTCTATTTTCACAGTACATTAGGCTTGGATAGGTAGTTTTATTTTTTCTCACTCAAGTTCTTCAGGATTTAAGTGGTAGAGAAGAAGGAATGTAATTCTCAATTCAATGCAATCATTGTTTTTGTTATACTTGAAAATACTTTTGTTGTTCAGAGTTAAAACAAAACATGGACCCAAATTACCTGTATTCCTAACTTAACTCTCCTTTACTCAAATACCAGCAGTGCCTGCAGCCAGACAAAAGGAGAGAACACCTGATGGAGGGAAGCTAGAATGGAAGGAGACACTGGTTCATTGTCATTAAAATATTTTATCTTGGGAAATTTTACAAAAACATATTTTCACAGAAACACATTGTTAGGGCCCTTCCGAGGGCCACAGAAGAAGCCGGTGCAGATGAGAAGCCCTGAAATGTAAGCTTTATTAGCTTCATGATAAATCCTCCTCTGCTTGAACTTCTATGTCCTTTTAGCTCCTGTCCCTTTTCTTCTTTTCCCTCTGTAGCAATACTCCTTGAAGTGAACTGGCAATGCTGCGGCCTCTGCTTACTCTCCTCTATTTTGTTTAGGATCCCATCATTGCCCTAAAACTGCGACTGAGCTCACTCTGCTCGCTGCACGACACACAGGCCGATAAAGCGGGAGACAAATTGTTGCATCAAGGAATAATGACTTTAATCAGAAAGCTAGCAGATCAAGAAGATGGCAGACTAGTGTCCCCCCCAACAAAATCTTCCCTCAGTCCCAATTCGGGCTCCTTTATACAGAGGAAGGGGAGTGGGAGGGGCCTATTGCGATGCCAACCAATGGCTGGCTGGGACTGCTAATGGTAGCCTTCTAAGGGTTGCTCCCTAATGCCTGCTCACTAACGGTGGTCTGCTTCCGGGAGGGGCCCATTGTGACCAATGGCCGACCAATGGCTGAGCGGGACCACTACCAGTCACTGCTAATAACCCCGCACCTGCCCCGCCTCTATTATACCCCAATCATGTTATTAGTCATTCCTCCCAACAGCCTTAATAGATGTCCATCCCCATTTTAAAACAGGGTCCAGAGCATAAGTACAATACTAACTTGCCCAAGGTCACAGAAAAAAAACAACAACAACACACAGCTATTGTCAAAACAGTGGTTCCCAGTTCTCATTGTATTTGGCCTGTCAGCAGCATTTGAAACAGTGAACATCCCTTCTTTAAACAAGACCTTCCCTTGGCTTCTGGAACACAACTCTCTCTTGATTCTCTGTAACTCACTGGTTGCACCAGGGTCTTGTTTACTGGCTCTTCCTCTTCTTCCTGACAGCTAGATAGATGTTGGAACACTCTCAGGCTTACTTCTCTGAACTTTTGTTTCCCTCCTCACCTACATCCCCTCCCTGTGTGTCATGTATATCCCTTTCCTCTTCTCTGAATTCCAGGCTCTATATCCAACTGATCAGTTCCATCTCTACTTGATTGCCTAACTAATCACAACAAAACTGAAAAAACAAACTCTTGATTTGTACCCTGCTTGTCCTAGATCTCAGTAAAGTGCCATTTCATTCTTTCATTTGCACAAGCTAAACAAAAGCATTAAGTCATTCGTGACTCCTATTTTTCTTTCACTCTCCCCTCAGTCTATGGATAGCAAATCCTATTGACAATATTTCTCCCCATCTTTTCATACCGTCTTTCTCTTATTGCATCAACTCAGGTATTATGTAATTCTTTGTGAAGTCATTCATTTATACTTGTTACCTGAGAGTTGGTTAGTCTAGAATCAGTGAATGGGGTAGAGCCTGGGACAGAAATGGTTTGTTTTGCTCTACATTTTTCTTGCTCCCTTAAAAGGAAGAGAAGAAAAAAAAGAGAGTGGCAACCATCAAAACATCTTCCTCTCTGCTCATCAAAATTAATTCAGTTCACTGCCATATTAGGCCAAATAAAGATTGGCATAAGAGTAGTTACGAATTTCAAGCGCTCAGCCTATAGGATTTCTACTTCTATGCCACCTCTTATCAATCTCGTTTATTAATAATGCTACTGTATTTTATTTATCTTTGTGCTTTACAATTATTATAACAGCAAAATTTGTACTAATTTCTACTCTTAAAATTAAACTTTTTATCACATGAGGTAATTGTCAGTATTCTTGAATCTGGTTATGGAATAGGCATATAGAAAACAACAACTGCTTATGTTTGAACCCAGGAGTGATGGAATTAGAGATTGGTTATTTGAAAATTAGTTGCTTTTTAACATCTCAAGTAGATACTTTTTTCTGCCCTTTGGCCTCCTCTCTCCCCCTCTACTATGCATTGTGTGTCTGCATTAGGCATCAACCAAACCTCCCCCATGGGTAGAAATACTTGCTCAACCATAAAGAGCAACATTCTCCTAGCATCAACAAGACAACTCCTTAAAAGATAACATTCTTTCTTGATCTTGTAAGGGGCCACGATGATGCTTAGATCTAGATTGTGTAAACTGTCAATAATACATTATTTAATGTATAGCCCTCTGTAGCAACAAACTTATATAACTGTGCCTTGATTTCTAACGGGCAGAACAGTTCTTGGAGTTTTCTTTTTCTTTTTAATAGATTTTGTTGTTGTTGTTGTTTTATAACTTTGTTTATTTATTTATTTTTGGCTGCGTTGGGTCTTCATTGCTGCATGCGGGCTTCCTCTAGTTGCGGCAAGCGGGGGCTACTCTTCTTTGAGGTGCGTGGGCTTCTCATTGTGGTCGCTTCTCTTGTTGCAGAGCACGGGCTCTAGGCATGTGGGCTTCAGCAGTTGTGGCACGTGGGCTCAGTAATTGTGGCTCCCAGACTCCAGAGCGCAGGCTCAGTAGTTGTGGTGCATGGACTTAGTTGCTCTGTGGCATGTGGGATCTTCCCGGACCAGGGCTCGAACCCACGTCCCCTGTACTGGCAGGTGGATTCTTAACCACTGTGCCACCAGGGAAGTCCTCTCAGAGCTTTATAAGATGCTGTTCCTGGGCTATAATCGTCAAATTTGGCTCAAAATTTTCCATTTCTTTCCTTTTTTTTCTTTTTTCTTTTTTACTTTGTTTTATTTTTTCAAGTTATTTTATTGAAATATAGTCAATTTACAACGTTGTGTTAGTTTCTGCTGTACAGCAAAGTGATTCCGTTATACATATGAATATAGATTCTTTTTCATATTCTTTTCGATTATGGTTTATTACAAGATACTGAATATAGTTCCCTGTGCTATCCAGTAGGACCTTGGTGTTTATCCATTTCTTTCTTGATCTACTGATTAATTTTTCGTCAACATTGAGATGTTCTTGAATTTCAGGACTTAGAAATTTTTATTACTTTTTATTGTAAAGTACACTGAATATTAACCAACCACCTTTACAATAAACAAATACAGTAACAGTAACTCACAATAACACAAAACATGTTCCTAACAAGCCATTGTTTTTCTGTCTGGGGCAGTTTTAAAGTCACCTTTTTCCCCCCACAAAAACAGAAATGTACTTATACAAAAGCCATCTTTTTAAACAAAGCTAATGGTTCACAAAAAACCATGAATATAGTATGTAACTAGTTGATACACATCTAATAGATTTTGTTAAAATCAGTCTCATAGTAACATGTCTGAAGTGTTCTTTAGCAAAATATGCGAAGAGAGGACTTTATCAATGTCTAAAAAAGTGGGCCTTCTTTATAGACAATCTGGGACATTATCATAAAATATTAAAATTTTCCATTATTATAATTTTTAAGACTAATCTTTAAAAAATACACAGTTACAAATTTACTATCAGGTACACTATGTTGCACATTTAATGTCTTTTAAACTAATTATAAATAACAAATATGGTACCTGTGAATTCATTAATGTCTTCATAAAAATTAGAATTTGATTACAATTGAGAGGAAGATTTGTTTTTTGATAGAATAGTAACTGTGGGATAATACAAACACAAAAATTTGTGAACCATTCCCTCAGATTACCTAGCAATGTTGGGAACAGTAGGTGGTCAATAAACCTCTAATGGATTGAATTTAAGACTCTTCACAGCCTTTCCCTACCTGATTTTCCAGCTCTGTTTCACGACAGCATCCTACACTATTCCAGAATACATGCTGTGTTGTTGACATTACTCAGGAGCCTCAGATTCTATGCTTTTGCACATATTAGTCCCTGTGTCTGGAATGCCCTCACCCCGATTTCTGCCTTTGATATCCAACTCATTTGTCAAGATTAGCTCAAATGCCACTTTTTATAGGCAGCCTTCTCCAATATTTCTATGCTACCACACATACATACAGCTATGTATTACAGTTATTTGTATGTATATATGTCCACTTTAAGCTCTTTGAGGGCAGAAACTTGTCTTGTTCATTGTTTGTCTCTTAGTACCTAGCACAACACCCTATAAATGTTCATTGAATTGATTGATTAAAGTGGAGATATTGAAGGTTTTCTAAGGTTCATATCTTTTGCTAAAGATGATATGAATTCATGGAAGAAATATCTTTGGGAAATATGCTTTAGATCTTGTGCACTCGAAGCCAGTGACTGAAGAAAATTCTGGCTTTATTAATGATAAATCTGTGATCTACTCTCAGGGAGGGATAGAATATATACTAGTGAAGCTCTTAATATATGCCAATCCACTACTGCTGGTTTGATTTCATACTCTGCTAAATTGTCTGCTATGTACAAATATCAACAATTTAGAAAAGAACCCTGCCTCAGGTTGTGATGGGTGCCACTGTGCTGTAAGAAGGGCTATAACTCAGCTGAGATTGGCTCCAGAGGTAGGAGTTTCTGGAGTTCAATTCTCCCTTGGAAAATTTCCCATTGAATCAGAGGTAATGCTGATTTACGAATCATCTGAAGATTGAGCTGGTGGGTGGATTAATGAAGAAAAACAAAGGAAAACCTAAAACCAAAAGCAAGATTAGATAAGCCACAGACTGGGGAAAAATATTTATAAATCAAATATCTGATAAAGGACTTGTACCCAGAATATATAAAGAATCCTTACAACTCAATACTAAAACAAATAACCCAGTTTAAAAATGGACAAAAGACTTCAATAGACATATCACCAAAGAAGACATACTAATGGCTAACAAGTATATGAAAAGTGCTTCAAATTAGTAGCATTAAGGAAATGAAAATTAATACCAAATTGAAACAGGAAGGAAGGGAGCATTTTAAAATGACATAGCCATTGTGGATACAACATAAACTGGTTAGAACCAACTAGGTCCAAGATGACAGAAGATTTGACTTCCAGTAGACCTTTAGCCTCATTATATGCTCACTGTAATATATTAGCATGCTACTGAGCTATGACCAGGTTTCAGGCTGACCATAAAAGGCCAAAAAGTGGGTGGTAGCCCAAATCCTCAAAATCCCTACCCCTTCTCCAAAATAGCTGGAATAATC